>NW_023270447.1:79237399-79325674 GCF_011800145.1 Mirounga leonina
ATGAGAGGGGGGAGGGTCAGAGGGAGAAGCAGACTCCCTGCCGAGCAGGGAGCCCGATGCGGGACTCGATCCGGGACTCCGGGATCATGACCTGAGCCGAAGGCAGTCGCTTAACCAACTGAGCCACCCAGGCGCCCAGATTCTGTTTAACCCAGTATATCCAAAATATTATTTCAAGAAAACATATTAATAAATGTTGTCATTGTATAGTAACAGTGAGATATTTTCCATTCTTTCTTCATGCAAAGTCTTTGAAATCAGCTATGTGTTTTACATTGTAGCATGTCTCCATGCAGAAGGGTCAACAGTTAAAATGAAATGAAACAAAAAATAAAGTGATGTTTAATGGAAAAGCATTTTATACTGTTAAGTGTAAATGCACTAAAATCAGATCAAATAAATTCAGTTTCTCAGTCTCACTGAGCCCATTCTAGTATGGCTCATGGCTACCCTATCCGACAGTGAAGCAGTCTCTATTTTTGTGTAGAATACCTTCTCCGGGTTTGGGTGACACTGATACTCTGGGCCCTGCATCATGTTGATCACCGGGGCTGCAGGTGTCCCCGGCTCTGAGGAGCCCAGCAGGTGATCAGGCTGCCCTTGCCTACCCGCCCCCCGCAGGGGGCTGTCCCTGTGTGCAGCCCCCCACCCTCTGATGAGGTGCAGGAACCCACACAGTGGTCAGGGCTTCCTTGGACAAAGGAGAGGTGTTCGTCCAGTTCTGCCCATAAAAATGAGGCGTAGTCCTCAGAGAAGCTGTGAATTGTGACTTTGGGCCTCCTTCAGCAGCGGTCCCTGGGGATCCCGAGCCCCACGGTGGTCCACAGGATGGGTCTTTGCAGTGTCGCTGGGCATAGATGCCAGGTGGGCCCTCGGGGCCTGGGAGCAGCTCTCCTGTGCTGACACGGCTCCCCCCTCCCCCATGCTGAGTTCTAGAATCAATGAGCTCATGAGCTCTGCAAGGGCAGGGACTGGGGTCGCGCCTTTTTCATCCCTGTGTCCCGGCTGGAGCGTGGTGCCCGTGCCTATGGAAAGAATAAATGTATTCATGAATGAAGACTGACTTTAGGGCTGCTCCTGGTTTCCTTCCTTCCTTCTCTCCCCTCCTCCCTGCTCTACCTGCCCTCAGCCTCTGACCCCTCTGCACCCCGTCAGCCTGGAAGGCTGTCCTCTTCCCGACACCTGTCAGAACCCCAAGCCACCTTTTAGCTCCCCTACTCTGTCCGCCCTACCCAGGAGGCTCTGTGATGCCCCCCTTGCACCCCCTCTCCTTGCCCACTCCCTGGACACCTGCACTTGCCTCGTATGAGGATCACTTGTGTGTGTCAGTCTCCCCACCAGGAGGTGAGCTCCTTGGGGACAGAGCTGGGACTTACTCATCTCTGCACCTCCTGCCGGCCAGGTGCCATCATGGTGGGCGAGCCGGGGAGGGGCCCCGAGTGCCGCCGGGCTGGCCAGCCTGAGAACCGGGGTTGTGGTCCCCCCACGCAGGGTGTCACTGAGGGCTACAATGGCACCATCTTCGCTTATGGCCAGACGGGCAGCGGGAAGTCCTTCACCATGCAGGGCCTGCCGGACCCATCTTCGCAGAGAGGCATCATCCCCAGGGCCTTCGAGCACGTTTTCGAGAGTGTCCAGGTAGGGGCCTCGCGGCGGGAAGGGGCAGCGCCGGCGCTCAGGGTCTGGGGGCCCCCCTGGACGTTCGGGCGATGGGTCCCGGAGTGCCAGTGCCCTACGGCAAGGACTCTGAGCCTGTGGGAGCCTGCTGTGACCCGACACAGACGAGCAGAGGCAGGCTCTGGTTTCCGAGAGGGGATGGGAGAACTTCACATTGAGAAAATTCTGCCTCCCAGTTCCATGCTTTTCTCCTGCCATTTTTGGACTTCAACATTTCACTTGCTGTCGCATGCGGACCCGATGATCCAGAGCACCGGCCCGAGAAGGGGTTGTAACAATCAGAGCCTCCCTTTTTTATTAAGCAGTTGCTACAGACCAAGCCTAGCGCAAAGCCCTTTGCATCATTGCAACCCCCACCCTGGCCCCGGGAGATCACCATTGTCCCCATTTTTGAGATAGGGAAGCCCAGACTTATTGCCCTTCTATGCTGGGCAAGACCCCGATGAGGTCTCAGCTAAAGGTGAGAATTGCTCCGGTGGTCACTCCTGGCCATGAGCAGAGATTTGTGCATCGGGGAAATGGCAGGGTGGGGACTGCGACCCCGGTCAGCCGCAGAGCCTACCGTACCTGCTCCCAGGACTCATGTTGGTGCCCCCCCACCAGGAACATTTGCGACAAGGAGAGATCAGACCATAACCAGTGCTTGGTCCTTACCTGTGGCCTCAGTTTCTCTACCTGAGTAATGGGGAGGCCTCTCTCATTTCGTTTCCCCTGAGGCTGTGGGGAGAGCATGCGACAGTAGCAATATGAGAATTATGCAATCAGAGGAGCCCGGGGGGCCCACCGAGCTGGAGAGGAGGGGCGGGCGGCTGACCAGGCATGCGGGCAGGGCCAGGAGCGTTGGGGACTCCCCTCCCCTTGATGTCACCTCTCCTGCCGCGATGTCCTTCCGTGACGTCCTGGCTGCAGAGGGGGAAGGTGACAGGGCCAGCCTTGGCAGGCTTCTTTGCTGTCCCTGTCCACGCCCTGCAGTGTGCAGAGAATACCAAGTTCCTGGTCCGGGCCTCCTACCTGGAGATCTACAATGAAGATGTCCGTGACCTTCTGGGGGCTGACACCAAGCAGAAGCTGGAGGTGGGCGCGGACGTGGCGGGGCAGGGAGGGGCAGGGGAAGGGTGGAGGTTGGCATCGGGAGGAGCTCCCTCAGAAACACGGGGAAGGTATCCTGGGGGCACATGCACCAGTTCAGACTAGAGTGGGGACTTTTGAACTTGAATTTTGGAGGATTCTCAGAGTGCTTGTTGCAGGGGAGGGGCTCACCGGCCTACCCCCGACCACACAGTGGGGGACTGGACCTTACCTGGGGTCATGCCGCCTATATCTGGTGAAGTAGATGGCGTCTTGTGATAGATTTCATTTGAAAAATGGGTTCCACTTCTAAAAATATTGCTTTGAAAATCTCTAAGGGCCCAAATAGCTAGAAAGACGGTGATTATGATTATCATTTATTGAGCACAATTTACTGACTGCTTTAGGCACATGATCTTATTACTAGTCCCAGCGATCCTGTTGGGTAGCTGCTGTCCCCAGTCTCCCAGTGTGGGAAGGCACGCTTAGGTTAATTCACTTGTCTATGTGTGTGGCCAAAACTGGACTTGAACCCAGGTCTGTCTGACTTCAAGGTCCTGAATCTCAACCATCCCATTTCATGGCTGTTCGTGGCCTCAGATTCTGGGACTTTGTTCCCCTTTGCAAGGGGTCTGGTGCAGGGCACCCAAGGACCGGTGACCTGACCCTTATAAAGTGAGGACTGAAGAGGGGGGTGAGGATGAGCCGCTCGCAGAGCCCAACGCACAGAAGGCATTCAGCGTGCTGCCGTGAGGGGGGTCACACAAGACAGGCAGAACTTGGCTGACCCTTTGGGGAGCCCAGCGAGGTCAAGTGACCTGCCAGGACCAGACAGCCAGTTGGTGGCAAGGTTGGACCCAGGTCTAGGCCTGAGTGTGAGGCCTGGATTATGTGTCCTCTCTGGGACTCTTTAAATGCTGGGTGGGCCAGGTCAGGGCCAAGGGGGAGGGGCCAGCACAGGGGTGGGGGAGGGGGGGAGGCTGAGGCAATCCTGTGGCCAGAATGCCGATGGCTGCCCCTGACTCCCATGCTTCTTATCTGACCAAGCAACCAAGAGGCCCACCTCCTTCAGAGTCAGATTGCCTGAGTTGGAGCGTCACCCCCAAGGTTGCCATGGAGATTCCCATTTTATGGGTGAAATTATCTGAGAGAATGTGACTTGCCTGAGGCTAGGAAGCCACAGAGGCAGGGTTGGACATTTTCTTTCTTTTTTAAAAAAGGTTTTTTGAATGAACGAACGAACGAATGAATGAATGAAATAGAGCATGTGCTAGTGCAGGGAGGGGCAGAGACGGAGGGGGAAGAAGAGGGGAAAGAAGAGGGAAAGAAAGAAGAAGAGCACGGAGACCAGCACGGGGCTTGATCTCATGACCCTGAGCCGAAAATCAAGAGTTGGACGCTCAACCATCAACCATCAACGGACTGAGCCACCCGGGCATCCCCAGGGTTGGACATTTTCTGTGACAAACTGCTTGAGTCTCCCCAGGGCACATGCCTTGACAGCCACGGGAAGGGGGGCAGAACCAGGTGAAGGGGCTGCTGCCGATGCCTCCTGGCCCTCCTGACCCCCGGTGACCTCTAGATTGGACAGGATGTCGGAATCACCTGGTTCCCCCCATCCCCCTATTCAGCTTGAGCCTCCTACTTGTCCCCTGACCACCCCCACCCCCCACTGGCCCTGGGTTCACCCGTGGGGTCTGTGAGTTCCTCTCTGACCTGCGACCACTCTTTGATCCAAGTGAACAGATCAAACCCCAGGGAGCAGCTGTCTTTAAAAATGTGTTTGTTCTGGCCATACTGTGGAAAAATCCCTAAGAATTTGAGCTGGAAAAACTCTTGAGAGCTTCTAGTCAGCCCTTTCCTAGTACAGATGAGGAAACTGAGTCCCAGGGAAGGGAAGGGACGTGGCCAAGGCCACACAGCTAATTACTGGTAACGGTATTGGTACCAGAACTTGTGGGATCTGAATGGTCAGGTGCTTCCCTGCCAGAATTTTTTGGGGTCAGCAATATAGAGACTGCCTAGGGGCCAGTAGTGGGTTCCGGCCAAGGGAGGTGCCTCCATCATGCAGCAAAGACTGGGATGACCTCCGGGTGCCAGGCGCCAGGCCATGTGCTACAGCGGGTCCCCATGGGTGTGTGACCTCCCTTCCTCCCAGGCCCCATCCCGACGGAGCCCCGGCCTGGCACCTCCTCCTCAGCTCCTGACAAACACAGCAGCGCTTTGCTCGTTCTATGCAGGAACCTCCAGCCGCCCACCTGGAGTCTTTTTACTGTCTTCTCTCTCCTGGAGCTGGAGCAGCTGAGTCATAGCTCAGCCCCCAGACGGGGAAATGGCGGGGGGGGGGGGAGGAAGGCACAGGACGTTGCTCCCACGTGTCAGTCCCGAAAGGCCAGCCTGGAGGATCAGGGTCCCCACCCCCACCCCCGCCAACCTGCACTGGGGCAGCAGGGGGCCCTCCCCTCCTTCCACACCCAGGACTCTAGAATGGCCTCCATTACCCGGGCCCTGAGGGCCAGCAGCTGTGCCCCTGCCCCATGTGGGCCCCAGACCTCAGGCTTGGGGAGTCAGGCTGCCCCAGGGGCGGGGGCGGGGGCTGCCAGTGACAGGTGCCCTCCGAGACCCTCCCCGCCACTAGTGCATGGGGTGGGGGGTTGGGGGGGTGACCCGCTGTCCCCTGGAGAAGGCGCAGATGGTTGCTCCTGGGAACCTCAGAACAGCCTTAGGAGGAGGTGCTGCTCTGATCCTTTATTACAGAGGAGGAAACTGAGGCTCAATGCACCTGGGTAAGACCAGCCTCCGGGCACACAGTCAGGAGAGGGTGAGGCTGGATTTGAATCCAGGTGTCCAGTCCTCACAGCATGGGCTCTGAACCCGTGCTTAGCACAGGGCCTGAAGGTTTTGGTGATTAGTGGTGAGTAGATCAGCCCGGGTGAGGGATTTGGGGAGGCAGAGTTTCACTCCCTCCCTCAACCACCACCACCAACCACCCTCATGGAGGCAGCCCACAATGGGCGGTGGAGGTGAGGCCCTCACCACCTCTCAGTGTACTGGGGTCCCGTGTCAGGAGCCCCTCCTCCCTGGGGGCGTCTGCTCCTCGCTGGCCGCATCCCAGCATCCCAGCTGTTGCCATGGTGCCCAGGCTCCGGGCTGGGTCTCAGGGAGGAGTAGTTACTCGGGCGCTCAGAGCCTCCCTGGGAGAGCAGGGCTGAGGCCTGCAGATAGGGCAGTGGCATCCCTACTTGAAGGCTCACCCCCCGCCCCCGTGCCTTGTGCTGGTGGTGCCCCTCCGAGTACCCACTGGACTGGCTTTTAGCTCCATCCTCTCCTCAGTCCTCATAGTGGTCTTGCAGAAATAGAATTGATCATCAGAAGAGGGAACCAGGACAAAGAGAGGCAAATTGACTTCTCCAACCAGCAAGGGGCAGAGCCAGGTCTCTAACCCTGGGGGGCTGCCCGACTAGGAGACTAGGAGCCTGCTACTCCCCCAGAGGCCGGATCAACCGCTCACTCCCCAGGGCCCAGGGCCCAGGGCCCAGGCCGAGGTCACAGCAGGAGGCAGCCCAGACCCCCGGGGCCTGGTGATGGGAGCCAGAGGGCACTACCGAGCATTTCAGACCGGCTTCAGCCCCCCTCTACAAGGTCTCCTGCTTCTGGCCTTGGTGCTCCATCCTCACCCCCACGTCCTAGGTCAAGGTCGGCCCTTTGTCATTTCAAACTTCAGTTTCTGTGGGATGCTCCAGCCTCTCCATACTCTGCTTCTGGAGTCTTCCATCACCTGGGACCCCACAGCTTCCCTGATAGTAATAGCTCTGTGACCTTCAGCAAATCCCTTCCCAGTCTGTGCCTTGGTTGCTTTTCTGTTCTGGGAAGCCCAGTCCTTCAGTCTGGGCCTGGGGGTTTCTCCGCACCCAAGCAGATAGGGGGAGCCTGTGTGCCCACCCCCCACCCCACGCAGCAGCGGCCCGGCCCCACGTGGGACCCCGAAGCTGCCTGAAGCACCAGAGCCTTCTGTGGCTCAGACCAGCAGGGTGGGGACTTGTCCTAATTCATTCTGCTCTCGCCAGAGTGGTTTTATTTCCTCACACTTGAAAAATATTGCATTTCACAGCTCTGTGTCAGCAACAAAACAACTTGGCTGCCTGAAGAGCAAGCAGGGAGCAGTCAGATAAATTAATTTACTCACTGCCATCACGCTGACGCCTGGAGGCTGGTTTGAGCTGCGGGCCAGTGGGAGTTCTGGGCAGCAAATGGCCCTTTGCCGGCCACGATCCAAGGGCCTGGGAACGTTCCTATTTCCCTGGAGCCAGAGCAGAGAGGCGATCAGGGGCCGTGTCGACCGGGCAAAAGAGCAGCTTTCAGAGCCCTCGGGTGGCTACAGGGTCAGCCCCTGGAAGCTGAAGCTCCCAGTCTAGAAAGGCCCTTCGTAATAATCGCACCACCACCAACAGTGAGGACAGCGCCTGGCATTACGGAGCACTTGCCCGGTGCCAGGCCCTGTGCCAAGCCTTGGACGGGCCTTATTTGACGGACTCCCCACCACATCCCTAAGAGACGCGTATCTCATACCCATTTTACAGATGTGGAAACTGAGGCCCGGGGAGGTTAAGTTACTGGCTCAAGGTCCCACAACAAGGAAGAGGTGGGGTGGGTTTGAGGCTGGTTCCACCTGGAACAAAGCCCCTGCCTGTTGCAGGGACCTTGAGGTGCCACCCTGCACTGCAGGAGGGCAGAGGGGGCCTGAACTGGGCCCTTGACTGGGTTCCTTGGGGATCCCTGCCCCCACCCGGCTCTGACCCGTCCCTCCTGCCCACAGCTGAAGGAGCACCCGGAGAAGGGGGTGTACGTGAAGGGGCTCTCCATGCACACGGTGCACAACGTGGCCCAGTGCGAGCACATCATGGAGACGGGCTGGAAGAACCGCTCGGTGGGCTACACGCTGATGAACAAGGACTCCTCCCGCTCCCACTCCATCTTCACCATCAGCATCGAGATCTACGCCGTGGGTACGTGGGGCTGGTGGGGGCGGGGGAGCCGGAGCTGGGCACCGAGACCCTTCACCTCCCGGGGCCTCGGGGGCCCCATCTGAAACTGGGAGAAGATGCTCGAACTGCCTGGAGGCCACCCAAGAGGACCCTCCCGTACGAGGGCCCACATTTCCAGGATAAGGGGCATCATCAACAATAATACTGCCGCTGGCAGCTCATCCTGAGCACCTACTACATGCCACACGGCTTCTGTGCGTTAGCTCGGGTACTCCTTGCCACAAGCCCGAGAGGTGGCTGCCAGCATCGTCCCCCATTTTACAGATGAGGAAACCCAGGTCCCGCAACTGTAAAGCATCAGAGCTGGCCCTCGATCCCTGGACCTTTTGGAGTCTCCTCTTTCTCTCAGGGCTCCCCACCCTTCAGTCATCTCCCCCGCCCCCCTTTCTGAAAGAGTCCCTGAGAAGGGAAGAGGAAGGGAAGAAACTCGTATTTATTTCTGGCCGCCGGTGGCTGCTGTGCTAAGCACTTCACAGGCTTCCTTCCGTTTACAGCCCACGGAAGTCCTAGAGGCAGGCATTCTAATGGCCATTTTACAGACAGGAAAACTGAGGCTCTGAGAGGGCTGAGGCTTGCTTGTGCAGGGTCCCACCGATAAGCGGGGGAGCTGGGATTTGAACCCCAGTCTGACATCTGGGCTTTTCCAAATAACATGACAGCTGCCTCCGGGTCCATCATGAATAGAACTCTCGAGAGCACTGCAGCGGGAAACAGCCTCGGCCCAACCAGAAACATAATTCTGGAGAGATCCCCGACCCAAGGTCAAAGCCGGGGTACCTCCTTACGACATCGCCCAGCATATGTGGTGACCTGGTCCCAGGCCAACCGCCTGGTGCTTGCTGGGTCTGAGTCTCCCCAGGATGCTGATAGGGGTTGGGCAGGGTCAGTGAGGTCACAACGTCATGCGGTGAGGCTGTGGGGGGGGGCAGGGACTAGGGCAGGTGAGGACACATCTGGAGGGAGGAGGACAGAGTGCCTTTGGGGGCGCCTCTTGGTCTTTGCAGAAGGGTTTGAAGGATGTAGCAGGCTGCCGGGAAACAGGCTTTTAAACAAATTTATTTTTTTATTTTTTTTTAGAGAGCGAATGCGTGGGTGGGGGGAGGGGCAGAGGGAGAGGGAGAATCTCAAGCAGGCTCCACACTAGGCATGGAGCCTGATGTAGGGCTCCATCTCATGACCCCAAGATCACAACCTGAGCCAAAATCAAGAGTCGGACGCTTAACCGACAGAGCCACCCAGGCACCCTGCAAACAAATTTAAAAAGATGTTTTTCATTTTCGTTATAAAATAAGTTCAGTAAAGCTATTTAGGAATTACAGAAAGGTAGGTAAAATTACTCATAAGCACAACTATTAGCATTTAAGCGTATTGGGGTTTTTTGGTCCTTTTTATCCTATGAAATTTATAAACACAGTCGAACTCTTCTGTCGTATTGAGTTTCTCCCCTGCGTTCCATTCCCCGCGCCATCCCTGAGCATCCTTCCTGCCGTGTCTTTGTGACCACGGGTACCGGCGAAAAGACAGCGCATCTCTCGTGCGCTTTTCTAACCAATCCTTAGAGGGCGGTGAGGTTGTTTCCCGTCTTGGGGTGTTGTAAATAATGCCACGATGAACATCTTGGTGCACCAAGCCTTTTCTGCTTTTAGAGTCATTTCCTCGGATAACATTTCCAGGAGTGGACCTCCTGGGGTGAAGGATACAAACCTGTTTAAGGCTCCTGGTACATTCTGCCAAGAGCATGGTTCCCAGGCCCTCCGTCCTGCTGCTTAAAAAAAAAAAAAAAAAAAGCCCTCAACCTCAACCCCCTCACGTGTCCAAGCCTCTCCTGGGTACCAGCCGGACCCCGGGTTGCTGTGTGCATGGACAACACGAGGCCAGTTCTGGTTTCAACCCGCAGGAGACCGAGGAGGAAGCCGCCTGCCCCTCCGCCTGCCTCCCCACTCCCATCTCATTGGGAACTGAGTCCAGTGGTTTTCCCCAAGTTTCATAGCTACTAAGACATAGAATCAAGATTGGACCCCCAAGATCTGTGCCTTCAAAACCTGTGCTCTGAGCCCCTGTTACCAGCCAGTGCCCGACTCCTGTCACCCTCAACACAGGGGTCGGCCTTGTCTGCACAGCCTTGGTCACCGCAGAACCGGGCTTGTTCTCGGGGGGATGAACCCCTGCTGTGTGCTGGGCCCTGGGTCAACTCTGTAAAAATGTGCTCTCCTTTTACTTTACTCCTCCCAACAACCAGCCCGAACGGGGAACTACTGTTAGTCTCATTTTGTGGCTGTAAGAATTGAGGACCAGGGAGGTACCTGGCTCTGCTAGGGTCACACAGTGAGGAGGAGGCAGGGCTGGGTTGGGAACCAGGGCCAAGAGCCTCCAAAGCCAATGTCTTTTGCAGTGAAGGATACAAGGCTCTGGGTGACCCAATCACATCCCCCCACTCTTGGCCTCACAGGACATCTGGGAGAGCTATTGTGATCACTGAAAGAAATCCCACTGCGCTCAGAGAATAGTCTGGACCTTCCAGCCCCTGCTCCCCGAGTCAAGCAGCTCTGTGTTCTTTTTTTTTTTTTTTAAGATTTTTTTATTTATTCATTCGAGAGAGATACAGAGAGAGAGAGAGAGAAAGCATGAGCAGGGGGAGAAGCAGAGGGAGGGGGAGAAGCAGACTCCCCGTTGAGCAGGGAGCCCAATGCGGGGCTCCATCCCAGGACCCTGGGATCATGACCCGAGCCGAAGGCAGACGCTTAACCATCTGAGCCACCCAGGCGCCCCAGCCCTGTGTTCTGACCTTGGGTCCACCACTTAGCAGCGGTGTGACCTTGGGCCAGTTAGATGCCTTTCTGAGCCTGTTTCCTCTTCTGTAAGATGGGGATGGTGATAGCGCCTCTCTCTTGGGCTCCTACGTGGCTGATGGTGGGAGCGCTTGGTGCCTGGTGGCTAAGTGCCCCACGTGGGGCTCACTGAAAGCCCCTTACCCTCCGCCTGGTCCGTCCACAGACGAGCGGGGCAAGGACCATCTCTGTGCTGGCAAGCTGAACCTGGTGGACCTGGCAGGCAGCGAGCGGCAGTCCAAGACGGGTGCCACAGGGGAGCGGCTCAGGGAGGCCACCAAGATCAACCTGTCGCTGTCGGCTCTGGGCAACGTCATCTCGGCCCTGGTGGACGGGCGCTGTAAACACATCCCCTACCGGGACTCGAAGCTGACGCGGCTGCTGCAGGACTCGCTGGGTGGCAACACGAAGACGCTGATGGTGGCCTGCCTGTCACCCGCAGACAACAACTATGACGAGACGCTCAGCACACTGCGCTATGCCAACCGGGCCAAGAACATCAAGAACAAGCCATGTATCAACGAGGACCCAAAGGATGCCCTCCTGCGCGAGTACCAGGAGGAAATCAAGAAGCTGAAGGCGATCCTGGCCCAGCAGATGAGCCCCAGCAACCTGTCAGGTGGGTCGCTGGGGAAGGAGGTGGCAGGAGGGGCCCAGGGCTGGGGACAAAGGCTCTCCCCCTTAGTTTTCTGCCTCCGGCTGCCCATCTGAGAGACGCAGAAGCAAAGCCTCATCGCCTCTCCGCTTCCTGTGAGCATGGCTTTTGAACAGTCAGAGAGAGCCTGCTTGGTATGGCCGGATGGTATCTGCTCCCTGACGGACCCAGGAAGAGGTCTGTTTGGTCTGTTCCATCAGCCGTGGGCTCTGTTGCCTGCGCCCCGCCTCCAGTCTGCGCATCCGCCATCCCACCTGTCTGTCTGCCTGCTGTCTCTGTGGCAGCGTCGTGATGCTGTGCTGCTGAGCAGTGGGGTGACTCACCCCGCCACGTCCCGCCCCCTCTCCCACTTAGGCACCTTGTGATCGCAGCTCTCGCACCCACGTGTTTGACTGTCATCCGGCAAGTCGAGATCTATACGTGCAGCACAGGCTTTGCAGGGTCCTTGCAAACACCAAGGTTTTCTTTACCTGAGAGCCCCTTGGGGAAGGAAGCACAAAAGAGCCTGAGTCTATTCACTCATCCACCTCCCTACCCACCTTCGTCTCTGTCCATCCATTCTACATACTCATTCATTTACTCACCCATCCACCCATCCATCTGCCCATACATCCATCCACCTACCCACCCATCCACATACCCATCCACACACCCACCCATCCACTTACCCACCCATCCACTTACCCACCTACCCAGCCATCCACCTACCCACCCACCCGCCCATCCACCTATCCATCCACTCACCCACCCATCCATCCACCCACACACCCACTGATCCACTTACCCACCTACCCAGCCATCCACCTACCCACTCACCCGCCCATCCACCTATCCATCCACTCACCCACCCATCCATCCATCTCCCCATCCACCCACCCATCCATTCATCCACCCACTCATCCATTCATCCACCCATTCATCCAATCCACTTATCCCCCCACCCATCTACCCATCTATCCACCCATCCACTCAACCACCCATCCATTCACCCACCTACCCACATTCCCATCCACCCACCCACCCACCTACCTACCGACCCATCCATCCATCCATCTACTCACCCACCTACCCACCCACCCATCCACCCACTCATCCACTCACCCACCTACCCTCCCACCCATCCACCCACCCATCCACCCACCCATCCACTCACCTGCCTACCCATCCACCCATCCATTCATCCACCCATTCATCCATCCACTCACCCCTTCACCCATCTACCCACCCATCCACTCACCCACCTACCCACCCACCCATCCACTCACCCACCCATCCATCCACCCATCCACTTACCCATCCACCCACCCACCCATCCATCTACCCACCCATGCTCCCATCCACTCATTCATCCATCCGTCTACCCACCTACCCATTTACCCATTCATCTACCTACCCTTCCACCTACCTACCCACCCTCCCACCCACTCCATTATTTATCCATCTACCAACTTACCCATCCACTCACCATCCATCCATTTAATCCACCCATCCATTCATGCATTCTCTCTACCCGTCCCATCCATCCTACCATCCATCCACCCATCCATCCATCCACTCCACGTTGTCATCCATCCTTTAATGTGTGCTTCCACTCATCCACCCATCCATCCATCTAAAGCTCAGCAAGCAGCCCCCTGTGTGTGGACCTGCGCCGGGCACTGGTAACCCAGAGATGAATCCGCTCCAGGCTCTGCCTCATGGGCATCTAGTCTCCTGGGGGAGGACACTCCACCAGACCATCAAGTACATGTAGGTCAGAGCTGAACTGGCCACTGCAGGGCAGAAGGGGATACGTGACCAAGTCTGTCTGGGGGTAAGGTGTGGTCAGTCAGGGAAGGCTTCACAGAGGAGGGGGTGATTGAGCAGAGTCTTGGGGGCTGAGAGGTCTCCCTGTTAGCCAGGATGAGAGTGGCCAGTGTGTGCAAAGATGCACAAAACTGTAAGGGCATTTGGGGGCCACAAGTTGTGCTGCTTGGCTGCCGAGCAGGGCGGTGGGAGATGGCCAGGGAAGGCCTGGACGTGCTGGGCTGGAGCGGGCCTTCAGCGCCACGATGAGGGATTTCACATCTGCCTTCCTCCTCTTTCCGTGCTTCCCCACCTCTGCCCCTCCTCACCACCAGGACCTCTCCTCTCTCCACACTCACTCCGGAGGTGGCTTCACCTTGTGGCTTAAAACATTGTCTCTGTGCTCCTGGCTCCCATTTGGCCCCCCAGCCTGGCCGTGTGATTTGTGTCTGGGTCTTAATTCATAAAGGGGACTGAGTGGGCCCTCGGAGAGGTCAGCGTTACACTAGAAACAAGAGGATGGAACCCCACACGGGGCCACAAGGGAAAGCACCAGAGTTGGTCGGGAGGCAGGGAGGAGCAAGGCGGATCCGGAGCCAGAACTGGATTTGGAGCTATTACTGGGGTTTCTGTGGGAAAGTCGAAGGCAGGAGCAACAGCCTAGGACTGGCTGGCATGAAGGATTCCTGTGAGTGGGGGCACAGGGGCAGTCCCTGCTTGTTCGGCCCTGGCCCCCGGGGACTTAGGGCAGGGGAGATCCTGGCTGAGAGTGTGAGTTAGACAGAGGGTGGGAGGGGTGTGGACTTGGCATTGCTTGGTTGGCAGGTGAAAGGTGGGCCGATAGCTTGTTTGCTTTCTCTAGGACTTAGCTGGCCCTGCCAGGGGCCGTCTCTCCCTGGCCAGCAAGTCCCCCGTGTTATCAAGCATCACAAAATATAGACAATTTTAAAAACAATTGCTACACAGTATCCTCTGAATTCCAGACTTGAATATCCAGCTGTTTAGCGATCCTTTTGAACTTAGCATGTCTGCCACTGAGCTCTTGATCTCCCCGAGCCTGCTGGTCCCCACGCAGGTGATGGCAACCCTTTCCTTCTGAGTGTTCAAGCCCGAAACCCTGGGGTGACCCTTGGTTTCTCGTTTTTGCTCAAACCTGTATCCAATCCAGCAGTAGATCTTGTCTCTACCTTTAAGACATGTCCAGAATCTGTCCACCACTGTCCCCTGAGTCACTAGCATCTCCTACCTGAATTACTACAGAGCACCCCCACCCTCCAACGGGTATCTGGGTGTCTGCCCTTGTCCCCCTCAATACATTCCCCACAACAGGGAGGTCCTGTTCAAATACAAGTCCTTTTCCTGCCCTGCACAACCCCCCCAAGCCTATTTAACCGAATCAAAGCCGAAGTTGTCAGCATAGCTTTCAGCGTCCCTGTGATCCTCCGCCCCCCAACCCCGAGCTCCTCTTCACCCATTCTCTCCCTCCTTGCTTCACTCCAGCCACACTGGCTTCCTGGCTGTTCCTGGAATAGTCCAGGCCCACTCCTGCCACAGGACCTTTACACTCACTGCTCTTTTCTGTCTGGAAAGCTCTTCCCCAAGATCTCTGCCTGCTTCTCTTTCCCGCTTCCTTCAGGTCACTGCCTTTGCCTTACCCCATCTAAGAGGTCCTCCCTGAACACACTGTTTAAATTGCACCCCCTCCCCTTGGTTCTTACTCCTGATCACCCTCCCTGCTTTCCACTTGTAACATGTTAGCATTTTGCTTATTTGTTGTGTGTGCCTTCTTCCTCTGATTGAAAACTCAACGTGGGTGTGGAGTTTTGTCTGTTTTGTTCTGTGCTGGGTCCCCAGTGCCTAGAACATGCAGGTGCTCAAGAAATATTTGTTGAATGACTGAGTAAATTAGTATTTTTCGTAGAGACGTGCTTGAAATAAATCCAATACTGTGAAGTGTGTTTTGCCTAAGTATGTGGTTGTCTCTTTATGGATTTCTGCTTAGTTCCTGCACACTCTGTGCACCTTGGTCACAGCCCTCCTTTTTGTCTTTCTGCCAGCCCTGCTATCCAGTCAGGCCCCCCTAAACCCTGTCCAGATTGAGGAGCAGCTGGTGCCCCCACCTGTGATCCAGTCTGACACAGAGGCCGAGAAGCAGCTGATCCGGGAGGTGAGACCCCGGGCAGGTGGGAGAAAGGCAAGCAGGGGGTGCCCAGCAGGAGAGCATTTGCTGAACGATATCATTTTACCCCCACCAGCATCGTGGGGTTGGTACAACAGTCTCCTTTTTGGAGCTCAGAAAGCTGAGGCTCAGGGAGGGGCCATGACTCGCCCAAGGTCCCATGGCTACGGAGAGTCTGAGCTGGGGTTTGAACTCAGGTCCTGTCTCCAGGATGGAGCCCCTCCCCCATCAGGGCCTGCATGGGGAGCACAGGGAGGGGTGTGGGGCGTCTGCAGGGGTGCTCTCTTCCGTACTGTAGGACGGGGTGGCCGTGGGTTGATGGAAATGGAGGCCTTCCTGGTGGTGGGAACGGCCTGTGCTGGGCTGGGTCGGGGCGTGGGGAGAGTGGAAGGAGTTGGCCCCCAGTGAGGGTGCCAACAAGCCAGAGGCTGAGAGCCGGGCGGCCTGGTGGGCAGTGGGGAGCCCCCAGGCATCCATTTGACCAGTGGATAAGTGGGGTTTTGGCCTCCCAGAAAAAGCTGTCACCTGGGGACACCTTCTCCTCCCCCATGTGTGCCTTCCAGCATCTCTGGGAACCTGCAGGGAAGGTAATAATACCCTGGTTTACAGATACCGAGCTGATCCCTAGAGGGGGGCTTACCCAGCCAGACTCAGCAGAGCCCCTAACTCCCGGCTTAGGCTCCATCCCGACTCCAGGCCCCACTGGTTTCTGGAGATTCCTGCCACTTGAGGGCCCCATTCAGAGCCTGAGCATGGGGTGGGACACTGGCTTTTTCCTGGTGGAGAAGGAACGCCAGGCCGGGACAGCTCTGCAGGGACTGGGTCCCTGGATGTGTCCACAGCTGGGCCTCTACCCTTCAACTATAAACTCAGCTATAAGCCCTGGGGCCCCTGGGAGCCCTGGTGAGGTTGTGGGGGTCTGGGGCCCAGCCTCTGTGGGGGGCAGACTGGGTAACGCCTGGGAGTCTGAGTCATGTGGGCTGGAGGGCTGGGAGAAATCAGCCAGAGTCCCCAAGGGCTGCCCATGACAGGCAGAGGCTTTTACTGTTTGGGGGGAGGCTCAGTTGTGGCCCCCAGATGGACTTTGTCAAGGGGCTCTGCTCCTTGCTGCCTTGGAGGCTCCTGGGGTGGGGCCGATGTCAGGTCCATCTCTGGAGCCCTGGACCCGGCTCCTGGGGAGGCATGGGGTGGGGGCCTATTGGGGATGGCTGAGCCACAGAATGAGAGGAATCACATCTTGGGGGTTCAGAGTGGGTTTTGGAATCATGTAGCAACAGGTGACATCAATCACAAAACAGTAGGGCTGGGAGGGTTGGCCAGGGGCTGGGATGGAAGCTTCCCCCGCAGGGAGCCTGGTTGGGTGGGGCAGGCACCCTGGCCAAGGGGCAGGGTGCCGCCATCCCCTCTGGGTCACCAGAGAGGAGACTCTGCTCCGGGCTGGCTGCCCCAAGGAGCCAGTGATTGGCAGATCCTTCTGCCCCGGGGATGGTGGTTGCTGGCCTTGTCGTCACGAGATAGGCCCTGTGGCCACTGCATCCGAGCACTACCACCTGTCCACCACCGAGTGTCCTCTCAGGCCCTGGTGGTTCTTCTGTGAGCCACACTTGGAAGAAGAGTCAAAGGTGTCTGTCTTCCCTCTCGCCTTCCTTCCCATTTCACTTATGACCCACTCATATTTTTTGAGCTTCTACTATATGCCTGGAACCGTGCTTTCCTTTCCCATCCAGAACCAGTCAGGACACTCAGGATGAGGGGGTGGTCTCTGTGTGGGGCGGCGAGGGCACTGGGCCAGGGATGGGCTCCGCCGCGAGCAGGAGATGTGACTCTGTGGGCCTCAGTCTCCTGGCTGCACCAGGGAAGGGGGGGATTTGGACCAGAAGATTCCTAGGGTCCATCCAGCTTTTCCGTTCTGCAAGTCCAGTTCTTGGTGGGCTCCGTGCCCTGGGACGGGCCGTTTAAGCTCGCGGAGCCTGTTTTCTCATCTCCAGGAAGCTTTCCCTTGACCGTGGGAAGGGGAGCTGAGGGGTGCCTTCTCACCATTGGGCTGTGGAACTGGCCCAAGCAGGACTCAGGCGGCTGGGTTTGCAAGCATTTCCTGAGCCCCTGCTGGCTCCGGGCCCTGTAGCTGGGGGTGCGCAGAGGCCCATGGGAGAGTTGTTCTGTTTCAAGTATTGGAGCCCATTCTGTAACTGCTGGGGGTGATCTAGCACCGAGAGAAGCCCGCGCTATGGGAGGGAGATGGGGATGGAAAGAGCAAAGTCGTGGAGCGGGTGGCTTGGCTTCACATGGTCTGTCCCCTGTCACAGGAGGACGAAGAGCTTTCGGGCAGACCTGCAGGTGGATGGGAAGGTGTGGGCTGGGATGGTGAGGGCATGCTTCAGTGTTCTCTGGGAAGCAGGAGATGGGAAATGGGACAGGTGGAGGGTTGCGGAGGGAGGGAGAGCGGAAGGACCCAGAGGGGCGCTGGGCGACTTAAGAGGTCCTCTGTGGTTCAGGGTCACACATGTACCACTGGGACTGGAAGTCGGCCCTGCTGTATGTGCACATGTGCCCATGTGCATGTGTGCGTGTGCTCGTACGCATGTGTGTGCACGCGCGCTCCTGTGTCTCCAGCCTGGTCTCGCTGGTGCGCAGGTGCGACGAGGCTGAGGCCTGGGTGTCACCGGGGCCAGGGCCGCGCTGGCAGGGACCTGTGGAGGGGGCAGGGTGGGAATCAGGGGTGCTTGCTGAAGGATGAGTGTAGGGTAGGGCCCGAGTCCCCTCTGGGGAGGAGAGGAAGCCAGGGCAGGGGGGCGGGGGGCAGGGAGAAAGCAGATGGGGTGTAGGAGGTCTCCTGTGGCCGCTGGAGAGCTGCTGGTTCTGGGCAAGTGACCTCCCTGGGCCCTGGTAACCCCACGTGTTGCCCTGAGGCTCAAGTGCATCTCAAATGTGCCACAGAATGTGCAGTCACATATTGATGACCCTCTGTCCCCTTCTGTCCCTCCCCGAGAGCCCAGGTCATAGTGTCCGTGCCATTGTAGAACGCCGGGCTCGTTCTGTGCTTCTGGAAGGGTCCTGATGAGGTGGGCGTGTGCACAGGGGCTCTCCCTCCCCTCCCCCTGCCCCGTCCGGCTGGCTCTCTCAGGGGCGGCTCCACGACACAGAAGGTCGGGTACTGTCCTTAGCGCGTAGCCCCGGCCCCGCCTGCGGGAGCCGCGCGGAGAAGCCTGAGCGGTCCGGTTGTCCTTCCGGCCAGCGGTCGGCTCCAGGCACCTGTGGACTCAGGAGTTTCCCCCGAGCCCCTCCCTCCTCTGTGCTGGCGGCCGAGCTGCAGGAGGGGACGGTGGTCAGGGAGGGCCGCTTGGAGGGGCTGCTACTGAGCTGAGGCCTGAAGGAAGAGCTTGCTGGGGGGCGAGGGTAAAGCCCCGGAGGCAGGGGGACATGGGCTGTCGAGGTGGAAAGTAGCCTGTGTGTCCAATGTGGCAAAATGAGGTATATCCGCAGGGTGGGCCGTCCTGATCTCTGGGGCTCAGTCAAGTCAGGAGGCGTAGATTTCGTCCTGTAACATAGGAGCCACTGAACCTCGGTCTAGGGGCGCCTGGGCGGCTCAGTCGGTTGGGCGTCCGACTCTTGATTTCGGCTCAGGTCGTGCTCTCAGGGTCCTGGGATCGAGCCCCACATCTAGGCTCTGTACTCAGCGGGGAGCCTGCTGGAGATTATCTCCCTCTCCCGCCGCCCTCTCCTCTTCCTCCTCCTCCTCTCTCTCTCTCTCTCTCAAATGAATAAATAAAATCTTTAAAAAAATGTAGATAAAATTCAGAAGGGCCTTCACGAGCCAATTTCGTCCCCGTGTTGTGTAGGTAATTTTAACTTTGTTCTTTTGGCTTATTGGTATTTCCCGCGTTGTTTGAATGACAGAGAAGGCGAACTGAAAGCCGCCTTGAGGAGTGGTGGCCTGACGCTGCGCCCCCATCCCGTGTCCCCCCCACTCCCAGGAGTACGAGGAGCGCCTGGCCCGGCTGAGGGCCGACTATGAGGCGGAGCAGGAGTCCAGGGCCCGGCTGGAGGAGGATATCGCTGCCATGCGCAGCTCCTACGACGTGAAGCTGTCCACGCTGGAGGAGAACCTGCGAAAGGAGACAGGTGGGCGCCTGGCCCGGGCTGTCGGGAGGGTGGCCAGTGGGCTCCCCTCCCCATTTTACTAACTGGCACTTATAGAGCACCTTCCTATGCGCCAGGCTCAGTTCTAGTTACTCCTCAGTACAGCCCAGCAAGGTAGGTACCACCATGAGCCTCATTTTATAGGTAAGGAAACTGAGGCACAGAGAGGGTGGGTAATTTGTCCGTGGTCATACAGCTGGTGAAGTGAGTCAGGATTGGAACCCAGGCAGTGTTCTCACCCACCGAGCACTTTATCCGTGAAGCCGTGGCTCCAGGCTGGTCCCTAGCCCAAGGCTGACTTAGCATTACAACGTATCACCCATATTTCATGGGTAAGTTCCTTCCCCCCGTTTCTGCATTTTCTAGTCTCCTCTTCTTTTTGAGCCCACATCCCAAAATAAGGATTCAATTATTATCAAGAACTTTCACCTTGCTGAAGATTTTCCTTGTCTTTTTGACATTCTAGAACGTTCCACCCTACCACTATCATCCAAACACCTGTGCTGCCAGGCAGCTCAGACTTCCTAGCACTCACCAAAATACTATAAAATCCACCTTGTAATGAGGACGATATTGGTCACATTGTGGGTGTCATTTATTGGGCATTGCTGTGTGGCAGGCGCTAGGTGCTAGGTACTCCATCAGTGAGTGAGGACGCATTGAATCCTCACATTGCCAGTGTGCCAACTGAGGCTTGGAGAGCTTCCGGCTGCTGAGCTAGGGAGTGGATGTCCTCTTTCAGCAAAGAGAACGTCAGGACTCTCTCAGGGGAGCCCAGGACACAGTGACAAAGAAGTGGGTGGATGTAAAGCCCCTGAGCTGGGAGCCCTAAGGAGGCCTGTGGGATTGCAGTCTCATCCACACTGTCAGACCCAGAGGAGAGGGAAGGACAGGTTCTAGCATGTTCTGTCCTTCAGAGTGTTCCCCCAGTCCAGTTTGAATATTAGGCCTCCAAGTGGTTTTATTTGATCTAACAATCATCCACAGTGTTCATTTAACTCCCATGGATCTAGCGTTTTCTGTGGATGAGAGCCCTGAGCAGGACGCCCTGTGGGGGCCCCTCAGGGTCTCGGGTGTGAAGTCTGCTTGCTGATCGGGAGCTCTTGGCCTTGGAGGCCATGAGACCCACAGGGCAGTCACCTTCTGTGTGAAGAGCAGACCCAAGGCAACTAATGGCTGGGGAGGTCAGAGAATGGAGAGCTCCTGGTGCTGGTCAGGGAAGACTTCCTGGAAGAGGAGGAAGGAGACAGGGTCTGAGTCCTGATAGAGGAGAGGGTGGAGGTGGGAGGCCAGTATTTGGGGGCCTGGGAGGCTCTGGCTCTTAAGCCCGTCCCTTAGAGATGGTGTGTTTGGGGCTGACCCCCAGGGGCTCGCTCGTCCTCCACTGTAAGGAGCTAAAGGGAGTCTCCATTTGCAGAGGCTGTCCTCAAGGCAGAGGTCCTCAAGGCGCAGGGCACATCCAGGGCTGAGTTTGCCAACAGGTCTGAGTGCTCCCCCACGTTCCACTCCGAGATGGCCGTGAAACCTGGGATCCACTCCATGCTGCACACCCTGCCCGGCGGGGATGTCTCCAAGACTGAGCTTTCTCCTGGGTTCGAGGAGCTGCCCGCGGCGGAGACTTCCAAGTCTGAGGTGTCTCTGGGGTCTGATGAGTCTTCCACGCTCGAGGAAACCTCCATGTCCGAAGCCTACCCGGGGCCCCAGGAGCCTTCCGACGTGGAGTTCTCCGTGCCTGAGGCGGAGGCCCCGAGCAGCTACCTCCCAGAGCCGCACCTCAGCCCGGGGGCCACGGAAGCCCTGCCGCAGGCCGGACCCGTCCAGCTGGCAGCCCTGGGGCTGTTGCCCAGCCTGCACGACCCGTTTGCCGAGGTGGAAGCCAAGCTGGCCAGGCTCTCCTCCGCAGTGGCCGGGGCCGAGGCGCTCCAGGCCGGCGCACCCAGGCTCTGCACACAGGTATCCGGTGCCATGCCAAGAGTCAGTAGGCGGAACTCGGCTGGGGGCACTCAGGCCACTGGGTGTGCACCCAGGTCTCACCGTCTGAGCGGGGGGCTCCGGCTTGGTGGCCAGAGAAGCCCTGTCTTGTGCTCCGTCGGGAGGGAAGGGGGGATGGAGATAGGAGGCTTTGCCCAGTGGGCCCCTGTTCTGCTAATGGAGGGACGCCTGCTTGGGGGGTTGGCTGAGTTGCCATGGTTACACCCAGCTTCCAGGCCCGAAGGAAGGAGCCGGAGGGGGCTGAGGGCTGCGGGAAGGCTGCTACTTTTCAGGGGCTCCCCCCTCCCCGACCCCAGGATCCTGCCACTTTGCTGGATGCCTTCTCTCCTTTCCACTCTCTTGTATGGTTTAAATTCTCTTCCCCCCTCTCCCTCTTGTTCTTTTTCCTTTGCTTTGCTTTCCTGTCCTTTCCTGTGTGTGTGTGAAGAGCCTTGGAGCTGGACAGACCCGGGTTAAATCCCAGCTCGACCACTCACATAGTTGTGTGACCTCGGGCAGTCACCTTTCTGGGCCTCGGTCTCCTCTTCTCTAAAATGGGGGTGCCGACGCTGCGTGCTTCACCTGAGGTAATGTAGGTGATGCTCCTGGAGCACGCTCCCTCCCCGGTTCTCTCTTCCCTGTTCTCTTCTCTCCTCGCCCCTGCTCCCCACCGGTCCCCTCAGTGGTGACAGGCAGGAGGAGGTGGTGGCTTGGTGAGGCACCGGGCAGGGGCATGGGGCGCTGAAGGGGAGGTCAGGGAGCAGAGGATGATTCTGGCCCACTGTCCCTCTCCCTCCCTCACCCCGTCCTCCTGCAAGCACCCCTCCCTGAAGGATCTGCTGAGGCCTGGTGTCCTTAGGGCTGAAGCTGAGACAGCTGACTGCCTCCTGCCCAGGGCTGTGAGTTCCCTGTCCCCATCCCCCACCACGCCCCCTACCCTCCACCCCCCCCACCCCCCCACCCCCCATCCCCCGGGCCAGACCCTCAGGTTGGGGGAGGAGTCCCAGGAGCCTGGGTCTTCCTGTGACACTCTGGGCCTGGGCATCCTCCCCCCCGAGACAGGGACTATGACCCCAGCCCACCCCCAGCTTATCGGAGCTTGCCCGTCACAGAGCAGTCCTACCTCTTATTATTGATGTGATTAAGAGGCCACTGCTCAGCAATTTTCAGATTTTGCTTGGCCTTGGGAGCCGGTCTAAAGCAAGGAGGCCCAGTGTGTGCTGAGGGCAAGGGCTGCAGGGCAGGGGCGGGGGTCCCCGAGGCGCTGGCAGGGAAGCGCCTGGGCCCCGTGTTGAATACCCCTACTCTCAAGAGCTCCCCCTTCTCCCTTCTGCTTAAGAAAGTACAAGAGGCTACGGGGAATGAGAGGAAGGCTTTAAATCTACCCACATGTGTGGAGAGAGAAAACTGCCTCCTAGCCTCTGGACAGGATCCCTGGGTAGGAGCTGACACACTTGAGGTTCTCAGTAGATGGGAGATGGGATGGCCAGGGGCACCCTGGCTGTAAGGTGACATTGAGAGAGGACCCAAGTGGGAAGAAGGGGCCTGGGCAGAGCATCAGGCTGGGGGATGGCATGTGCCAAAGTCCTGTGGCTGCGAAGGTCTTGACTTTCTCAGCAGTGGAATAATGAGGCCAGAGAAGCAGCAGGGTGGATGGGGTGGGGGGAGAGGGGAGGCACGGAGAGGCACGGAGGGCCCAAAGACCATGGAAGAAGCTGGATTTTCCTGCAAATGCACTGGGAATCTGTGCAGGGTTCTCATCTGCAAAGGGCCGTGATGGATTTGTATTTGGAGAAAACTGCCCTAGCTGCCATGGGGAGCCTGGGCCCCGAGGGGCAGGAGAGCAGGATGGAAACTGTTTCGGGGTGTTGGAGGAAATGGTGGAAGTAGGAACCCAGTCAGGTACATGTTTGTATAACTGGGTGCCTCCGAGCCAGAAGTGATCCGTCCGGGGCCATGAGGGACCCAGCCTCCACCATCTGGGACTGAGGCCGCCGGGAGCCTGTGTCCAGGGCCGGCCTCTCTGCCTCCACCTTGGTTTCTCTTTGTGCTCAGGAGGTTGACGAGGGCCCAGAAGTGGCCGAGGAGTTGCTGTTGGCAGCAGAGCCTGGCGTAGGGGCCGAGGCTGAGGCCCAGGTGGCCTTGGAGGCTCAGCCTCAGCCCTTGCTGGCCACGACCAGTGTGAGAAGGGACAGTGTGGGCATGGAGGTGGCCGTGCTGACCGACGACCTGCTGCCTGTCGTGGACCAGCAGCAGGTGCTTGCCCGGTAAGTGCTGGGGCGTGGGGCTGGTGGGACCCCGTGGCAGGGCAGGAAGGGACTATGCCCCAGGCATGGGGACGAGAGTGCCCGTAGAGTCTTCACTGAGCCTCCACTCTGCCCCCCCCCCCCCACCTGACGAGGCTGAGGAGGCCTGATCCTCTCTCTAGGAGCAAGGGGCGGGGATGGTGCCATCAGCCGGGGGGGCAGTGCTCTGCTTGGGGAACTCTACAGGGGCCACCAGACTCGCTCAGGCACCTGCTGGGGAGCAGCTGCTCCAGGAGAAAGGGGAGGGACTGTTGCCTGCCTGGCATTCGCAGGAATCCCAGGGTGTAATGATGCAGGTTTTCCTCGGCTCCCAGCGAGCCTCCGGTGCCCTCCTGATGTGAGACCTGCTCACCCTAGGGGCAAGCCACCCTGATCACCCTCAGAGGCTGTCTGCCAGGGGCACTCTGTGCCAGCCACTTAACATTTCTGAGTGTTGGGTCTCACTTCTGGAAATCAGAATAACGTCAGGCTCACCTCCGTGACAGTCAGCCCCACGGCCAGCGGGTCAGCTTCCTCCTAGTGGTGGCAAACTCAGTCCCACCGTCCCCGGTGCAAACGTGAACTGAGCAGGGGCTGCGTGCTGGGAACCAGGAAGCAAGGGTGAATGAGCTGCCACCTTGGCCTTCAGGGGGCCCATGGTCCAGGGGGAGGCAGCTACCCAGGCCCACAGAGGGCCTGCCTCTGCAGTGTGAGAAGCCAGTGGGTTGTGCAGTCGACTGTCTGCGCTCCCATCGCCTCCACCACTACCTACCTCTACGACCTGGGCCAACTTTTAAACCTCCCTGTGCCTCAGCTTCTCATCTACAAAATGGGTGATAATAAGAGCTCCAGTTTGAGAAGCTCATCGTGAGGGTCAAATGAGACCACACCTGCCGAGCATCAGGCCCCGAGAGAACTCTCTGCGCACGTGGCCGTGTTCAGGGTGTGGTCTGGAGTATGGTCAGGGAGGGCTTCACAGAAGCCCTCATTTTCCGTTTCTTCGAGTAGCTTTGCTTAGCTCCAGCTGCATGAGGTTTGCAGGCCAGATGCCTCAGGGTGGCATCCAGATACAGGGTGGCACAGAAGTGCAGCGGGGGGAACAGCCTGGCTGTTTGGAGAGCGCGCAGCTGGGAAAGCTGGAGCGAGCTGGGTGGGGGCTGCAGAGGGAGGTGATGAAGCACCAGGCCCCCGTGCACCGAATATTGCTCGCAGCCCAGGGTGCTCTGCTCGCGCGGGGTGCCGGGGAGCACGGCCGCCAGCCTGCTGCGCCGTGGGGCCCACGGGCTCCCGGAGGCCCATGGTGGGTGGCGCGTGGGTCAGCTCTGGTCCGCGGGGAGACGCTCGCCCGTCCTGTCGTGCGGCTGTGCGCACAGGCCTGGGTGGATCTGCTCGGACCCCGGCCAGAGGCCTCGCTCTCTGAGCCCCTGCCGTGTCTGGGAGGGGGTTGCAAGGCCCCCACGACGTCCTGCTGGACAGCAGGCGCGCGGTGATGGCCCCGCGCCGTCGCGAGCACCTTCCTCTCCTGCCGGCAGTTTGCAGCTATTGGAGCAGCAGGTGGTGGGGGGGGAGCAGGCCACGAACAAGGACCTGAAGGAGAAGCACAAGCGGCGGAAGCGGTACGCGGACGAGCGCAAGCGGCAGCTGGTGGCGGCCCTGCAGAACTCGGACGAGGACGGCGGCGACCGGGTGCTGCTCAACGTCTACGACTCCATCCAGGAGGAGGTGCGGGCCAAGAGCAAGCTGCTGGAGAGGATGCAGAGGAAGGTGAGGCCCCCCACGCCCAGGTGGCCCCCGGTCAGCGTTGGTAAGTCCGGGCCGGCTGTGTGCCTCGCCCGCCCTGGAGGCAGTCCCAGTGACGCGTGGCTGCGGGGCTGGGGGAGGGTGTGCGACAAATGGGACAACAGAGGACCAAGCGGGACAGCGCTGGACGGTGACAGTGCTGTGAAGGGGATTCTAGGGGAGGGTGGTGATGTAGGAAAGACGTTAGAGTTCAAAGGCCACGGCCAAGAAAGGATTCTGAGACGTCTTTGGTGCAAAAAGTGGTTTTATGAAAGCACGGGGACAGGACCTGTGGGCAGAAGGAGCTGCACCAGGGTCCCGAGGAGTGGTCCGTTATACACTTTCAAGTTGGGAAGGGGTCAGTGATAGTGTAAGTCTCTAAGGAATTCTGGAAGCAAGGTTTCCAGGACCTTGAAGGGGCTAGCTATTGTTGGGGAAAGGTCATTTATTACCGTCTAATAAAACCTGAGCCGTGAGGCCCTTCAGGTGTATATCAGTGGGCCGTATGCTTGGGGGGTGATTGCCAACACGTATCTTGGGGGGTAGAGAAAAAGGAAGTTTCCAAAAGAAGTTTTATATGTTAAAGTAGGCTTACAGGTTGGGGTGGGGGTGAGGGGTCGGGCCAGGATCGCCTTTTGCCCTTACTTAGCAAAGTGTCAACATCAAGGCAGTCGAGTCCCTAGAGGAATGTCACTCTGCCTGTTCCAAGGACTTGTCAATGGGCTGTAGGCAGTAAGGAGATTTAATAATTTTTCTTCTGCCTTTGTTTCCCACATCAGGTGGCTTTATGTTTAGTTTTTCATTTGGATTGTGTACACGTGCAAATGACAGGTGCACGACTTAACTCATTTCCACAAAGTGAACGCACCCATGAAACCAGCACTCACATTGGGGAACTGAGCATCAGTGGAACCCTAGAAGTTCTCGGGGCCACCCTGGGTGGGGGGGCAGGGAAGTTCTCCTGGAGGTGGTGACTTCCGAGGTGGGACCTGAACCTTAGGAAAGGCGGCCGGTCGTGACCAAAGGAAGAGCCTTCCAGGTCGAGGGAGGGGCCAGTGCCGAGTATGAGGTTAGTGGCTCTAGGAGCAGAAGGGAGGCAGATGTGACTGAGCGCAGGGAGTGAGGAGGACAAGGCAGGGGGAGCTGCTGTCTGCTTCCCTCCGTGCACCCTCAGGGGCTCTGGGCCCTGACACGTCCCCCTCAGCCCGACCGCAGGGCGCCCCTCGTCCCCATCCGACACCACCAACCCAAGGATCTCACCAAAGCAGAAGCTGATGCTTTTCCCTCTTTGAACCTCTGTGGTGTTTACATTTTCTTGGCTATTTTCATGCTTTTTCTTAATACCTTTTTTATGTTTTCAGCCGAATTTGTTCTTCCTGGGATATCTTGTAATTTGGTCTACGCACCTAAGTTTTGAAAAATTCTTTCTGGAGTTCAGTTAGATGTCCCATTTTACACCTTCTTCGTTTCTGTCCATTTCCACCTTAAGATTTTTGGATTACTGATTTGAAATGTTCATATGTGTGAATTGAAGGAAATTTTATTCACATTGGGATGTTGGGTTACATTTTGGTTCTGTGTGCTCGTGCTTTGTGGGGGAATTTTCTTCCACTGAAATGCTTTGATTTTCATTTTCTGTTTCTTAGAGCAGCTTTGATTAGCTACTTCTGCTCTTTTCTGTGTATTTTGCAGTGTCTTGTTTTTCTGCACTTTCAAGACCAGCTGAAAGTAGAGGTGAGGTTTTGGGCGGCTGGCTGGGTTTGCTCAGTCGACAGCATGCTCTTCTGTTCCTATAGTGAAGTGCAGTGTTAAATAGACGGTTCCCTATTGCTGTGGTAATTAGTCTCTCACCGCAAATAGAGTTGCCTAAAATAACACAAATTTATCATCTCACAGTTCTCTGGGTCAGGGTCCAGCTCCAACATGACTGGAATCCTCTGCTTAGAATTCCATAAGGCTGAAACCAAGGTGTTGGCAAGGTTGCGTTTCCTTCAGAGGTTCTAGGGAAGAATCCGTTTCTCAGGTTGTTGACAGGATTTGGTCCTATGTGGTTATAGGACTGAGGTTCCCAGGTCCTTGCTGGCTGTCTGCTGGGGGTCATTCTGTTTCTAGAGGCAGCCTGCCTCTGGCCACCCCTCAGAGACCACCGGGGCCAGCTCCTCCCAGGCTTCAGCTCTCTGACTCTACTCCTATCTCCTTCATCTGAAGCATCTCTTTTAACGCCTGTCCACTGTCTAGCTCTCTGCGCCCCTTCCATAAGGCCCACGTGGTTACACTGGGCTCACCGGATGATCCAGGATAATCGCCCTGTTTTAAAGTCAACAGATTAATAACTTTAATTCCATTTGCAAAGTCTTTTTTGCTGTGTAAGAGAAACATAGTCACTGGCACGTACCAAGGGGTGGAAATCATAGGGGTTGATCATAGGGGTTGTCTTCCAAATTTTGCTCTCACTTTTGGGTCCCCTCTCTCTCTCTCTCTCTTTATCTCTCTCTTGGTAGGAGGGGTCAGTGTGTCTTTTGTGATTTTCTCGTTTCTGCAGGACTTTCATTTTGCACCTCAAGGAGTCTCCCACTTCTAAACACCCTCCAGAAGCAATGCCTTGCAGAGACTAACCCCTCAGTCTCTCCAGAGACTTGCAGACCCAGTCTCTGTATTTTTGCCATACAAAAGAATTTTTTAAAGTTTTATTTTGTCAAATTATCAACTTTCTATTATTGCGTGTAGATTCTGAGTCACAGTTGGCAAAGTTCATTTATGTTTCCTTCTAGAACTTGTATAGTTTCTTTCTTTTTCTTTCTATTATTATTTATTTTTATTATTTTTTTTTAGAGAGCGAGTGAGCAGGGGGAGGGGTAGAGGGAGAGAGAGAATCTCGAGTAGACTCCCTGCTGAGCGAGGAGCCCGACGCGGAACTCAATCTCATGACCGTGAGATCATGCCCTGAACTGAAATTAAGAGTCGAGCCACCCAGGCGACCCATCTTCCTTTCTTTTTTATATTTAAATCAGATCCACTTGGAATTTATCCGGGTGCATGTGTGAAGAGCTGATTCCATTTTAAATTTTTTTTTTTAAGATTTTATTTATTTGCGAGACAGAGAATGAGAGACAGAGAGCATGAGAGGGAGGAGGGTCAGAGGGAGAAGCAGACTCCCTGCTGAGCAGGGAGTCCGATGTGGGACTCGATCCCGGAACTCCAGGATCATGACCTGAGCCGAAGGCAGTCGCTTAACCAACTGAGCCACCCAGGCGCCCCGAGCTGATTCCATTTTATTCGTTCCACATGGCTCTCCTTGTTTCCTAGCACCAGTTTTCGAAAGGTCCATTTATCCTCCACTAACTTCAGCTGCTGTCTTTATGGTATGCTGAAGTCCTATAAGCACTTAGATGTATCTCTGATTTTTCTATTCATCTTTCTTGCTGTATCTATTCATGTACCAGTGCCACCCACTTTATTTGAAATCTAGGGACTTTATAATATGTTTTATAATTTCATAGGGTTAATCCTCTGTCGATGGTTTTCTATTCCAGGTTTTTCCTGGTATTCCTTGTTTTTTTTTGTTTTTTTTGTTTTCCCCAAAATGAGTTATATAAACAACTGGGCTAGTGCAAAAGTAAAAAAGGGAGAGAAGTAAAGAAAAAAATTGGTGGAATTTTTGGGGGAATCATGTTATATCTGTACATTAGCTTGAGGGTATTGATACCCTCATGAGCTTGTATTTTTCTGTCCAGGAACATGGTATATCTTCTGTTAGTTCAGATCAATTTTTGTGTCACTCAAGAGTATTTTATAAATTTCCTCACATAGGTTTTGAACATATCTTGTTAATTTCACATTTAGGTATTTTATTTTATTTGCTTTCCTCTGTGGGATATCCTGTTCCATTATGTCTTCTCACTGGATTTTATTTGTAAAATGAGGACTATTGGCTTTAAGAAATTTTTTTTAAAAATAATTGTGAAATAGAAGGGAACACTTATTAACTTACTCTATGGGGCCAATGTCACCTAATACCAAAACCATAGAAAAACATAAGAAGAAAACTATAGACTAATATTTCTTACGCATATAGACACAAAATGCTCCACAAGATACTAGCAAACCAAATTATACATCATGCCAAAGTGGGATTTATCCTAGGAATGCAAGGTTGGTTTAGTATCCCAAAATCAATTAATGCAATATACCATATCAATAGAATAAAGGACAAAACCCACATGATCATCTTAATGATGCAGAAAAGGTATTTGAAAAAATTTAACACCTATTATGATAAAAACACTCAGGAAACTAGGAGAGAAGGGAACTTCTTCATTCCAATAAAAGGCATCTATGAAATGTCCACAGGTAACATCATACTTAATGGTGAAAGATTGAATGCTTTCCCCGTAAGATTAGGAACAACACAAGGATGTCTGCTCTCACCACTTCTATTCAACATTGGGCTGGAGGTTCTAGCTAGGGCAGTTAGGCAAGAAAGTGAAATAAAAGGCACTGAGATTGGAAAGGAATAGATAAAACTATTTCTATTTACAGATGACATGATCTTTTATGTAGAAAGTCCTAAGGAATCCACTAAAAAAAAAAACCCTAACTAGAATCAATTAACAACTTCAGCAAGGTTGCAGGATACAAGATCAATAAGCAAAAAGCAATTGTATTTCTACATACAATAAACAATCTACAAATAAAATTAAGAAAACAATTCCACGGGGCACCTGGCTGGCTCAGTCTGTAGAGCATGTAACTTTTGATCTCAGAGTCATGAGTTCAAGCTCCACATTAGGCATGGAGGCTCCTTAAATAAAAATGTATAATATCCATAAACATTAAAAAAAAAAGAAAATTCCATTTTCATTACATCAAAAAAGAATAAAATACTTAGGAATAAATTTAACAAAAGAAGTGTAAAGCTTATATTCCAAAAACTATAAAACATTGTTGAAAGAAATTAAAAATACCTAAATAAATGGAAAGACACCCCATGTTCATGGATTGGAAGCCTTAATACTGGATAAGATGATACTCTTCAAACTGATCTACAGATTCAAGGCAATCACTATCAGAGTCCCAACTGACTTCTTTGCAGCAATTGACAAGCTGACCCTAAAGTTCATATGGAAATTCAAGGGACAGAATGGCCAAAACAATCTTGAAAAGAACAAAGTTGGAGGACTCACACTTCTGATTTCAGAACTTACTACAAAATTACAGCAATCTAGACTGTGTGGTACTGGTATCAAGACAGGCATGTAGATCAATGGAATGGGATTGAGAGTCCATAAATAAACCTTGGTGTTTATAGTCCATTGATTTTCAAGATTATCCAGTGGAGAAAGGACAGTCTTTTCAACAAATGGTGTTGGGACAACTAGATGCCCACATGACAGAGAACGGTGTTGAACCCCAACCTCACACCATATACACAAATTAATTCAAAACAGATAAAAAAACTAAATGTAAGAACTAAAACTATAAAACTCAAAGGTGTAAATCTTTGTTACCTTAAATTAGACACTGCCGGGGCACCTGGGTAGCTCAGTCAGTTAAGCAGCTGCCTTTGGCTCAGGTCATGATCCCAGACTCCTGGGATCAAGCCCCAGGTCAGACTCCCTGCTCAGTGGGGAGTCTGCTTTTCCCTCTCCCTCTGTGCTCTCTCTCCCTCTCTCGCTCTCTGTCCCTCACTGTCTCTCAAGTAAATAAATAAAATCTTAAAAAAAAAATTAGACATTGCTTTCTTAGGTATGATACCAAAAGCATGAACAAAGGAAAAAAATACATACATTGGACTTAATCAAAATTAAAGCTTTTGTGCTTCAAAGGATACTATCAGGAAAGAGAAAATACAGCCCATAGATTGAGAGAAAATATTTGCAAATCCTATATCACAATGAGGTGCTTATATCCAGAATATATAAAGAACACTTACAACTCAAGAATAAAAAGACAAATAATCCAATTTAAAAATGGGCAAAGGACCTGAACAGACATTTCTCCAAAGAAGATAAACAGATGGCAGTAAGAACAAGAAACGGTACTGAACATCATCAGCCACCAGGGAAATGCAAATCTACAATGCAAAACTACCATCTATGGTATAGAGATATCATCTCACACCCACGGGGGTGGCTGTAATAAAACAGATAATAACAAATGTTGGCGAGGATGTGGAGAAATGAGTGCCCTCATACATCGCCGGTGGGAATGTAAAATGGTGCAGCTTCATGGCTTGGAAGACTTAATATTGGATAAGATGATACTCTTATGGAAAATAGTCTGGCAGTCCCTCAGTTGGTTAAACATAGTGTTACCCCATGACCAGCAGTTACAAGCAAGAGAAATGAAAATAGGGCCACATAAAAACTTGTACACTAATGTTCATAGCAGCATTATTCATTATAGCCCCAAAGTGGAAACAATCATGAATGGAAAATAAAATGTAGTATATCCACATGGTGGAATATTATTTGGCAGTAAAAAGGAATGAAATCCTGGGGCTCCTGGGTGGCTCTGTCATTTAAGCATCCGACTCTTGGCTTCGGCTCAGGTCATGATCTCAGGGTCATGAGATCGAGCCCCGTATCGGGCTCCATGCTCAGCGTGGAGTCTGCTTGAGATTCTCTCCCTCTCCCTCTGCCCCTCCCACTCTGTCTCTCTCAAATAAATAAATCTTTTTTTTTTTCTTTAAAAAGGAAGTCCTGACACATGCTCCGACATGGATGAATCTTGAAAACACTGTGTTGAGTGCAAGAAGCCACACACAAAAGATCATATATCGTATGATTACGTTGATATGAAATCTCTGGAATAAGCAAATCTAGAGAGACAGAAAGTGGATTGGTGGTTGCCTGGAGCTGGGGGTTGGGGAGAAGCGGAGGATGAGTACCTGTGGGGGTGGGGTTTATTTCTGGATCGTGAGATGTTCTAAAACTGACCGTGCTGATAACTGCACTAGTCGGAGTATACTAAAAACCATTGAATTGTACGTGTTAAATGGGTGAATTGTATGACATGGGAATTATATCTCAATAAATTTGTTACAGAAGTCACTGTGAAAGATTCCAGATCCTTCCAGATGTACAAAAATATATAAAGCTTCTTACCATTAACGGCATGTATCTACCATCCAGCTTAAGGAATGGAGCATTATTAATTGCCCACCTGTGTCCTACCAGGTAGTGTCTGTTCTCACCTGGTTACAGGTGATGAGCATTCCCATGAACTTCAAACATCCTTCTTTACTAATCAAACTGTACCTGCTCTTTGAGAAAACAGACTATGCACCCAGGAGTCTTGGGGCTCAGGGAGAGCATGGTTACGGTTGCAGCTGGGAGTCACCTGTGTTTGTGGGGAATCTCCATTCAGGCAGACCCGGGCAGGAGATCACAAAAGTGTGGAATCCAAGGTCAAATCAGGGTGGGTCGCCTCTTAAGTCCGGTGTCTGTCACATTGTAACTTGACCGTGGCTAATGGGAGAGCGAGGGCTGCTGAGGCTGAGAGTTTATGCCTCTGCTCCCCTCAGGAATAGGATTTATACAATTTCCTGACATCTTTTAGGACGTGGTGACCCCAGTGTTATGTGTGGAGCCTTCCCAGAGGCTCCTGGATAAAATGTGTTTGTGTGGGATTGTCCCAGGGGACCGGCACGGGGGGCTGATGAGCGGGTTCTTTTCCTGTTTTCTGCAGGGCTGTGGACACAGTAGGTGCTCATTTAGTGCCGGCGGACAGACGGGAGGCAGGCACGGGTGGATGGGCGGGTCAGCACCCAGATGGCGAGTGGGAGGCTGGAGGTGCAGACAGTGGGTGCGGAGGGCGGACGGATGGCCACGTGGCTCGGTGTCTTCCCTGCTCACTGCACGTCGCTCCCTGATCCCTTGCTTTCAGCTGCGGGCAGCAGAGGTGGAGATCAAAGACCTGCAGTCGGAGTTCCAGCTGGAGAAGATCGATTACTTAGCCACCATCCGCCGGCAGGAGCGGGACTCCATGCTCTTCCAGCAACTCCTGGAGCAGGTGCAGCCCCTCATCCGCCGGGACTGTAACTACAGCAACCTGGAGAAGATAAGGCGCGAGTCCTGCTGGGACGAGGACAATGGCTTCTGGAAGATCCCCGAGCCCATCATCATAAAAACCAGCCTCCCAGTAGGTCAGGCGCTTGGCTGTCCCCTCAGCCCTCGTCCAGGCAGCTTGCCCTCCTGCGGGCTGACCTGGAGCCGGGGCCCAGGCCTTGCTGGCTGTGGGTGCAGCAGTCAGGGGACCTGGGGGACTCCAAGACGGTGGGGAGCTGAGAGAGAAGTGGTGTGTTCTGGAGTCACACAGATGTGGGTTGGAATTCTGGCTCCACCGCTCCCTGTGTGGCCTCTTTGCGACTCAGTGTCCTCATCTGTGAAATGGGGATCAGTAACCGCACCTTCCGTAAAGATCGCTGGGTGGCTTAGCCTGTGTTCATGTGTATGAAACCCTTAGCGCCCTGCCTGGCATATGGCAAGTGAGTGCTACGTCTGATCACTGTCATGACCACCACTCATCCCCTCCCCCAACAAGCCTGGGCAGGGCAAAGATGATTACACCTGTTTTACATCTGAGGAGATGGAACCTCAGAGAGAGAAGTGACTGAACCAGAGTCCCAGTCGGAGCAGTGAGTCCTAGGACCAGGGATAGAAACTGGGTCACCTTCTGCTTTTGCCGCTGATTTCTGTGTGACCCTGTGAAGGTCACTGTTTCTCTCTGGGCCTTGGTCTGGGATCTTCACAAAGAAGGGGTTAGGGAAGGTGCCCTTGAAGGCCCCTCCACCTCCACCCGTCTCAGTAAGGTCTGTCTCCGGCCTCACAGCTGGGAGCGCCCCCCGTCAGAGAATGTTCGTGCAGGTCCTGCATCTCTGAGTTTACAGATGGCCACTGACCCCCCCCTGCAGGGAGGCCAGCCAGCTCCATTTCCCAAATGCAGGCATCCATCAGTTTCTCCTGCCCCCACCGACCTGCTCTGTTGAGGAAGCAGGGGAATAGCTGCTTTGGCATCTGAGCCCTCCTGGTCTCTGTTTCCCAAAGTCATCCCATGGCCTGGGCTGGGCAGTGTGCTCCCTGGCTCCAGGCCCGCGAGCTCGGGGGAGTGCTGCCACCCGCCCTGGCCCTCTGGCCCATGGACTGGGGGGGACCCGGCAGGGACTAGGGACCAGGCAGCGGTGACTTCAGCTTGTGTTTCTCGTAGCAGTTCCAACAGGGCCACAGAACAAAGTAGTCCGCAAAACCTCTGCAGCTGACAACGGTGAACCAGGCACGGTAAGGCCTATGGGAGAGGGGGTGAGGTGCGGGGAGCTGGCGGGGTGGGGGGGTGGCTTGCGGGTCAGCCTCACTATAGGGCACTGGGCTTCTACTTTCATCCCACCTGAGGGTCAAAGCAGGAGGCTGAGCCTGGATCTTTTCTGTGTCACCCTGTTGGACCCTCCCCCTGCTCTGGTCTTCATTCAAAGGCACTTACGGTCCTAGAGACCAGAGGGAAAGTAGGTGGTACGGGGTAGCTCGTCCTGCTGGTGAAGGACAGGAGCTTCGTCTTCAATCCCAGAGGCAGGCCGTACGTTCTGGTTCCCTGGGCTATTGCTGGTATCCTCGGACCAAGTTGCCCGCAAGGATCCACAAAATAGTAATTGGGCTTCTGAAGTCACTTTGTTCTCCCATCTCCCATGTTTTGTATTACAATAGAAATAGACCTCCTCCAAGCGGAGGTCAGGAAACCTTCCTGTAAAACACCACATCTTTCCGCGTGCTTCTTCACCTCTCGGTTCTGCTTCCCTTGCAATGCTAGCTTCAGGCTCAGGCAGGCTTTCTCGGCGTGGCGGGAAAGATGCTGCCAGCAGCTGGTGATCCAAGAGGAAGAGACCAGTTCTCTTACCACATCTTGTGGAAAGATTCTGATCAGCTCTGCCTGGGCCAGGGGCCTGCTCCTGGACAAGTGACTGTGTCCGGAAGATGTATTTCTGTGGCTGGTTCGGGCTGGGTCACATGCCCAGTTGTGCAGCCAGGGGGTGGGCGAGAGGGAGTGGTGGTGTTAGGGCACTGTGAATGATCGCCTCACCAGGACCATGTCAAGGGGGAGAAGGGTAGTCCCTGAAGGGAGATTCAGGCTGAGGCAAACAAGTCCATTAGAGTGGTGAAAAATCACAGTCTTTGGTGATAAGAGATGGGCGTTCCAGTTCTAATGACTTTGATTATGCCCGTGGGCTGAGTCCTGTATTATCTATTCTATGAATATGTCGTGATGGATTTGGGCTATGTGGTACTGGAGAACAAGGCACTTCCCACCCCAGGGAAGGCGGGTGGCGTAGGCTTGGCCGGAGCTGTGACTCTCCTGCCCTGAGCTGCCTGGATCCCACCCCAGGAGTCTGGGGTCTCTAGCAGGGTCCACAGGGTGGGCCGGGAGGCTCAGGGTGGCCCCCACCCCACCAGGCTTGTGGGTCTTGTACAAACGAGGGGTCTTGACCCACGGGGATCTGAATCTCAGCAGGAAGAAGACCGCTACAAGCTGATGCTCAGTCGGAGCGACAGTGAAAACATTGCCAGTAACTACTTCCGGTCCAAGCGAGCCAGCCAGATCCTCAGCACGGATCCCATGAAGAGCCTCAGTGAGTGCACTGCCCACCTCCTGTCCTCCAGCCCCTCCCCAGGAGAGCCCTCCCCGGCCCTCTGCCAACCGTGGGAGAGGCGTGATGGGTGGATTGGAGTCAGGCCGGGGTTAAAAACCCCTTCCCGTCCCTGAGCCTCCGTTCCCTCCTCTGTACACTGAGGGGTATGACTACCCCCAGGGTTAGGTGAGATGAGGTGGGGGAGCGGCCCAGCCCAGCGCCTGGCACATGGTAGGCGCTCTGTGCCCAGACTCCCTCTTCCTGTCCCCCTTCCTCCTCTGGCACAGAGCTGCAGCGTTTGGTTCCTCTCCCCTGACACACAGTAGGCCTGCGCCACACAGCTGGGTGTCCCGCCGTGTGCTGCCCGGGTCCGGCTCAGTTGCTCCCCAGCTTCCGCAGATGCCAGTGGGGTGGCTTTCCTCCACGGAGCCCAACGGGGCAGACAGGGCCATAGAAGCGGGACACTTTTAAAAGCAAGAATTGAAAATCACTTTGTTCTTCCATTTCTTTTTTTACTTTTTAAGATTTTATTTATTTGAGAGAGAGCATGAGAGCACAGGGGGAGGGGCAGGGGGGAGTCTTAGGCAGACTCCCCATTGAGTGTGGAGCCCGACCTGGGGCTCGATCTCACAACCCTGAGATCATGACCTGAGCCAAAACCAAGTTAAGTGTCGGACGCTTAACTGACTGAGCCACCCAGGCGCCCCTCGTTCTTCCATTTCTAAAAGCAAAACCAAAGGCCACAGAGCTTCTAATAAAATATCCACGAAAAGCAAATCTCAGTTTTACGTTGAGACTATTGAGGAGGCAGAGTTCAGTAGAGTTGAGGATCAGGAGGGAAAAAGAGCACAGAAACAAATGAACATCAGTTGAGGACCTGGCACTGTGCCCATGTTGCAGATGAGGAAACTGAGGCCCCCCCCCCCGAGGTCACACTCGCACGAAGCTGGGCCCTGAGTGCAGGCCTGTCTGTCTCACTCGTGGGTCAAGACCCCTTGCTTGTACAACTTCACCTCTGCAAGCCTGGTGGGGTGGGGGCCGCCCTGAGCCTCCCGGCCCACTCTGTGGACCCTACTAGAGCCTGTAGAACTCCAAGCTCCTGGCCCAGACCCTCTGGGGGCCCAGCCGTGGGACCAGACCTCCAGCTGGGTGGGGTGGGGCGGGCTCCCCATCCCTGCACCCCCCTGGCTCACTGGCTCCTCTGCCCCCTTCTTCACAGCGCATCACAGCTCGCCCCCCGGCCTCAGCTCCCCACTCAGCAACACCTCTGCCATCTCGCCTACCCAGGCCCCCGAAATGCCCCAGCCCCGGCCCTTCCGCCTCGAGTCCCTTGACGTCCCCTTCACCAAGGCCAAGCGAAAGAAAAGCAAAAGCAGCTTTGGCAGTGAGCCTCTGTGAACGCGGCCTCCTGCGGCTGTCCTGCCCCAGGGTTTCCGTGAGACTGCCAGCCCCCACCCCCCAGGGCAGCCCCAGCCAGTCCTCCTCACCCCTGCCCCCACGGTGCCCGGATGCCCGAGGGGGTCCTTGCCCTGGGAAGAGCCTTGCCCTTCCCTGTTACCCGACCTTGCAGAGGTGCGCTCCGGCTCTCCATGCCACGCCAGTATTACATCTGCTCCCCTGCCACAGCCCGCCATGCCCACCCGGGTTATTCTGTGCCTCAGTGGGCCCAGAAACCTCAAGGCACTCACCAGCAGCCCCGACAGAGTGGGCAGCAGCTTCCGTGTGGATCAAGGACAGCATCTTGGTGATGGACAATCGTGTCTCTGTCCACCAGGGCCCCCTTCCTGGGGAAAGCTGGACGATGTGGGCGCGGGAGTCCTGGGGCAACTGTTCCACGCTGCCCACTCCCAGCTGGTCTGTGGCCTCGAGGAGGCTGCCCCACATGAAGCTGCCCCAATAAACTGCCTTTTACCGATGAGCTCCCTTCCCCAGTCCTCTGACCGTGTCACTGGGGCCCCTCCTGCCACTGCTGCGTGGCCTTCACGGGGAAGCGCTTTGGGAGCAGTGTTTCTTAACTACCCGATGCCTTGAAAACAGGCCGCAGGGTTTCTGCAGCTCCCCACACTGGTGAGTGCAAGTGCATTTTTCTGGGGAGAGCACCTGAGCTGTCATTAGCTTCTCAAAAGATCTGTGAGTCAGAAAAGCAGAGCCCTTGTTTTGGAAAATAGAGATTGTGTCTTGCTGAGACCCAGAAAAAGGCCAGGTTCGGACAGTCCTCAGGGGCTGTGCTGGAACTGGATGCCCTGACGTGGCCAGAAATGAACGAAAGCTGTCTGGGCTACTGAGGATACACCCCTCCCCCTGCCCTTCGTATCCCAGGCCTCACCATCTGAGGGAAGAGTCTCGGCCTTTGGTTGAAGAGGAGACTCATTTCACTCTGGGCCCCATCTGTGAAAGGGGAACAGCTGCTCCCTAGAGCTATTGTGAAGTTTCTATGAGAGTAAGTGATGTTCCCAGTACATAGCAGGTGCCTTGCGTTACTCCCCCTTGTTCCTTCTCCTCCGTATTTTGCATTAATTTACCGTGGTGGATCCCATAGGCCACATGCCTGGACCAAGCTCATGCCCTGGAGATCAGTCTAACTTCAGGCAGGCTGCAGTACCCATGTTGAGAGGAAGAACAGGTCTTTATGGGGAACAGAGTGCCCTTGTGAAAGGTAGGGCTATTATAAAGGATGGAGAAGATCCTGGGAGGCTTAAGATGGGAATGGCGGGGGGCATGAGCAAAGGCAGGAGGTGGGGAGTGTGTTAAAGTTTGGAAACTTGCCACAGGGAAGCCCTGAGCAGGGCTGAGAGGAGGATGTGGCTGCTGAGATCAGTTTCAGTGGAAGCCTGAGTGAGGAGTCTTGGGTGTCCCTGAGCTGTGGCAGACTCCTAAGCCACCAAATGGCACCATTGGGTCTGAGTTCCAGGTGGACTGGTGTGGGATCATATGCAGAAGGGCAGGAGCGCTGGACTGGGGAACGAGGTAGGGGTGAGGCTGAACTCGCAGTGGGGCCAGTGGAGATGGAGAGGAGGTAGAATCAGTTAAGGAGATGGATGGAGGGAGGTTTTGACTTTTGCCCCCACATTCCTGGCTTCGTGGACAAGTGTGAAAGGTCAGAAAGGAACAGCTACCTACTCTCTCCACAATTACCTATGAGAGTAAGTGATGTTCCCAGTACATAGCAGGTGCCTTGCGTTAGTCCCCCTTGTTCCTTCTCCTCCGTATTTTGCATTAATTCACAATTACCCAGGATTGTGGTTGGGACCCAGGGAGTAACTGAAATCTTGGTGCTGCTTGTGGTAGGTTTTACTCAGACCCGTGGTGGGGCTGAGGTGAGCCCCATCAATTTAGAAGGGGTGGGAGCCAGGATTACTGAGGGGACGCTCAGCCTCACTCTGCACCAACTGCTTCAGAACCTGCCCTACAGCTCCCACGAGCCCAGGCTTTTCCAAAGGCACGCAGGTAAGTGGGAGAGCTGGGCTTCGCTGTCGTTTCTATTTCCAGCCTAGGAGTGGGCCCGGAGATGCGTGAAATGCCCTAGCAGCAAGGTTAGTGCGAGGGGGCGGTGAGACATGAACCCAGCCTGAGAGTTTCAGTCGGTAGGCCGGCTCGCCGCCCCTCCACGCTGGCTCCCACGTGGGCCGCCAGGCCGGGCAGGACAGGCCCGTCCCCAGGCCCCTGGGCCCGTGAGCGGCAGGAGATTCAAAGTGTCCCTCGTCTTAGTTTTCCAACCCTTCCTCCCTGGAGATGGTGGAGGTGGGGCCAGGTTCTTAGTCCCGAGTCTATCCTGGGCCTGGGAGGACCCCGCCAGGCAGCACCGAGGAAGTATCCGTGAGGGACTTGCCGGACCGATGAAGAGGCGGGATCCAGATCGGGGCGGGAGTCCGGCCTGGGCGGAGCCTACGGGCGCTTGGCCTTGTTGGTTGGCTGCGGCTGCGGAGCTGTCTTTCTAGGATTGAGCCTTTTCCTTTGAGGAGGCGGAACCTCTCGCCCCTTCCGCCAATAGGGTTCAGAGACTCCGCCCCCAGCCGGGGCACTTCCGGTGGTGCTCCCCGCTCTTCTCCGTCCCAGCTGCAGCTCCGGCTGTCTGGCCGCGGCGTACCCAGATCGCTTCCGGGTGGTGCTCCAAGACCACGAGCTGCGATTGGGCGGCCTAGACGGGGCACTTCCGGTGCCCAGGTGCCTGGGTTCTTGGCAGGAGGAGGAAGATGGACCCCGGCGCCGCGGCCCGCGTTTGGTCTCTCCTGTGGCTGCTGCTGCGCTTGCTTGGCCCGGCCTCCGCTAGCGGTCCTCGCACCTTAGTGCTGCTGGACAACCTCAACCTGCGGGAGACGCACTCGCTTTTTTTCCGAAGCCTGAAAGGTGAGACCGGGGCCCGAGGGGGCGGCGCGGGGAGAGTCGGGTTGGAAAGGCCCCCGAATCCAGGGCAGCGACCACCCTCCCTCCCTCCCTCCCACTGATTTTCCACGAAGGGCCTGCCCGCTCTGGCCTCTCGCTCGGGGGTGGTGGGGCGGTCGTGCTCTCTGCAGCGGTGCTTTTCCTTGGCGTCCCGTCTGTCTCAGCTCCCTGTTTCCTTCTCGTCCAGACAGGGCCTTTGAACTCACATTCAAGACCGCAGATGACCCCAGCCTGTCCCTCATTAAGTACGGGGAGTTCCTCTACGACAATCTCATCATCTTCTCCCCCTCGGTAGAAGGTAAGGGCTGCAGGTCGCTCCCAGAACTGGGATTCAAGGCCCACGATTGATTGATCGCTTTCTTCTGGATCTTGTGCATTTTGTGGGTCATGGCATGGGTCACCAGCCCTGGGCACTGTTGCCAAGGAAGGGAAAATGTTCAGTTCTGACCTGGGCCCAGGAGGGAATGTCTCCTTTCTAAAAGACACAGCTGAGGGTTGTGGGGTCAAGTGTTGCACGGACCTGGAAGCGCAGGCCCTGCTACCCTGAGAAGGCGCTTTTCTCTTATAAAGGGCCTGGTAGGAAAGATGGAGAGCGCCCCTGCTTGGGTTAGCGTGTGTGGGTAGAGAAAATGGCATGCTATTAAATAGTTTGCCTACAGAGGCATTGTGATAGTTGATGGTAAGAATTGAGATGGATTCACAGTTTCTCATGGCTAGAACATTAGCCATAATCTAGCCAAGCCCCCTATTGGAGACTGGACGGGTATGTCCAGCAGCCACAGGAGAGAGCTGGTGGTTGAACAAATGAATGTCTTCACTGGCTTATCCAATTGATACTTAAGTATTCCTGTGACAGAGAGCTTACAAGTTGTGCTCAGGTGGATGGGAGCTTCCTGAGAAGGAAGTGAGCTGTGGGTGAGATGGGTTGGGGGGCGGCCGAGCTAGGCTCTTTGGGAATGTCAGAGAACATAAACAGTGTTTCTCAAATCTTAATCATTTCATTCTCAAATCATTTCCGTACCTCCTTCCTGATTTTTTATTGTATTCCATATCACCCATTAATAATTACTTAATGTTTTCTTTAAATTGATCCCTTTAAAAAAAAAACAAACCGTAACAATATTTTAAAAGGAAACCAGTCATGAACCCGGTATCACCACTAAAAATAGAAAGCCAGTATCATCACTTATTTTCAGGAGAAGGTAACTATAAATAGAGTAAACGCTGTAAGTTCTAGCCAGCTTCTCTTGCTAAAGGCTGAGTCCGGGGCTTCCACTTAAAGGAGACTAGCAAACATTAGAGAAGTGTTAAGATCAGTATCAAACTGGGGCGCCTGGGTGGCTCAGTCGTTAAGCGTCTGCCTTCAGCTCAGGTCATGATCTCAGGGTCCTGGGATTGAGCCCCACGTCCAGTTCCCTGCTCCACGGGGAGCCTGCTTCTCCCTCTCCCTTTGCCTCTCTCCCTGCTTGTGCTTTTTCTTGCTATCTCTGTCACTATCTGTCTCTCTATCAAATAAATAAATAAAATCTTAAAAAAAAGATCAGTATCAAACTAAGACATTCTCTTTGATGAGCAGGCTTGAAAAATAATTGGAAAGGGAAGAAGCCTCTCTGAGACTCAGTGTTGTTTAAAGCTCTGCCCCACATCACTGTTGCACCTTTTCTGCACCTAGCACAATAAGTCCCACATGCTGCAGGAAAGCTTCATGGGCGCTCCTGGGGAGAAGGCTTGTCTGTGCTGGGGGGAGTTCATGGTAAGAGTTTGGCCCTGGCTCCGAGGGCCCTTCCGTGGTACTGTGACTACCGTTAGCCCTCTCAGGTATGAGAACCCAGCCTGGCTTCCTTCCCCATGCATCAGTGGGTTCCTCGCTGACTCTGGGATTAGGAAGCTAGCAAGTCACATGCAGTGATGGCCATAGAAGAATGATCTTTAGCACATCCTTTGTACCCGGAAAAAACTAGGTCCTGTTTTATAGATGGGCACATGGGCTCAGAAAGGTGGAGGGGTTTCCTAGATTCAAGCCCAGGTGGCTCTGTCACACAGCCTGGGTTCTTGCCACTGTACAAGGATTTCACAACAGTGGCGCTTCTGGACACTTGGGACTGGATAATTCTTTGTTGTAGGGGGCGGTCTTGTGCGTTGTAAGATGTTTAGCAGCATTCTGAGCCTGTACGCACTAGGTGGCAGTAGCCACCTCCAGACATTGCTCTTAAGGCAGAATTGCCCCTGGTTGGGACCCACACTGTCCACTGTAGTGTAGTACCAGGAGCTGCTTTTGAATCATCAGACTCTGCCTGGCCTGTCCTGTAGGAGGGTGGATAGATGGCTTTCTGAATGTAGTAGAAGAGGTAAAGTCCCCAGGTACAAGATATTCTGTCTGTGCTTAAAGGTAAGGTAAGCTGCTTTTTTGTTTTTTCCTGAAAATTACCCCTCAGGAAAGAGGGCCATTCTCATAGTCCTCTCTTTACACAGTCATAATTATGGACTCATAATGGATGTGTAATGGACAGACTTCTCTATCCAGTCTCAGTACATGGCACTTCCACCCTTCCCGTTGCTTGAGCCGGAAATCTTGGGGTTGTCCTTAGCGCCCCCCCCATTTCCAGTCTGTCACACGCCCTGCTGACTTCACCTTCAGAATAGGAGTGCAGGCCCATCTCCTGTCTTCCTCCTCCTCTCTTCCCTCCCTCCTTTTCCCTCTACTCTTCACTGCCTGGATTATCGCAGTGGCCTCCTAACCCACTGCTCTGCTTCCATTCTAGTCCCCGTACCCGATTCTCCACTGAGCTGCCAGAATTGTCCTTCAAAAATATAAAGCAGGTCATGTTGGTGTCCTGTTCAAAAGCCTCCAGTGGCTCCTCCTCATGGCCAAGCTCACAGGGGCCTGCAAAGCCTCATGAGCTGCCCTCCTCGCTTCAGCACGGCCTCGTTTGCTTTTGCTCGCCCCTTGATACTCCAGCCGAGCCACACTGGGCTCCTAGCTGGGACGGGCTCACCTGCCTCGGGGACCTTGCACCTGTTGTTCTCGATGCCCCCCTGTGCTACCTGGGCCACGCTCACACCTCAGATGCTCCGTGCCTCAGGTCTTCCCTGACTAGGCTTTATATGTAGCTCCCCTCCCTCCCACTGTCCTTTTTTTTTCTGCACACAAAAAATAATGGTATGTAATGACTAAGTGAATTCCTGAGCACTCCCTCCATTACTTTATGTTGAACATCGGGGTGCACTTTGGGGAAGACTCTTGATCTGGGTCTGGATGCTCATGGCAGTCCCCTGACCGGATTGACTGACCAAAGAAAGATACCGTCTTATAAGTACACAGGGTGGAAGTTAATGAGACTTTCTGGGGATAAAAGCAGTCTACAAAGTGGGTCTGTTACGGCTCCCGTGGACCTAAATCACAGGCTTAATAGGGGAGAAGTTCTGCATGTGGGCAAATGAGTACCAGTGTCAAGTGACCGCATCATCCTCAGTTCAGAAGTGTTCATTCACAGACCGTTTAGATGGAAGTGAAATTGACGGGCTCTGGAAAACTGGCAGCCCGAAGTGGTTCCAGTGATGCAGAGATGCTGATGTGAAAGGCGCAGGTGGTGTATCATGAAGTGTGAGTGGGGAAATGCAGCATTTCTGAACATATGTATGTGACTTGAAATGTGTATAACTAACTTGACAACTATAATTGGTAGGGTTTTTTTTTTTTTTTTACGATTTATTTATTTATTTGAGAGAGCGAGAGAGTACATGAGAGGGGGGAGGGTTAGAGGGAGAAGCAGGCTCCTCGCCGAGCAGGGAGCCCAATGCGGGACTTGATCCCGGGACTCCAGGATCATGACCTGAGCCGAAGGCAGTCGGTTAACCAACTGAGCCACCCAGGCGCCCCGGTAGGTGTTTGATATGTCATTTATACTTGTGAGAGTTAAACGTTTATGAATTCAAGTCATTACTTTAGGATCTTCAGTTTGGGGAAATGGGCATATATGGTAAATGACCATCTCGTTTCGGGCCACAGAGGGCGCTTCTGGGATGGATCGTGGCTGGTCCGCGGTCCGCCCTCCCCGCCCGCATGTCAGAGGAGCACTCGGGCTCGCTAAGTCTGGTGCTTCTTTCAGATTTCGGAGGCAGCATCAACGTGGAGACCATCAGTACATTTATCGACGGGGGAGGCAGTGTCCTGGTGGCCGCCAGCTCAGACATTGGTAAGTCTGGCCTGGAAAGGTTTAGTGCTTTCCATCATTTCTCCGGGAAGCTTGGCGAGTTTTACAAATGGAAGCTGCTAGATTGGCGCTCACTGGGCGGGCCTGGGCAGTGAGTGTGGGAACTACAGAGCCATTCAGTCCCTCCTGTGCTTTCCTGTGACCAGAACCAGGGAGATGTGGGGCCTGTTAAGGGCTGGGGACCCTGTTTTTTCCCAATTTTGTTTTGTTTTTGTTCAGGTTGGTGGGGCTTCCCTTACAAAAAGACGACAAGTAGGGGCTACTTGGGCAGACCCCAGAGCATTTTGATAGATTATTTTTTTGTTTCCTATTTTGGCAATTTTCAAAGATGCCTGGCAGTAGGGAGAGAGCAGAATCCTGAAGCCCGCACGCCATCACCCAGCTTCAGCGGGCACAGCACCCGGCCAGTCGGGTTTCGTTTTTCTCGGCATTGACAGATGTTTCTCAGCATTGACAGATGTTTATTTTTTTAAAGATTTTATTTGAGAGAGAGAGAGAGAGAGAGCACGAGAATGGGGGGAGGGAGAGGGAGAAGCAGACTCCCCACTGAGCAGGGAGCCTGACTTGGGGCTTGAGACCATGACGTGAGCCAAAGGCAGACACTTAACCGACTGAGCCACCCAGGCACCCCAGCATTGCCAGATGTTTAGAACCATTCTGGGTGGGCTTCTTGTTGGGGGTGACGAGGAGGAGAGAAGTCCTGTGAGGCCAGGCTCATCCAGGTCAAGTCTGTCTGAGGTAACTGCTTTGCCCCAACAGGGGTTTTTGTGTATTGTGGGTGGAGGTGGCCAGGTGTCGTTGGTGTTACCCATTCAGATTATGACCCCTGCAGTCAGAATGCCGTGCTGTGGTCCTGCGGTCCAGCTGGGCCTGACCTCAGCCAAGTGAAGCTGCAGGGCTCTGGGGGAGAGAGCAAGTCACCAAGATGCCAGGGCAAGTGACCCTGCTTGGGCCAGGGCACACCTGGAAGGGCTGAGTCAGGCATTTCTTGGGTCTGTGCAGGTGATCCTCTTCGAGAGCTGGGCAGTGAGTGTGGGATTGAGTTTGATGAGGAGAAAACGGCTGTCATTGACCATCACAACTATGACATCTCAGACCTTGGCCAGGTAATCAAGCCCTTACAGCAGAGTTCAGCCTGGAAACTGAGAGGAGGTCGGGAGGGAGTGCTTGGCATGGGGGCACCTTTTCCTGACCCCCGTCTTTCCCTCTGCTGCCGCAGCATACGCTCATTGTGGCTGACCCCGAGAACCTGCTGAAGGCCCCAACCATTGTCGGGAGATCATCTCTGAACCCCATCCTCTTTAGAGGTGTTGGGTGAGTGAGCAGGCACAAGTGCTCGAAACCTGGGAAGGACAGGATCGCTTTCTTTTGTTGGGAAAGTAACCCACACTTGATGATTTGGGGCATTCCTTTCCCTGGAGGATGTGGGTGAAGTTGATTGAGGAAACTCAACTTCATTGTTGCAGTGGGAGGAGGGCCGCTGTTGCTGCCAGGGCTTCAGCTGTTGAGAAGGCAGGCCTCCTCCCTGTGAGGAAATGGCCCGTAGGGACCCCAGGTCCTTGGGCTCAGTCCTCAGAGTCCCTGTTGGGTGTTCTCTTTTCCTTCCACAGGATGGTGGCAGATCCTGACAACCCTTTGGTATTGGACATCCTGACGGGCTCTTCCACCTCTTACTCCTTCTTCCCGGATAAACCTATCACCCAGGTGAGGGCCTTTGCAGCCTTGAGGCCTCTAGGTCCTGGACCTGGGGGTAGAGCACTTTATTTGAAAATGAGAAGCGGGGCTCCTGGGTGGCTCAGTCGGTTAAGTATCCGACTCTTGATTGCAGCTCCGGTTGTGAGATTGAGCCCTTTGTTGGGGAGCCTGCTTGAGATTCTCCCTGTGCCCCCTTCTTTCTCTCTCAAAAAGAAAAAAGGCAGCAAGCAGGAGAGCTCACTTTGCGGGGGGCTGGGCAATGAGGGGTTGGTAGAAGCGGGAAGGGGCAGAGGCCACGGGGCCTCAGGTGCCACCATCAGGTAGGACCCAGGTGGTTGTGGTCCAGCTGCTTGTCCTTTGCCCGGGTTCTCCTGGATGACAGCCCCCCGTCGTTCCCAGTACCCCCATGCAGTGGGGAAGAACACCCTGCTCATTGCTGGGCTCCAGGCCAGGAATAACGCCCGGGTCATCTTCAGCGGCTCCCTGGACTTCTTCAGCGACGCGTTCTTCAACTCGGCAGTGCAGAAGGCTGTGCCCGGCTCCCAGAGGTCGGTGCTGGGGGGCTCCGGGGCGTGTGGTCTGGGGCGCTGGGGAAGAAGGAGCCTTTTAGCTGGAGGGGTGCCAGAGGCTAGCTGTCCTCAGGTACTTTAAAATGATTTGAAAACTTGACTTTGTTGCTGTTCTGGTGTCGGCGCTGCGGACTTTTCAGGGTAGTAATGGCTTATCTGGACGTGGTTCGACGTGTATGTATTATACAGGCGACCCCCAGAGCAGCACCACCTGACAGCTCTTCCGTGTTCCCTTTAAGCAGGCTACCTCGATATGTCCGGCCCCCAGGCAGAAATTGGTTTTGTGCAGTTTCTCTCGATGACTAGGGACTCGTCTCGCCTCTCAGGCACCGCTGCGGAGAGAAGCTGGTTCTGGTGCTCTAGCCTCTCGTTTTCCCCTCGTGCAGGTATTCCCAGACAGGCAACTACGAGCTAGCTCTGGCCCTCTCCCGCTGGGTGTTCAAGGAGGAAGGGGTCCTCCGTGTGGGGCCCGTGTCCCACCATCGGGTGGGTGAGACAGCCCCACCCAACGCCTACACGGTCACTGACCTCGTGGTAAGAGCGTCTTGGAGCAGGAGGGCCCCCTGGCGTTTGGGCCACGTTGCTTCAGCTTGAAAGCCTTTTTTGAACGTTTCTCTGATGGGCTTAGTGGCCTAAATAAGAAGATGCATCTCTATCCCTAAGAACATCAGTGTGGGTGCAGAGCACCCGGCACATGAGCTGACGGCTAAGGAGACCTTCTTCTGAAGGGCCTTGGCTTTGCTGTGCAAGTGCAGGAGCGGGAGGGCTTCGCGGGCGCACGCTGCTGGGAGCCGGGGTCACTGGGGGAACACTGGAGTCGGGTCTGGAGGATGAAAAGGGGTAGGGAAGGCGGCAGCAGGGAGGCCCGAGAGCACCCGGCCCACTTGCGAGTGGAGTGGTCTGGGTGCAGACGTGGATGGTCCTGTGCCGAGCCGTGGCTGGGAGTTCCCGGCCCGGGGTGGCTGGTGGGGGGCTCGCCCTGGAGTTCCTGCCAGGCTCACGAGTGGTTCGGGGCAGCTCTGAGGGTGGTCGCCCCCACCCCCGGCTAACCAGCCTGTTGTCTCAGGAGTACAGCATTGTGATCGAGCAGCTCTCAAATGGCAGATGGGTCCCCTTTGACGGTGATGACATTCAGCTGGAGTTTGTCCGCATCGATCCTTTTGTGAGGACGTTCTTGAAGAAGAAAGGCAAGTAATGGTGGTGCCGGGAAAGCTGCGGGACGACAGGCCCACTGTGGCGCTGCTCTCGTGAGGCAGCAAACCCCTCCCGGTGATGGTCTCGGCTCTTCCCCAGGTGGCAAGTACAGCGTCCAGTTCAAGTTGCCTGATGTGTACGGAGTGTTCCAGTTTAAAGTGGATTACAACCGGCTGGGCTACACGCACTTACACTCTTCCACTCAGGTGAGCGTAAGTCACAGTCCCCTTTTGGCCACAGGGGCCCCGCCTGGGCTGCCGGGTGGCCCGGACCTGTCACCTCTGTCCTGTTCTAGGTGTCCGTGAGGCCACTGCAGCACACGCAGTACGAGCGCTTCATCCCCTCGGCCTACCCCTACTACGCCAGTGCCTTCTCCATGATGCTGGGGCTCTTCATCTTCAGCACAGTCTTCTTACACATGAAGGAGAAGGAGAAGTCTGACTGAGGGGGCAGAGCCCTGGGACTCCTTAAGACACGCAGATGGGGGTTATGTAGGATTGGGTCTTCCTTTATGGTGTTTTGTTTCTTGTTTTTTGTTTTTTATAAAGCTGTGTGACCATGACGCAACCTTACCTCAGGGGGAGATGCAGCATTGAGTACCAAGGGGTGGGGGACTGATTTTTATGTGTGTTTTTCCACCTAACGCCAAGTGGTATTTTTCATATGTGGTCACATTCATTTCTAAGATAAACATTGCCCTCCAACTTCGTCTGGCCCGTGTGCTTTGCTGTGGTGGGGATGCTGTTCAGTAATGGTGAGACACAAAACTGTTGCATTTCCCTTAAGCATGAAATCCTAAAACTTTGAGGGAGAGGACATGGTTAATAATACACCAAGGTGTCTGACTTTCCAATAGGATTACAGAGTTGACGTGTATGTTCACCTTGCTTTAAGCAGTAGTTGAATTTCTAAAAAGCATGTGTAAAATTTATGTGAAATCCCTTCCCCACTGTTGATCTCTACTCACAGAATTTTCCTGGCTTTATTAGGTTGTAAGAATCACTCTTAAAGCCACATATTCAATTCAAAGCAAGTATGTGTTCTTCAGTTGTAAATGAGCATTTAATTCTTCACAATTCCTGTAAGAGATGCTAGTCAAAAGGCAAATCAGCAGTAAAACAACACACTGTTAATTTCCATTTCATCATTGCTTCTAGCTCTGTTAGACTTGATTCAGTAGCTGGAGGAAGCTGTGCGGAAGTGCTTCCTCAGAGACCCCCCTGCCCCCCGCCGCCTCCCCAAGCTTTCCAGGCCCCACTGGCTGTCTCTTCATTCTGATACCTGAATATACTGACCAAATACAGCGTCCAGTTCAGAAAACATGCAGACCGAGGTCCTGGCTGCCACTTTCAAACAAGCCAGAGTTCATTCCTGGAGTCCCGTGCTGCCTGGACCCTCACAGGGGTCTGGGAGGCTGGTAGGGCTTTTTGGCCCACAGTTAACCAGTTCCGGACCCTCTTTTCACCTGCTGAACTCTTGTGGATTTGTATTCCGATCTTTCTTACACATTGTTAGCACTTACACACAGGGGGCCTAGTGGTTACTTATTTCTTTTTAGTTAGGCCCTTTGGATTCATCTAGACCAGGGGTTGGCAAACCATGGCTTGGCCAGTCTGGCCTGCAAGCCAAAAGTGGTTTTCACATTTTTAAATAGTTGAAAAAAAAATTTAGAAGAATATTTAGTGACACATGAAATTCAAATTTCAGTGTATTTACGCATTTTGGACTGCTTTTGTGCTCTAACAACGGGGAGTAGCCGTGACAGCTGCGGTATTTACCACGAGCCCTGTGCAGAGAGCCGCCAGCCCCTCTGGCTCCGCGCTGGTCCAGTTCTCTCAGCACAGGTGAGAACCTCATGCAGGTTACACGGCGCACCTAAAATTGCACAGCTCAGGTGAGTTAGTAGCTACAGACCGTGACCTTTGCCACCAGCTGTTCCTTCTACCTGCCAAGCCCGAGGCCTTATCTCTAGCGCCGCCCGCAGCCCTCACAGACCAGCACCACACACAGGTTGCGAAGTTCTTTTAGTGATACGCCAGCGACAGCAGAGCCCTCACGGGGCTGCTCTCCAGGAGAAGAGGAGCAGGGCTGCCTGGCACAGCGCTTCGTACTCCAGGTTGGCCAGAAATAACATCTTCATCTTGGTTTCCACACAGCTCCTCTCTGTGAGCCTATCAGCCAGCAGAGTGGCAGCTGACTGTTGCAGGAGCCAGCCAATCATCTTGTCTAGTTTTAGATTCTTCAGGGCTAGAGTATGTTCACCCCAGAGGCTTAAATGAAGTACATTAGCAGCTACTCGGGCAGATGGTCTCTGCAACAGGCAGGGAAGCAGAAGCTTAGAACATCCTTGGCAAAGCATTCAACACAAAACCTGATTTAATGAATTCTTATTTTAGGGTCTTCCCTTCTCTGGCCCCAATCAAATTCTTGTCCACCCCTTTGTCTCTCCTTCCTGTAATACCATTCACTCACCTGACACCTGCTGGCTGCTCTCTACCCCGTTCCAGGCTTTTCCAGGTGCACACATGTGCCCCAGGCAGTCTGCATTGTTGAAATAGCCTCCCCATCAAGGAAGGCCCACAAACTGCCTGGGTCCTGGCACCCTCTGGAGTGCGGGGTCCTCTCATCACTTCGTAACTGGTAGCAGTGAGCACGAGCTGTGGCCCTGCCAGCATGCTGCCCAGTGGAAGGAAGTGGTAGAACAGTAGCTTGAGCCCTGTCTGCCTTTGTGGGCCTGCCACGCCCGATCACGGCTTCAAACTGGCTAGCCTTTATTTTCCCTTATTAATTTCGAAATGTCCAGATCTGCTCTTGGGAGAGGCCTTCACATCTGTCTCATTAGGTGTCAACTGTTCCTATAAACTACAACTCCAGTAAACATTTCTTAAAAATAGATCTTCTTCTAAGTAACTTAAACCACTAAAGCCAAGAAGAGTTGCACTGCTGGAATTCTAATTTGCTGGCCAGCTCCCCTAGTCCTGTCCATACTGGTTTGTTCTCCTGTACTTGGCCTTTATCTTTGTAAGAGGAGCCATCTGTCACTCTAGTCTTGCCCAAACCTGATCTTTACAATGGAACACAGACTTCCACAATCCCTGCAAACCCGGGGACGGCCTTACCTTGCTGGCCTCTCGCTGGAGCAGTGACCTCACCAGCTGTCTTGCATCCAGAGGCACCAACTCGGGCAGTGCGGGCAGCTGAGCCTCCTGGTAACTGCGGCTTTCAAGGTGGGCCCCGCCCTGGCCATAGAAGGGGTTGGAGAGCCCGAAGATTTCGTAGGCGAGCGCGCCGACAGCCCAGGCATCCGCCTTGCTGTAGTCGATCACCGCCTTGGGGCCAGGGCAGGCGGTGGACACCTGCTTGGAAAGCAACAGGTGAGCTTCGAGTTGCTGGCATTCCTAACGTATTCGTGTACCTACACAGCACCCGACTCACGGGCGAATCTGAACTCCGTCCCAAGGAATCCAGAATGTGAGTGCGCTGTGGCTCAGACCCAGAAGAATCTGCTTAGGCCGCCTGCTCTGTGCTGACAAAACGCACATCTGTGAACATTAGGGAGGGCCAGATTCACAGGGCAAGGGACTTGTGCCAAATTAAGGGTCAGAAAAGATAGAGGTGCTGAGTAGGTAATGAGGCAGCGAGTCTTGTCCTCTCAGTCAGCGGAAACAAGATGGAGAAGTCTGCTGACAGCACAGGCCAGCTCGTCGGGACTCACCTCTGGAGCCATCAGGCAGCCGTTTCCGCCCCGATCCACAGACCAGCTGGTGAAAGGCAGCCGCAGGCCGGTGCGCTCGTCAGCCAGGCAGCAGCCGAAGTCTGTGATCACCAGCCAGGGGCAGCCATCTGGGGAGGGGACGGGCAGAGAGGAGTGATGATTCTCTCCTCCGAGAGGCCTTCGCAGGAGCCCTACTACAGACACCAAGATGTGGGTGAGGGGCTAACAGGGACGCAGTATCAGCCCAGGAATGCGGTGGGTGGCCACTCCCCGGAGCGCTCAATGGGAGGCCAGCTACAGGAGCACGAAGATGCCTCCGGGGAAACCAAAGCCCTCAAGCAAAGAACTGGATAGAAGTTGGGCTCAATGTAACTGATCAGTAATCGGAGCTATCCCAAGACTGAAGGAGCTGCTCCTGGTTTGCTCAGTAGATGGCGCTTAGCTCTAAGAGCTCTCATGCCCCAAATATCTTTGATCTGAACTTGAAACCCCAAGTCCAAACCTAAGAAACAGGTTCGTTAGGATTTAGTTATTTGTAAGAGGATTCACACAGACTTCCTTTAAAAAACTAGTTCCTCTAGCAATTTAATGGCACATTACTTTAAATCTTATAGCTCAAAATCTACCCAATCTGTGACTCTCCTTTAAAATATCGCAGGTTAAGTGGCCATCCAGCCTCTACTTCAGTGCTTCCCGTGTGGGGAACTGGGGAATTCATTATTTCCAGGGGCAGCTGGGCTTACATTTGGACAGCTCTCACTGTTTGAAAATTCTTTTTTCTACTGAGCTAAGTCTACCTCTCTTTTCTTTGAGAAAACTTCCACCACCGAGGTTTTTGTTCTGTAAGTGGGCAACAGAAAGGAACTCTCGGGGACTATTAACCATCATTCCACAAGCCCCACCAAGAGAATGAAAGCCTCCATTTTGAAGGAGAGATTGCTCATCTCTTGGGTATAGAGCTAAATTAAGATACAACTTCTAATAGGACATAAAACCCAAAAGGACTGGAGGGGTCCTAAGTGTCTGCAGACCTGAAGTCTGGTGCCCCTGGAGGGCTGGGAAGGTGCGGCCAGGACCCACCTGCGTCCAACTCCACGAGAATGTTGTCAGATTTTAAGTCTCTGTGCGCGACGCCCTGTTGAACCAGATGATCCACCGCCTCCAGCAGCTGCAAGATCATCACGGTGGCGAGGCGGGGGCTTGGGGTGTTCTCACGAAGGTACTGGCGCAGTGTGCAGGGATAGCTGGTGGAGAGGGTGACAGGGCCTCTGGCTGTCGCACATCAGTGGTCCCCCAGCATCTTATTTACTATTAGGATGATGGGCCTTCCTCTTCCTCAAGTTTTTTGATCTTTTTCCCCGAGCATTCTTTCTGTTACCACCCACCATCCTCAAGTTAGGAAGGGAGAGCTGGGGCCCCACATGATGGAAGTAATGGAACAGATACTCCTTCCTCATGCCAGTGACAGCAACGCCAGGAGGTGTAGAGGGTTGGGGAGGAGAACTGGTTTTACACAACTGGTAGGCAAGCCACAGAGGGGGCAAGAGTCAAATGGACTAAAAATACCAGTGAGGACCAGGTTCTGAATGAAGAGGAGACTCCGGTTTCATGAAAAGTCACTCCAAAGGGACCCCGCTTTCTGGGACAGTAAGGGGTGAGGGTCCTCTTCCCTGCCACCCCGTGCTTCCAGGTGCACAGAGGCACCCCCAGCTCCTACTTACTTCTTCATAACGAGGAAGAGCGTCCGCCCGTGGCCCAGGCCTTCGGGGTGAAGATGTGGGGGCAGCACATCAGGGTAGTCGACCAGGGCCCCTGGCAGCAGTGGTACAGAAGAGGTGAAGGCGCGAAAGACCCGGATGATGTTGGGGTGAGGGGCCAGTTGCTTGGGACCTCCCTTGGATCTTCTATTTCAGCCAAATGGGAGAGTCCAGTATCAGATACAACAGTTGGAAAGATAATTATGCCATGATAAATACTGACATTCACCCATTTTTAAATTTATCAAACATGTACTATAGATCTGCTATGTGTCAGGTGCAGAACCTGGTGTTAGAGCGAAAAAACAAACCCATAAAAATGACTTGTCACATTTGAGGACTCTGCTCTGTCCACCTGTCCATCCATCAATCCCATGCAGCAGAATACAGTGGTTAAGAGACTGGAATCAGACTATATGGCTTGAATTCCAGGTCTGCTACTGTAAGCCCCTGGCCAGGTTACTTCTCTGGGCTCAGTCTCAATTGCCAAAGGGAGTAAGGCAATAACATAAGTTTTAAGGTTAATACTTACATAAAGGACACATAATTTCTGATGGCAAGTTCTAGCATAACCCTTAAAGTGTAGTATGAGCTCAAACCTTTGTTGAGGGGCACCTGGGTAGCTCAGTCGGTAAAGCATCTGCCTTCAGCTCAGGTCATGATCCCCAGATCCTGGGATGGAGCCCTGCATCTGGCTCCCTGCTCAGCAGGGTGTCTGCTTCTCCCTCTCCCACTCCCCCTCCCCCTGCTTGTGTGCTCTCTCTCTCACGCTCTCTCAAATAAATAAAATCTTAAAAAAAAAAGAAACCCACAAAACCTTTGCTGAATGAACGAACAACGGACACAGAGGCAGTTTGTAGTACATCAGTCACCTGCCCATCCACCCCTCCTCCTCGGGGAGCCCCACACCCACAGCCCTGGTGAGGCACAGTGGCTGTGTTCTGGATGGTGTGCGTCAGCCTATGTCTCAGCCCCACCCCTCAGCCCGTACTCTCACTGGGTGGGCACCTGGCCTCAGGGCAAGGAGCCTGCAGTCACATCTGAGATACAAATGGTTGGTGGGAAAAGGGATGGGGGCCAGTTCAATTCTCTTTTTGAGGAGCACCAGTGGAAAAAACATGGTAGTAACTTAGCAGTCAGCAATGGAGCTGAAGGTGAAGGATGCCATGAGACTTGATTGGGGCCATGGGAAGCCAGAGATGTAGAAACCAAAGGCACACAGACATGGAAGAGCTATGGGGTAAGAAATAAGGACACTGGGGTGGCAGCAGAGAATGGAGCAGAAGCCCAGAGACATGAAGACAACACTGAGGGAGCAAGATGCCCGCCCCCATCTTAAGATCTGCCTCAGTTCCCGAGCTCTGCGGAGTCAGTCCATGTGTGGCCTACTGCTCTTTCTCTTGAGTCCATCTGAGTGCACCCCTGCAAGCAATCAAGGGAGTTGAAACGTTCCTAGCCTTGGGCTACTGGGGCTAGAATCAGGATCCTAGCTCGAGGCTGTCCATGTCACAGTGGGGAAAGCTCTGCCCGGTTGTCGTGGGAGCCCACGGGAGGAGTGTGGCTGTGTGAGGTATGTGTGTGGGGGGGTGTGTTTGAACTGAGACGAGTGGAACAGGAGGCTGTGGGGAGGGCGGCCCAAGGAGAGCTAACTGCGTGTACAGAAGACAGGCATGGAGGAGCGTGGTGCATGTGGGGGAGGGCAGTATGAATTCAGTATGGTAGAGCACAGGGTGTAAATGGGACAAGATCAGAGATCAGGTGGGAGAGGAAGGAGGAGCAGATCACAAGGGCCGAGCCTGAGTCCCCAGATGAGCAGAGGCTAGATGGAAATATGCCCAGAGTGCTCTCAGGGACTGAGTCACTGATGTCATCAGTACTTTAGGTAATAGACCTTCTGTCAAATTCATGGGATCATTCGACGGACATTTACTGAGCTGTAGGGGTACAGAGCCAACAAAACAGGAAAGCCCTGCCCTCAGAGTGCTCGTAGTACAACGGGAGAGGCAGGATAGACAAAGCCATCTATGATTTAAGGTCAGATGGTGATAAATGCTATAAAAACACCGCAAGCGGGGGAAGGGGCCGGAGGCCGGCAGGGAGGACTGCAGATGGGAGGTCTGCATCAGCAGGCCGGACACAGAACCGCCGGAGGGAACCCCCCCGCCCCCCGGCAACAGCCATTCCCTACCAAGGGCCAAGGAGCGGAGGACACCAAGCCCACCGAGCTTCTGTCGGCCGGCATGGCGGCCCCTCAGGCACAGGAGAGCCTTCCAAACCACGGAAGCCGCTTTCCATGTGCTTTCTCGAGTCCCTGTGCCTGCCCTCCCGCTTCTGACAGCACTAGGTCTAGAAACCACCCACTAGTGAGCTGCCAAGACGCAGCTCTTCCCGATGGTCTGCAAATACGAGAGGGAGCACACTGTCGCACGCCTGGCACCGCACTGGGTCGCACGCGCAGCATTCATCTTCGCCGCCGTACACAGAGCCTACAAAGAGCTAGGAGCGCGGGCTGCCATCCGCCCCCTCTTCCCTCTGCGGAGTGGCCTCTTTGCTCACCTCTCTGCCCAGGTGGTGCCTATTCATCTTCAAAAGGCAGCAATGATGGTCCCTTCGAGAGGCCTTTCCAAATGGGCTTCCCTCAGCACCTGAGCATCCATGATTCTAGCACTTACCACCCTGACCTCTGCTCCCAACTTGTCTCGTTCCTCTGCCACACACAGAACTCTTGAGAACAGGCCACATTTTTTTTAAAAGCTCTCGGCACTGCCAAGACTGGAATGAGTGTTGCCTGCGCGGGGGCCAGAGTTCAGCTGGTATGGATGAGTGGCGTTCCCCCTGGGCATTACTTAACAACCAGAAGTCAGATCAATTTTCCAACATTCTGAATTGGGCATTTTGGGACAGCCTCTCTCTGCTCCACTGTGAATCAGCCACCTGCATCTTCAGTCGGAGTCAGATGATCTGCAATCTTTCCCAAGCTGAATTATCCAACAACTACAAAGCCACCATTAACCACATCACTCAGTGAGCATGTCCATCAGACACCGCTCTGTGGACACAGGTGAGGATTTTGCTCTCAAAGAACTCACAGCCAGTCTGGTGGGCAGATGAGTGCTTACCTGTAAGTGACTGCTCCGTACTCCCCGCCCAAGGCCACTCGACTAGCTGGGACTAGCTCCTGGCTCATCGTCCTACAGATGGCTTCACTGGAGGAGCCTGCCTGGAACACAATCATGAATTCAGGGTTATACAGACCGGAGCAGGTCCAAGTCCTCCTTGTTATCTGGACCAGACAGCTACTGCCTAGAATTGTTTAAGATTTTATTTTTAAGTAATCTCTACACGCAATGGTGGGGCTTGAACTCACAACCCCAAAATCAAGAGTTGCACACTCCACCGACTGAACCAGCCAGGTACTCCTAGAATTGGTTTTGACATTCAAGATAAAAGATAAACTCTCTGGGGGTGCTTGGGTGGCTCAGGTCATGATCTCAGGGTCCTGGGATTGAGCCCCACGTCGGGATCCCTGCTCCGTGGGGAGTCTGCTTGTCCCTCTCCCTCTGCTCCTCCCCCTGCTCATGCTCTGTCTCTCAAATAAATAAAATCTTAAAAAAAAAAAAAAAGATAAACTCTCTGAAATAGCAAGCCAAGCTACTCTCTCCTGGGAGAGAGAGGCAGAGAATCCGTCTGTGCCAACTCCCAGGGGCCTTCAACATCACATCTCAAACTCTTGGCAGTTCGGGTGCCCAGGGCAGGAAGAGATGGCAAGATAGGGTGAGGGACCCTTCTTCCTGCCATCAATGCCTCCGGTCACCACCAGGCTCAAACTGGCCACTGGGTCACTAAGACTACCCCCAGCAGGCTGCCTTCAGCGGACAGGCAGAGCCAGACAAATCTGCCTTGGATAAGGTTGTGCTGAATCACAGGACGACCTTCCCCAGCCCCTCAGTAAAAAGGAACAACGGCAAGAACCAAAGATGAGCAAAAGCACCCATTTTCCTTATTTCATTACAAAGGTCTCTCCAAGCCTGTGGAACCCATTAGGAACCCTCTAGGAGTCAAGTCATTTAGCTTTTATGTGTGCAACAGTCAGCATGCCCATCTGGAAGTTCTGATGCTAACCCTGGCTGTTTCACAGGCAAAGGCCTTGGCTACTTGTTAGCTAATCACCTAGCTCGGAAAGGCAAGAGTCTAATAACCTTCATCCCCCAGGTTAAAACCAGAAACTGCATTCTTCAGTGTCTAGCATGAGCTGCCATGGCTGTGTCCCACCTTAGGCTTGGGCGGATGCTCTGGGCAGGAGAAAGAACATCGCATCTTAATTTTCTAAACCCACCTATACAGCAAGAAGAGAAAGAAATTGCTCTAGACGAAATCTTTGTTTTTGTGGAGGGAAAACACTCAATTTCCCTAAGCCTTGAGTCCTCCCAGAGTTGAGAGCAGGGAGGTGACAAACAAGCCTTTGATTTGGAGGGGAGGTTGAAGGGGAGTCTGGAGGATAGGAGTGTGGCCTCTCCTCTCCAGTGAGGCAGGTCAGGGGAGCGAAAGAGGGAGGATGGTGGGAACGGCAGGCCCGAATTCAGCTAACTGGATCAGCTAACTGGATCATGAGGAACCAGGGGCTCAGGCACCTGCTGCTGTGTGTGGACCAGACCAGAAGCGTGGGCATCACCTGGGAGCTGGTTAGAAAGGCAGAATCCCAGCTCCCATCCCAGGCCAGCTGAGCAGAATCTGCCTTTTAACTGGATCCTCAGGTGACTGGTAGACATTACAGTCTGAAACTGCTTCAGACTCTTGCATGAGAGGGCAAGGAAGCCTAACTATACAGGCGCCCATATGCTGTGGACAGCCCGCCCGTCTACCTCCTGGGAAAAAGCACTAGCAGGTTCACCAAGACCGGGGGTTGTTTTTTTTTTTTTTTTTTTAAAGATTTTATTTATTTATTTGAGAGAGAGAGATTACAAGCAGGGGGAGGAGCAGAGGGAGAGGCAGACTCCTCTGCCAAGCAGGGAGCCCACAGGATCCCAGAACCTGGGATCACGACCTGAGCCGAAAGCAGATGCTTAGCCGACTGGGCCACCCAGGCGCCCGTGGTGTTTTGAGAAATGCCCAATTCAAAGATGAAAGGCCCCCTTCTCACCGAGATATTCCACATCATTTTGATGGCTAAGGGAAAGGCAGGGGCCTGGGAGGCTGGCTCCTCTTCTCGTGGAACGACATCCGGGCCTCTGCCTGGAAGAGGCCTGATGCTCTTCACCACCTCCAGGTTCTGGGGCAACACAGGCATGGTGGCTTCATACACAGCAGCACTGCAGCCCTTGCCAATGAACTGCCCTATCAGATACTCCTCCAGCTGGAAGCCCCGCCGGCATCTGGTGTCCAAGGGGTCAGGCAGCAGCTTGTTTTTCTGGGTAAAAATTGCCTGTGAGGAACAAAACACGCACGATGAGCCAGGATGCCTAGTAAGGCTCAAGGGCAGTGGGGGAGGGGAGAGGGAGAGCCAGGCAAGGTCTTCACTGACAAGATCAAGAGCTAGTAAAAACACAACCAAATTGGGTTTTACTGCTCATCCTGGGCTTAGGCCAAGCTACCTCTCTCTCCCATTATTCAGAATAATTTTTTCTCAAACTCTGTACCTTCACTGCAGTCAGAGAACACTGCAAAACTTCTCACCTCTGCAGCTGGCCCGCCTTACCTGCCAAGCTGCCCGCACAATGTTGGAGGCTTCTGATTACAGAGACAGCTCTCTGGGCAAGGGCCTTGGCAGGCAGCTACTGGATGGTTCTCGGGAGCTATGGAGGGGCAGCTCTCCTCAGATCTTCAGAGGAATACTAGGGCTGATGTTTGGTTAAGGCTTTGTCTGCTACCAGAGCCACTAATAAGGGTTTTGGAGTCTGTGTGGGGGCCGCTCTCCTGGCGCCTTGATCTGCCCGATTGTTCCCTTGGGCAATCAAGCAGTCCCATTTCTGGTGTCCTTGGCAGCAGACAACAGCTCCTTCTTGGGTTCCAAACAGCTCTAATAATTCTAAAATACCTGAAGTCTACCTCCAGTTGTCTAGCTTCAGTTTGCAGGGCTTCAGGAGAAAGGGCAGCTTTAGGGAATGGGAGAAAATTGGAAACCTTAGTTTTGGAAAATCATAACCAGATACTGGAGGAAACCAAAATTCAGGATCCAGCCCAGTTTTAGAGGCAAACAACAAAGAGCCAAAGACAGTTACTCTAACTTCCACAAATGTGTGATTTCTCTTTCTAAAATCACCCTCATTTCCACCCAAGATAGCCAAAGTAAGACTCCAGTTTTAACAATCTTGGCCTATTTATTTACATAAGTGCTGCAAGAATAAATAGTGATTGGCCATATAGGGTTTGCTTTATTTTTAAACAGAAAATCTGCTTTGCTGGAACTTTTCATAAGGAATTTCAGACTGAACTTTTAATAGTCTCTCAAGCCTAAGAAGCCAAGCCAAATACTTGTCATCAGACTTTGCCTGCAATACCTACAGATTTGGGTAAATTCCTCTCTTCTTGAGGTTCCCAAAATAACCTGAGGTTCCTGCACCTGCCAGGAAGTGACTTTCTTTATTCACCTGGTAAGGCTGCTGGGCACCCTATAAGCAAGGTACGAGGCTGATTTTTCCAAGGGGCTTCACTGACTCCATAAAGTCAACCTTAGTTCCTTAAAACTGTCTGGTCATATCTGAGTCTATGCATGTCACCCTCAAAGAGGACATTCCAGCCAAAGCATTGATAATATAACCAATGTTTCCAACTGTGTCCTATCATAAGAGCAGATTCTTACTGAACTTATGCAAACAAATACACTGCCATGAATACATAATACTGAGAGTTTCTGAATCTGGAGGGATCAGGTGGGAAGAAAAAGATAAATGTTTCGTATCTGTTTACAAAGGACTATTTTACCAAATTTCTGCAAGTCATACAGCTTAAGAGAAAAAGTTTCCTTAAATCTGGAAAAGCAAACATTAAAGAACCAGGAACATTTCAAACAAGAGTAATCATCTTCCTTAATTCACTCAGTCCCATATTACTAATTCTTGTTCTGCTTCAATGCAGTTTTCCTGTTAGTTCCAGAAATTCTTACTCAATTTAGTTTTACGATTTTAAAGGTATCAGAGACCTGTACTTGTCAAAAGTCCTTTCCACGAATCTCCTTGAAGCTGAAACATATTTGTAACAGCATCAGAGTAAAACAATGACTGTAAATGACAAAAAGACACAAAAATGGCCATGGTTTTTCTGTGACACACAATGCTTCAATAACTAGAATAAGTGATGACATTATACCAGGACATATCAAAATCTTGGGAATTTTATATAATTTCTGGAATTTCTTAGATTATATAACATAATCTAAGGTTTATCACCACTTATTTGACAACGCTTCCCATGTAATATGACATACCAAATGAACAAGTCTCGTTAATAACAAGATTTCATTTAGAAGTTGAATCTTGGGAATTTGGTCAAAAATATCATAAGGTTTTAAAGCACATGCCTAAAGAGGATTACAGATCATTACAAAACTTAATAATTACCTATTTAACCAAGGTGGCATTAAGATTCTAAAGGCAAACAGAGCTCTCTGAAGAGCAAAACTTAGCTCTTTTAAGATTCAACTGTCTGAAATAATCAAAGACCTAATAAAGACAAAACATGGAAACTTTTCTTCTAGGAAAATTAAAGACAAAGACAAAAGGCCTTTGTTTATAATTTCTTAAGAGTAGACCAATATGGGATGCCTGGGTGGCTCAATCAGTGGGCATCTGTCTTCAGTTCAGGTCATGATCCCAGAGTCCTGGGGTCGAGTCCCGCATTGGGCTCCTTGCTCAGTGGGGAGCCTGCTTCTCCCTCTGCCTGCCACTCCCCCTGCTTGTTGTGCTCCCCCTCTCTCTCCAACAAATAAAAACTTTTTTTTTTTTAAAGATTTTATTTATTTATTTGCGAGAGAGAGAGTGAAAGACAGAGAGCATGAGAGGGAGGAGGGTCAGAGGGAGAAGCAGACTCCCCGCTGAGCAGGGAGCCCGATGCGGGACTCGATCCCGGGACTCCAGGATCATGACCTGAGCCGAAGGCAGTCGCTTAACCGACTGAGCCACCCAGGCGCCCAATAAATAAAATCTTTAAAAAAAAAAAAAAGAATAGACCAGTAACTAAGAAAATAGTCATTTTAATAGGAAAACCAAATTCCAATCTTGTATTGATGTACTTTTTTTTCCATCTTCTTTTTTTTTTTTAGATTTTATTTATTTATTTGTCAGAGAGAGCGCAAGCAGGGGGAGAAGCAGGCTCCCCGCTGAGCAATGAGCCCGATGTGGGACTTGATTCCAGGACCCTGGGACTATGACCCCAGCCAAAAGCAGATGCTCAACCGACTGAGCCACCCAGGCATCCCATATTGATGTACTTCTGCGAGTAAAACTCATTCATTCCAACAAGATGAAATTTAAAAAAAATGTATGTTGTCCCTCCCTGTCACGGCCCATGTTGATGTATACTCATTGAGACAGGGCCAACCAGGGTGCTGCATGGATTTGAGCCTTTGTGGTGGGTGCTGCGATGTGCTGGCCAGAATCTCCATCAGGAATGAATGACCTTCAGCTGTGGGAACTGCCAACAGTCCTCAGCTCTCGGTGGTCATCAGGGAGGGCCCTGACTGAAGACAGCCGCCTTGCTAAGGTCATGCTCTTCCTAGGTGGTCCCGGTCCAATGACTGTTCATAGGAGTATATAAAATCCAGCCGTATGCCCCAATTTCGGATGGTTCTGAAGGGTAATCCGGCCTTTGACTCCTTAGAGAAGAGGCTGAGGCTTCTGTTGATGTTGTATCACTGCTCGACCTCTGCCTGGTCCTGTTCTCTTAACCATCTGTCTCGTCCTGTCTCTTCCCCAGCTGTCGATCATTCCCTAATAAACTTCTTGACTAATCTCCATAATCGTGGTCCCGACCATCCACAAAATTCCTTTCCAAAGATTCCCTTCTCATAGATCTTCTACAACTTTTCTTCTTATATTCAGTTTTGTCCTAAGTTTTCCTTCTTTAAATAATCAGTCACACTTTCCTTACATAGAGTTGTTTCCCTTAATAGAAGCCAAAAACAAACCTATGTTTGTTCTCAACAATTATGTTATGTTTAGATTATCCATGATACTTTATAACATGAACCTGACTTTTAGTAAATACAGGCAGAACAAAAGTTCTACCTCTACTACTGGCAACTTTAAAAACATGTCCATTGTAATTAAACCAACAACCTTAAATTAGCTTTAATATTGAATGTTTTCCCAGATCACATGAACTTGGAAGTATTTTTCTTGGTATTGGAATGCCCAATTCTTTTTTTTTTTTTTAAAGATTTTATTTATTAGAGAGAGAGGAGAGAGCACAGAGGGAGAAGCAGACTCCCTGCGGGGCTCGACCCCAGGACCCCAAGATCATGACCTGAGCCGAAGACAGATGCTTAACCGAGATACCTAGGCGCCCCTGGAATGCCCAATTCTTACAACTACTTGCCTTTACACCAACTAAATTGAGCTCTTTTACGAATTAATTTTAGCAACACCATCCAGAGGTAGAGAAAAAAAATCTCACATTTACAACATCCATACATGGACACACAAATACACAAACGAGATGCAAACAAAATCTTAAAGGCCCAATTTCCAAATATATCATAATTTATGGCTCCATTAATTGGGCATTTTTCTCCAGTCTAATGAATATTATTAAGCAGTGTTGCAAAACAAAGACTGCCCAAGTTTGGGCTGCATTGGGGAATCAAATTCACTTTCCATTTTCCAATTAGAACATGGCTGGTTTTGTCCAAAAATACCAAAAGCTGAAGCAACAGACAAACCAAATGGAGCCCTGAGTACCTCTGCGAGCACGGGTTCCTCCCCCAAAGCCAGGGCTTCACCTACTGAACGGAGCAGCTCCCTAGTCAACTCTCAGATGAGGAGGCCAAGGCTCAGAGATCCACACCAATCCCCCTATTTGGAGGCAACCCACCAGGAAGAGGAAATAAGCTCACATGGCCTTGCACACGAAAGACTCACCGAGACCCGTGTCCAAACCGAAGCCAAAAACTGCTTCCTTGCTGCAAGAGTTAAATTAGGTGCCCAAGGCTGGCAGTGCCCAGTGGGGGTGGGACTTGGGACGGTCCCTAGGACAAAGAGCCCAGGCAGTCTCTCGGACTGGTCACCGCATTCCCCGTACTGGCTGGGGTCTGACCAGCCACAGGCTAAGCGCTCCCTCTGACTCGCAGCAAAATCACTCAGCCAGTGCAGCAAGGTAAGGGTTTTGTTTTTTTTTTGAGAGGCCACCAAATAAGGAGATGGGGGAAGAAGCCTCAAATCTGCCTCCCTGGAGGAGGAGAGTGAGCGATATTTCAAAGCAAGTGGAGAAAGTCTGGGTAAAAAGTTGCAGCTGTGCTTATTAGTCCTATTAACCCCTTGGTTACCGGTTTCACGTTCACATGTCACTCTTCTGCTCAAACACCTAACTTGTATTCAGCAACTTGGCCTGGCGCTTCCTATTTGTGAAAGCTTTCACCAGGCTCTACTGTGCAGTACCCATACTTATCTTTCATACGACTCTCTCTAACCCTAACCCTCTGTCCGAACCTGTTTCTGTGGAGTCGCTCTGCCTGGCTCATCCCTACTTATCCGTCAAGTCCCAACTGAAGCTCCTCCCTCCTCCAGAACCAGCCTGCACAACCCAGCCCACAGCAACCTGTCCTGGAGGATTCCTACAGCACTGGCTATCTATAAGCTAATACACCTTGTGTGAGAACTTTTACCTTAAAAAAAAAAAAAAAGAAAGAAAGTCTATCTTGCCTTGCCAACTAGTTTCTAAACTCCATGGAGCAGAAGCAATGTTCTGTAGAGTAATCCTTTATCAACCGTGGCTTTGAGAATGAGATATATTTTTTTAAGTTTTAATTTTGAAATAATTTAGACTCACAAGTTGCAAAAAAAAAAAAATAGTACGAAGCGTCCTGTGTCCCTTCCACCCAGTTTCCTCCCATGGTGACATCTTATAAAGCAGCAATTCAATATCAAAACCAGGACAGTGAATTGGTACACTGCTGTCAACTAGACTACAGACCTTATTCAGTTTTCACCATCTTTTTATTTTTATTTTTTTAAAGATTTTATTTCTTTATTTGACAGAGAGAAAGAAAGCGAGAGAGGGAACACAAGCAGGGGGAGTGTGAGAGGGAGAAGTAGGCTTCCCGCCGAGCAGGGAGCCCGATGAGGGGCTCAATCCCAGGACCTGGGATCATGACCTGAGTCAAAGGCAGACGCATAACGACTGAGCCACCCAGGCGCCCCTTCACCATCTCTTTAAACCTGCATTCATTCGTGTGTGTGTGTGTGTGTGTGTGTGTATGCAGCTCTATGCAACTTTTTTTTAAATAGATGAAGTTTAATATAAAGAATTAATTGAGGGGGCACCTGGGTGGCTCAGTTGGTTAAGCGACTGCCTTCGGCTCAGGTCATTATCCTGGAGTCCCGGGATCGAGTCCCACATCGGGCTCCCTGCTCGGCAGGGGGTCTGCTTCTCCCTCTGCCCTCTTCCCTCTTGTGCTCTCTCTCATTCTCTCCCTCTCAAATAAATAAATAAAATCTTAAAAAAAAAAAAAAGAATTAATTGAGGGACGCCTAGGTGGCTCAGTTGGTTAAGGGTTGGCCTTTGGCTCGGGTCATGATCATGAACCCAGGGTCCTGGGATCGAATGCCGCATCAGGCTCCTTGTTCAGCGGGGAGTCTGCTCCCCCTGCTTGTGCACGTCCCACCCCCCCCCCACAAATAAATAAATATTTTTTAAAAATAAAGAATTAATTGATTTTAACAGCAAATTGAAATAACAAGAGATTCACTGGTAAGGGGCCTTGGCATGTACTAAATCCCCGGTGGGGAGTCATTCTCAGGGAGGCACTGCTCTCTGGAACTGCAGGGGCGGGGGCGGTTTCCAGGGGAAGCTGCTGACCACCTGGCACTTCAGGAGCCACATGCTGGGGAGGCCGCATGCAATGCAGGTGCCCAGGAGCCCGCAGAGCAAGCACATGGGCAGGGAACCAGGAAGCAAAAGCCCTTCCTCCTGTCATCTCTCCTGGACCCTCTACTGACAGTGATAAGTGACTTATCCTGTCACTTAGCGAAGGAAAACTGTTTCAAAGGCCCAGGTCAATTTTCATGGAGCCAACAAGAAAGCTGAACTTGGAGCTGAGTCAATAAATTGGTAAGCGGGAACACTGTGGGACTTAGGGCACTACCGGCATTTAGTGAGTGGAGAGGCCTGGGATGCTGCAGCGAGCGGTGAGCTGAGCTGTCTCACACAGGCAAGCAGCAGCCCTGAAATGTGCCAGGAGCACCTCTGTATCAGTCAGGGTCCCGGCAGGAAACGGCAGCATACTCAAATAAGGATACTTTGAGAAGAGTCTCTGGACATGGTAGTGGGCAGGGCTGGGAAACCACAGGGGGAGTGCAGCTCCCTGGGGCTGCTTACCTCCCCCAGGCCTGAAGAGGCAGGAGGCGGCTGTTGGAACCCAGGAGAGAAGCGTGTGGGAAGAGCTGCCCGACTGGATGATAGGAGCGGTGACCTTTCAGCATGGGGTGCAGCCAGCCACAGCCCCTGAGGTGGGGAATAAATACCCCAACCTCATGCTCTCCCCTCCGACCTGCCGTGCCACACCCCTCATCCCACCCCGACCCCCACGTTGAGTGAACCCAGATGGAAGACAGAAGGATGGAGAACTGTCAGACACTCCCCAGAGTCCACTGAGACCCAGCTTGATGGGGAGGGGACCGAGGGCTAGGCAGGAATGCGGCTGGCTGTGTCTGGAGACTGCTCCTCTGGCCCTAACTCGTGGCCCTGAGCCCAGTGAGCCCCCAGAACCTCGCAGCTGGACAGCATCTCCTCCAACAAGATCCGAGTGAGGGCCAGGTTGGGCATGGCAGGGAAGTCTGCGACGTCCAGCCTGCGGAGGGTCAGAGGCCGTCCAGGCCGTGGTAGCTGGCAGCCCAGCCGCTGACATCGACAGCCTCCAGAGGCACTGCCTGGAACTTCGAGAACTCGAGAGAGAAGTGGCCATGTTCATCTGACCATATTCACTCCTTGCCCTGAAACGGCTGGCCTCCCTGCTTCAGGATGTAACAGGCACCCCTGAAGTATGGGCCATATCGCCCCGTGATGTAGGTGAAAGGTCGATTTTTCTGGTGCACCTGCGACACCTGCTTTTGGAGCAGGTACTCTCTCAGAGCCTCCACGTCACAGAAGCGGTCAGCCAGGACCTGGAGCAGCGACCTCCCCTTCTTCCAACTGCTTCTGGGGCCACCGCCCTGCCCAGGCCATGGATACCACCGGTACCCCCCGTTCCAGGCCAGGGCCACCAGGTGCAAGGACTCTTAAAGCCCCCAGACTCTTCCTTCAACCTCCTTCCAGTCTTCTCTTAGCCTGCTCCAACCCTGCCCTGGGCACCGCCACCTTGCTAGACTGCCAACTGTATGCAAACTGATCCCACGTACAGATTTGTGTGATCACCACCACAATCAAGGTTCAGAACTGTGCCATCACTGCAGAAGAACTCCTTCGTGCCACCTCTGTATCTGCACTACCCCCACCCCGCCCCTGTCCTCTGGCAACCACTCATCTGTTCCCCATCTCTATAGTTTTATCATTTTAAGAATGTTACAGAAATGGAATCACACAGTATGTACCCTTCGGGGACTGTCTTTTTTCACTAGGCATAGTATCTTTGAGGTTTATTTAGGTTGTTACCTGTATCAATAGTTGATTCCTAGTTATTACTTAATATTTATGTACAGATGTACCAGAGTTAAACAATTTACCTGCCGAAGGATGTTGGGGTTGTTTTAATATTTTGCTATTATGAATAATGCTGCTATGAACATTCATGTACAGGGCTTAAAATTATTTTTACAAATTGTGTTAAAATAGACATAACATAAAATGGGCTACTTAAATCATTTTTAAACGTAGCGTCAATGGCACTAAGCACATTCACAGGGTTGTGCAACCATCAGCACCATCTACCTCCAGAACTCTCTTCGTCTGGCAAAACTGAAACTCCACACACATTAAACACTAACTGCCCACTCCCTCCTCCCTCCAGTGCCTGGTAGCCACCATTCCACTTTCTGTTCTGTGACTCTGACTACTCTAAGTACCTCATAGAAGTGGAATCATACACTATCTCTCCTCGTGACTGGCTTATTTCACTTAGCATAATGTCCTCAAATGTCATCCATGTTGTAGGATGTGTCAAAACTTCTTTTCAAGGCTGAATAATACTCCATTGTATGTAGACACCATACTCTGCTTACCCATTCATCCATCCATGGACATCTGAGTTGCTTCTGACTATTGTGAATAATGCTGCTATGTACATGGGTGTACAAACAGCTGCTCAAGTCCCTGCTTTCATTTCTTTGGGGCATATCCCCAGAAGTGGAACTCCTGGGTCAAATGATAATTCTATTTTTAATTTTGGGGTAACTGCCATACTGTTTTCCACATCTACTGCTGACAAGGACAGCAGCTGGGGACTGGACCACATGTCACCTGTCACCCAAACTGGCCAGAGCTCAAACATGAGACACTCTGGTCACCAGTAAGAACAACTGGAACAAGGGCTGGAAACCAGGAAACATGGGAGACACTGCCCAGTCCTTAAACAGCTGTGTCCTTGGGCAAGTGACTCCATCTTCCCCGACCTCAGCCCTACGCTGTACCACACAGGCGCTGAGCTAACTCCGTGAGTGGTTTCAGACCCCAGAAGGCTGACCGACCTGGAAGAAATGGGAATTGGGCCAGCAGATGGCCTTCGGACCTGAACCGCAACAGTGGCTCTTCCTGGGTCTCCTGCCTGCCTGTCGACCCTGCAGATTTTGGATTTGCCAGCTTCCACAACTACAGAGCCAATTCCTTAAAATAAATCTCTCTCGCGCCTTTTTTTTTTTTTTAAACAAACATATGCTATTGGTTCTGTTTGTCTGGAAAAGCCTAATACAGATTTTGGTTGAGTAGAAACAGAGGTCTCTGTGCTATTTCAAGCATTTACAAAGCCTCCCCTCCCCCATATCCAGTGACTCCTGACAACTTGACACAGGTTAATGAAAACTGTTACGTCTTATGCTCTCTACTGCTGTTCATAGTTTTTACTTTGGCTTCAGCTCTGTCACTGATTGGCTAAACTGTGGAGGCTTCGGTTAAAGGCACAGGCTTTGGAGAGTCAGACTTTGGGCACTGTCTGCCAATAGCTGTGTGACTTCGAGCAAATTACTTCACCTCTCTGAGTACTTTTCCTCGTCCGTAAACTGGGGATGACAACTATCTCAGGGAAAGAAGTGTCATGATTTAATTGTCATCACATTTTAGAAAACTTAGACAAAGCCATCAGCCACGGTGCAGCGGGCACTAAAACTAGCAGCATGTCTTCCAGAACATGCCGTTTGAGGAAGGGCACATGTGAGGCGCTGGCCCCAAATGAACCTCAACTGGTGATGTCCAACGCCTTTCCAGCTGGGACAGACGCAGAGCTTGACCCCATGGCCCCAGGCAGCAGGTGACTCCCAGCCCCGCCCCCACGCCAGCCCCGCCCCGCCCGCGGGCTTGCGCTCACCTGGATCTCCTGACAGGCCGACGCCGCCCGCCGACCCTCCGCTTGCTTCTCCTCGATGAGGCCCAGGCCCAGTCCGAAGGCCAGAAAGACGGCCCGGCCGCAAGGGCCCGCGCCGCCCCGGGCCCGCACCGTGAACTGCCGCTGCAGCCGCGCCGCCAGCCCGGCCACCGACTGGCGGAAGAAGCGGTAGCGGTCGGGGAGCCCGAGCCCGAGCCGGCGCCGCTCCGCGCCGGGCCCCGCGGCCTGGCCGGGGCGTTCTCCGCGGCGCCAGGCCGCCGCGGGGCCCGGCCGCTCGGGCCGCCCCCAGACGTAGGCCGAGCCAGGCTTGGCGGTGAAGCGCAGCAGCAGCGCTCGACCCAGCTGCAGGCCGCGGCCCAGCGCCTGTCGCACCGCCATGGTGGCACCGCGACCCGGTTCCCTCCAGCCGCCCCAAGCGTCCGGGACGCTCCGCACCACAACAAACTTGGGGCGGTGCCTCTGCGCAGGCGCGGGCGCGGGCGCCGGGGGGGGGGCGGGACCGCCGCTCTGGCGGTTCCCCCGCTGGGCGCGAGGGGGCGCCGTGCGCGCACCTGCGCGGCGGGTAGCTTCTCGCCCAAGTGCACTTTTTTTTTTTTAAAGATTTTATTTATTTATTTGAGACAGAATGAGAGAGAGAGAGAGCTCATGAGAGGGGGGAGGGTCAGAGGGAGAAGCAGACTCCCCGCCGAGCAGGGAGCCCGATGCGGGACTCGATCCCGGGACTCCAGGATCATGACCTGAGCTGAAGGCAGTCGCTTAACCAACTGAGCCACCCAGGCGCCCCTGTTTTGTTTTGTTTTTTAAGATTTTATTTATTTATTTATTTGAGAGAGAATGAGAGAGAGCACGAGAGGGAAGAGGGTCAGACAGAGAAGCAGACCCCCCGCTGAGCAGGGAGCCCGATGCGGGACTCGATCCCGGGACTCCAGATCATGACCTGAGCCGAAGGCAGTCGCTTAACCAACTGAGCCACCCGTAGGCGCCCCCAAGTGCACTTTGAATCCAGCGTGGAGGGGTTAAGAGTTCTGAGTGTGAACATCGCTGGTCCTGGGCAAAATCGAGAAACTGAGAAAGGAAACTATTCATTGACCATCACCCGCCACGCCAGACTCTTTACATCTGCTAATTCATTTCATTTTCGCCCAGGAATGTCATTTTTATAGATAAGGAAACTGAGGCATGGAAAGGGTGGTGACAGTCTGTGGTCACATGCGGTGTCAGAGCTGAGATTAAAGTTCACGTTGCCCTGATTGTTGAGTCCTTGCCCACTGTACTACATGGGTGGAGGTTTCTGTGGTTTGTCTTGCATACCTGACCACCCAGACCCGCACCCACACAGGCAGGCTAAAAAATGTCGTTTGTGAGACTTGTCCTGCATGAGTGACCTTGGGAGCCTGGTTAGTTGACATTAGCTCGCCTCCAGGTCAGAACTGGCCCTTGTGGGGGTGACTGGGTGGCTCAGTCATTTAAGCGTCTCTGCCTTCGGCTCAGGTCATGAGCTCAGGGTCCTGGGATCAAGTCCCAACTTGGTCTCCCTGCTCAGCGAAGAGTCTGGTTTTTCCTCTCCCTCTGCCCTTTGTTTCCCCCCGCCCCCACCCCGGCTTGTGCTTTCTCTCTCTCAAATAAATAAATAAAATCTTAAAAAAACAAAACAAAACAAAAACCTAGCCTTTCTGGTCCAGACACCAAAGAGCTATAAATCTTGCCTTATATCCCCTTTGGGTCTAGGCTGGGCTGGCCCCCCAGATTGGAAACTGGGAGGGGAGGAAAACACATCTAGCCCAGGCTCCTTGAAGATGTAAAGACATGATAAGAGAGGAATGCAGCTTGCTCCAAACCGCATGTAGGCAAACAAATGTTTAACTTCACACTCCATTATTTTGCCATATAAATCTGGCCTTTGTGGGGATGGTCAGTTGAAAGTCTCACTTGAGGGGAGGATGCTCCACCCAGGCCTTTCAATGGGGACTCCAGCCTGGCTGTCTCCACAGGGAGACCAGCTGATGAGGTTGGCTGTTTTAAGTACCCGATCTGATGTAACTTCGCCTTATTCTCCTTTGCTGCTTACTAATACCCTTGTTGATGTGTAGATTCCTTTGTTTTTCCCTTTCCACTTCTGTTTCTACTCAGTTTTTATAATAGCAATGAAGTTTTCCTTTCTCAAAACTCAAGTACAGCTATCGTGAATTCCTTTTTCTTTCTTTTTAAAGATTTTATTTATTTGACAGAGAGAGACACAGCGAGAGGGAATACAAGCCGGGGGAGTGGGAGAGGGAGAAGCAGGCTTCCCGCAGAGCAGGGAGCCCAATGTGGGACTCGATCCCAGGACCCTGGGATCATGACCTGAGCCAAAGGCAGACGCTTAATGACTGAGCCACCCAGGCGCCCCTCCTGAATTTCTTTTTCAAAACACCCGCCCGGCTCCTCATGCCCTTAGGCTCCTCTCTACAAGCCCACAGTCCTCTTCCCTTCTTAGGACCCCCCAAGAGAAATCTCACCCGAAGTCCATGTTTTTCCGATGAGTAAGCTAAGGTCCCAAGACATGGAGCCACCCGTCCAGAGTCACACTGCCTGTCAGTGGCAGAGCCCTGTTACCAAAGCCACTGCTAGGAATGGCTGATAAGGGATATGTACTGAGTGATTTCTTTTTTCTCTCCTTTTCTTGACTTTGTTTTTAATGGGAAATTTCAAACATACACAAAAAATAGAATTTAGTAAACCCTATGTACCTGTTATCCGGCTTCAACAACTACCGACAAATAGCCATTATTTTATTTATTTATACCTTCCTACTAACCCTCCCCCCATTACTTTAAAGCAAATCCCAGACATTATATTTCATTTATAAATACTTTAGTATCTATCTCTAAGAGATAACAATTCTTAAAAAAAAAAAAAAAACAATCCATTGACCATACTATTACCATCTCTAAAAAGATTAACATGAACTCCATAATATCATTTACTCTCCAGTTGATACTCAGATTTCCCCATCGTTTTATTTTGTTTTACAGTTATTCAGATTGGGATCCAAACAAGGTCTACATAATTTATTTGGGTCAGTGAGGTTTTTTTTTAAGATTTTATTTATTTATTTGACAGAGAGAGACACAGCGAGAGAGGGAACACAAGCAGAGGGAGTGGGAGAGAGAGAGGCAGGCTTCCCACGGAGCAGGGAGCCCGATGTGGGGCTCGATCCCAGGACCCTGGGATCATGACCTGAGCCGAAGGCAGATGCTTAACGACTCAGCCATCCAGGCACCCCCTGGGTCAGTGAGTTATTCTTTAACAAGAAGCCATCCCTCAAGATGTATATTTTGTGGTGGTGTCAGTTTTTAAATGTCCCTGTGGTCATGGGTAGCTAGCTCTATTCCTTACCCCTAAGGCTGGTTGTGGGTAAGAGACCCTGGAAGGGGGGCGCAGTCGTTAAGCGTCTGCCTTCAGCTCAGGTCATGATCCCGGGGTCCTGGGATCGAGCCCTACATCCGCCGGGAGCCTGCTTCTCTCTCTCCCATTCCCCCTGCTTGTGTTCCCCCTCTCACTGTGTCTCTCTCTGTCAAATAAATAAATAAAAATCTTTAAAAAAAAAAAAAGAGAGACCCTGGAATGTGTGTGAAACGTTTGGGTAGGCATGGCCATGTATCTCTCTGTGTGTGAGTGGGTGAGCCTCCGGGCAAGGAGGCATTTGTCTAGCCTGAGACCCACTTTAGTGTTGCTTGAGTAAATAGGCATAGCCTAACCCATTTATTTCAGAGCTCACTTGGGTCCTTCAGGACAGCCCTGGTTCCACACTGTACAGTAAGTAGGGAGAGCAGGCTAGCATGTAAAAATAAGGCAACTGCAAAATGCTTCATTTTTTAATTGGTGAATTTATTTTTTTTTAATATTTTATTTAGGGGCGCCTGGGTGGCTCAGTTGGTTAAACGACTGCCTTCAGCTCAGGTCATGATCCTGGAGTTCCGGGATTGAGTCCCACATCAGGCTCCCTGCTTAGCAGGGGGTCTGCTTCTCCCTCTGACCCTCTTCCCTCTCGTGCTGTCTCTCATTCTCTCTCTCTCTCAAATAAATAAAATCTTTTTTTTAAATGATTTTTTTTAATCATTTTTTATTAAATATGGAATAATTTTTTTTATTTTTATTTTTTATTTTTTTAAATAAATATTTATATTTTATTTTTATTAAATATTTATAATATTTATATTTTATATATATATAATATATATTATATATATTTTTATACATATATATTATATATATATATATTTTATATATATATATTATATATATATAATATATATATTATATATATTTTATATATAAAAATATAAATATTTATATTTTATTTTTATTAAATATGGAATAATCTTTTTAAATAAAAAAAGATTTTATTTAGGGGCGCTTGGGTGGCTCAGATGGTTAAGTGTCTGCCTTCGGCTCAGGTCATGATCCCAGGGTCCTGGGATCAAGCCCCGCATTGGGCTCCCTGCTGAGCAGGGAGCCTGCTTCTCTTCTCTTTCTGCTGCTCCCCCTGCTTGTGTTCTCTTGCTCTGTCAAATAAAAAAAATAAATAAAATATTTTATTTATTTATTTGGGAGAGAGAGAGCACACACGAGTGGGGGGTGAGAGTGGCAGGGGGAAAGGGAGAAGCAGGCTCTCCGCAGAGCAGGGAGCTCAACTCGGGGCTCCATCCCAGGACCTGGGATCATAATCTGAGCCAAAGGCAGACGGTTAACTGACTGAGCCACCCAGGTGCCCCTGAATTGGTGAATTTAGACATGTTGAAACTAATATATACATTAAATGGGAACCTGGTACTTTCACTCCTTGCTGGGCCAGGAGCCCGATGTGGGGCTCGATCCCAGGACCCCGGGAATGCATACATATTTCCCCAAGAATGTTTGTAGTAGTGCTATTTCACATAGTGTAAAACTGGAAACAACTCTAATGGCCACCTACAGTAGGCTGGATAAATTGTATGTTCACCCAACGGACTACTAAATAGCCATAAAAGTATCTACAGCTACATGCAATAGCATGGATGTATTTTATACATATCCTGATCGGTACGGAAGGCAAACACAAAAAGGAATGATTATCATGTTTCCATCTGCATAAAGTTCAAAGGCAGGTGAAACCAATCTCCAGTGTTAGAGGTCAAGAGAGCAGTTGCCCTTGGGAGGTGGTTACTAGAAGCAGACTCAAGGAGGCTTTGGGGGCTGTGACATTCTCTTTCCTGATCTGGGTATGTTCATTTGACAAAAATTCATGTAGATGTACACTCTGTCTTGTGCAGTTTGTTGTGTGTAATATCTCAATAAACATTTTACATAAACATCTTTTTAACATCATGAGAACTTTGAAAAGTTTGGTCTAACTCATTCATGGTCTCCAATTTTCTTAAAAATGAACTTTTATTTATTTTTTAAGATTTTATTTATTTATTTGACAGAGAAAGACACAGCAAGAGAGGGAACACAAGCAGGGGGAGTGGAAGAGGGAGAAGCAGGCTTCCTGCTGAGCAGGGAGCCCGACATAGGGCTCGATCCCAGGACCCTGGGATCACGACCTGAGCCGAAGGCAGACGCTTAACGACTGAGCCACCAGCCGCCCCTGAACTTTTATTTTGAATAGTGTGTTAAAGTTCACTAAGTTTACTCAACCGTCTTTGAACTTAGTGGTTTCCAACAACAAATACATGTTAATAATGAGCTTTGCTGTATCATAAACCTGGAGTTGAACTTCTCTCCGCAGTACCACACATCCGAGTCGGCCTATTTCTGAAACAGAGGATGGGACTTACAATTGTTTAGGGCCAGCCAACATTAGGGAGCATCTTCACTTCAATTCTCCTGATGATGGTGTGGTGGGAGAGGCAGGACACCAAGAGAGAGCAAAAGGTTTCAATCCCTTTCTTCCACCTTAAATATTAAGTCAAGGGACGTGTAAATGCTGGAGGGAGTCTTCAGTCATCTAAAGAGTTCTGGCCCCCAGGCTTGCTTGGCCATGGGGTGGGCCCTTGGCTAGGCACAGGTAGTCAACTGTTCCAGCAGTGTGTGTGTGTGTGTGTGTGTGTGTTCTGATCTCTTTTATCAGGAGAAATTGCAGGGCCCTGGTGATATCCCATCATACTAATTTAGGAGAGTCATACATAGATAAATAGATGAGTTTCTTTCCTATTTCTAGGGGCACGTAGAAATCAGATATTGTCGGGCGCCTGGGTGGCTCAGTTGGTTAAGTGACTGCCTTTGGCTCAGGTCATGATCCTGGAGTCCCGGGATCAAGTCCCACATCGGGCTCCCTGCTTAGCAGGGAGTCTGCTTCTCCCTCTGACCCTCCTCCCTCTCATGCTCTCTGTCTCTCATTCTCTCTCTCGCAAATAAATAAAATCTTAAAAAAAAAAAAAGAAATCAGATATTGTCATTTTCTTTTTGAATGATCTCAGAGAATTTTAAGTTACAATTTTAAATGCTCCATTGAAACTGTCCTTCGGAGAAAGCTAAGGAAGAGAAGGCTGGAGAAACTTCACACTCCTGTAATCTCAGGCTCATCCATGGAAACCTAGTCGGGGCAAAGGTCTCATTTAAAGTTTACATTTTATTCATCTGCTGTGCATTGTCATTACAACCCTTCTCTTTAATGTTTACTGAGAAGGAACAAGAGGTTCTCTGAGAGATTTAATGTTTTAACTACAAGGGTTTTCTTTACTCTCCTAAAAATGGAACATTTTACCATAAGGCTTGTGATGATTTACACAGCTTGTAAGAGGTATTCGCCAAAGGGGCATTATATTGGTGTTTTTGAATAAAGAGGGCATTTGTTATCGGCCTTTGGTTTTGTTCCCCTAAGCTGCAAATAACCTCACCAACCCTTGACGCTTAACCCACCCACCTGCAGCACCGAATTCTCGAGAGTGATGTTAATTAGCCCTCCATTGAGGCTGCGGAGGTTTCTTGTTCAACAGAGAGCTCTCCTGCAAAAAAATAAAAAATAAAAAATCGATGTTTCTTCTGACAGGTCTGAATCAAGCACAGCACAAAGCTCGATTCTTCAGCAGACCTCTGTATGGAAAGGGCAAGCGAGTGGATTTCTAAACGACAGGCTTCTAGAAGAAATCGCAGGGGTTCCATGTTCTCCGTTCTCAGGGCAGAGATAAAGCTTCATGTGGTGGGGCACAGCTGCTGCCTTTCTTAGAGATCACGGCCCTGATTCCACTCGTCCCGTTGGTTCTCCTGAGAAGGAAAAGGCTTCCTATAGAGGCACCAAGTCTCAGGTCTCAGGGCATCCTCCTGAAACATCTTCTGTCTCTTTAGTGCTATCCCAGGAAGGTGAAGTTGGGGGTATGGTCTGTGGTTTTCTGCCGAGATGTCTGTGTATACTGCAGACATGTCCTACACAAGAGTCTCATTCATCCCTAGAACATTTATTACATATCAACTATGTACCAGGCAGGTTTTACTATGCCCAGCCACGGATATTCGAGAACAGAGGGAGTCCTTAGACCCCAGGACTCTTCTCTGCATACACTGCTCTGTGGGCATCCCTCCTCTTCATTGTGCCCTGTTCCCTCCAGGTGACAAGACTGTGTAGTTTTGGTAATATCCCGAAGAAGCATCATTTAACCTTCCCCCAAAGGACACAGGGGAGAAGAGCTGATGCTGGTGTAAAAATGGAAAAAGACAAGACTTAAAAAAAAAAAAAAAAAAAAGAAATGTTAAGGGATGTTTGACCTTCCCTTGTGGACAACGTCCTTTGGCAGCCTTTCATGCTCTTTGTCTCCTCCTGGCAGGAGACAAATTTTCCCAGAGCAGCAACATCCTTTATCCACAGACCATTTCAGAAATGCTATCTCTAAATTGCCAGCGGAGGTGGAGGAGATTTTGCTAAAACTGTTGACAGAGCAAAGCGGCTACGAGATCAAAGTCCGGCTACTTGGAATTCCTGGGCTGCAGTTTTTGGAGGTTAGGGGCAGACAGTGGTGGGCAGAGAGAGAGAGATTTCATTGGGAGGAAGGGTGCCTGTTTCTCCTGGCCACGATGGAGGAAAACATGGTGGTGGTGGACTAGGGAGATGGTGTGTTGCTGAGAAATTCAGACAATCTGTGGCTCAAGCCGTCCCATAAATTCACTGCCCTGCAGTGATAACTCAAAGTAGAAACATGGCCATGTCACCTGCTGGTAGAGTCCTTTGCAGGCTCTTTGCCCTTGCCCTTTGCCCAACCTCCTTAGCCTGGCACAGCAAGTCCCTATTTGGCCCTGGCACCTTTCTTGCTGTCCTTCCTTGCCCTTTATGGTCCAGCAATACTGAGTTACTTGCAGACGTCCCAAGCATCATGCTGGTGCCTCTGTCTTGATTTACCTCTTTGAAAGAATCCCCATTCATAGGTAAGATCACCTAGTCCAGGAAGACTTCCATGACCTTTCCTAGACTGGGTTGGATGTTTCCTTTCTGTCTCTTCCTCTAACCTGTTAGTTCTGTTAGGACAGGGATTGTGATTTTTGAAACCTTAGGTCCTCAGCACCCAGCATGGGGCCTGCTGGATCTCTAGCCCTTTGCCTGAGAGCCATCTGGGAAAGCTGTGGGTTTGCCTTGCTCCCAAGGGGGAGGAGAGGGGAAAGGCTGAGCTATCCTTTTAAATTTCCAATCACAGGACTCACTCCTCCTGGGAAGGAGGGAAGGGGTGGAGAGGAGCCAGAAGGAAGCAGTTCAGAATGTCATATAGTGGGACGCCTGGGTGGCTCAGTCAGTTAAGCGGCTGCCTTCAGCTCAGGTCATGATCTCAGGGTCCTGGGATGGAGTCCCGCATCTCCCTGCTCAGTGGGAGCCTGCTTCTCCCTCTCCCTCCGCTTGGGCTCTCTCTGTCAAATAAAATCTTAAAAAAAAAAAAAAATCCTGAGGGGTGCCCGAGTGGCTCCCTGAGTGGCTCAGTCATTAAGCGTCTGCCCTCGGCTCAGGTCATGGTCCCAGGGTCCCAGGATCGAGCCCCACATCAGGCTCCCTGCTCGGCGGGAAGCCTGCTCTCCCTCTCCCACTCCCGCTGCTTGTGCTCCTGCTCTCGCTATCTCTGTCTCTGTCAAATAAATAAATAAAATCTTAAAAAAAAAAAAAGAATCTCAAATAGCTCACCGCCCACCTCCACCCCCGCCCCCACCTCCCCCAGCAGGACAACTACTGCATTTGCTCTGTAGCATTTGCGCTACAGAATTGCCAACTGAATTTCTTTTCTATGTCTTCTTTGTTTATATATCCTTTCCATTTTTTTTTTTAGTTAAAAAGTATTTTAAATAAAAGTAATATGAGTATCTAGTTTAGAAAACACTAATGGTATATATGGATAGGCTCATCACGAAAAACAGCAATCTTCTGTTCCAACTCCCTGTAAACGCCGAGTCAATGATACTTCCCTATTTTAGTATTTCTCCTATAGTTTCCTTCAGCTCTCTACTATCTCCTGATTTGGAAGGGTGAGTATTTATTTATTTATTTATTTATTTATTTTTAAAGATTTTATTTATTTGACAGAGAGAGACACAGCCAGAGAGGAAACACAAGCAGGGGGAGTGGGAGAGGGAGAAGCAGGCTTCCCGCTGAGCAGGGAGCCGATGTGGGGCTCGATCCCAGGACCCTGGGATCATGACCTGAGCCGAAGGCAGACGCTTAACGACTGAGCCACCCAGGTGCCCAGGGTGAGCTATTTAAAGCACAAAGCTGACCATGTCACACCCCCTGCCTGAAACTGGTGGCTGCCCTTCACAGTAAGGTCAACCCCTCACCAGGGCCAGGCCTGCTTCCTGACCCTCCCGCCATTCTTGCCTATGTTTTTTTCTTTTCCTTCTCCTCGTGCCGCTTCTATGTTTACAACTTTAGAGTGACTGTGCCTTTGTGCGGTCCCCTCCCCTTGACTGTGGGCTAGACCTTAGTGGCTCGCCCTTAAGGAATAGAATTTGGCCAAAGTGGTGGGATGTCGCCTTTGTGGTTGAGTTACAAAGAGTCTTGTTCACGCTCTCCTGCTCTCTTGCTCACTTTTTCTGTGGGAAGGCAGCTGCTGTGTTGCAAGCTGCCCTGCAGAGAGGCCCACGTAGCAAGGAGTAGTAATAGCAGCAGTCCGCAGGAACTGGATCCTGCGACACGACGTGAGTGTGCTTTGAAGTGGACCGTTCCCCAGTCAAGCCTTCAAGTGGGACCACAGCCCCGGCTGACATCTTAACTGCAGTCTTGTACGAGACCTCCTGTGTGGCTTTGGGCAAGTTGAGCCAGGTGACCCAGCTCTGCCCAGAGTCCTGACCTACAGAAACTGTGACATAATAAATTTTTGTTGTCCTAAGCTGCTAAATTTTGGCATAATTTGTTACATGGCAATAGGTAGGTAATGCAATCATTATGCCCTATTTTTTCCTCCTCAGTCATCGAGGTTTTAATCCCCCCTCCCCTTAATTTTCCCTTGCCCTACCCCTCAAAAACAATGTTACCAGATTGGATGTTCCTTCCATGCTTGTCTCTGTGCCCGTGATCATACACAAAATATTAAGCCTGTTTAAGAGACTAGGCCATTCCGTTATTTATTCTTCAACAGCACTTTCTAGCCTCATTTCTAACATAGGCACCCAAAGTACCCCTAGTGCCTGCCAACTGTAGTTGTGCTTTCCTCCCTGCTAAAAGGAAATCCTGAAATCTTCTATTTTACCTAAGAAATTAGCAGTGGCTGGCAAGAGCAGCAGAAACATACATGCTTCTATTTTTTTCCTTGGGAATCTGGGACTCTGCTTTAGAGCCCTAAAAAACACAGACAGCTCTGAACAACAGAGCATGTGCTACTCTGAAATTATAGGCCCTCGGAACAGGGGACACAGAATTAAAGCCCTTTTATTTTAAACAAACATGCCTGGGGCGCCTGGGTGGCTCAGATGGTTAAGCGTCTGCCTTCGGCTCAGGTCATGATCTCAGGGTCCTGGGATCGAGTCCCGCATCGGGCTCCCTGCTCCTTGGGAGCCTGCTTCTCCCTCTGCCTCTCTCTCTCTCTCTCTCTCTGTCTCTCATGAATAAATAAATAAAATTTAAAAAAAAAAAGAATTACAATATCCTCTTTAAAAAAAAAAAAAAAAATGCCTGCCTCTCTCTAGCCAAATGAGTACTATTCTTCCAAGCGGACATTGTTCAAATGATTCTGGGATCTTTGAGGATTGCCTTCCCCAGTCTGTTTCCACAAAGCGTAAGGACACTGGGCTTAGTGCCTCAGGCAGTCCTCCTTCTTTGCCCCTCCCCAAGCTCTGTTCCCTAATGTGATGACCCTTCCTGTGGTCTAGCTGCAACATCCCTCCTCAGCATAGCCTTCCCATTCTCAGGCAAGCTCCACTCCTGCTACTTGCCTCCCAGAGCACTGTCTTCCCCTCGGTGACACTTGTCATGAAGTACTATAATCTTCAGATCTCATTTTCCCACAGGTAGACTGAGGGCTCTGTGTGGGCAGGAATTTTACCTGTCTTATTCACCGCTGTGTTCCCAGGGTCTGGCTCCAGCCCTAGAACACAGTAGGCATCAGATCAGTAATTGTTAAAGGAATGGATAGATGGGCTTGTTGGTAAAAATCAAATCACATCCTCCAAAGGCCAACTTTTGTCACCTTTAATAAAAGTAATGACTGATTTTATCAAAAGAGCTTACTGAGGGTCCACCACTGGGCTCATGATTTCATTCAATCGGCACAACAATTCTATGGGGTGGACACTATCATCTCCTTGTCTTGTAGATGAGGAAATCGAGTCCCAAGAGTAATCAAACAACTTGCCCAAAGCCACACAGTTAGGAGGCTGTCTGAAAGTTGAAACCCATTGTGCTCTCTCATTTTTTTTCTTGTTTTTTTTTTTTTAAGATTTTTTTTTTTTATTCATTTGAGACACAGAGATACAGAGAGAGAGAGAGAGCATGAGCAGTGGGAGAGGCGGAGGGAGAGGAAGAAGCAGACTCCCAGCCGAGCCAGGAGCCTGATGTGGGGCTCGATCCCAGGACCCCGGGATCACGACCTGAGCCGAAGGCAGACGCTTAACCATCTGAGCCACCCAGGCACCCCTTTTTCTTGTTTTTAAAAACATTTTGGAAATTTAAAAAATTCAGATATGTACAAAGAAAACAAATCACTAATTGAGATTCCCATCGACCAGAATTTTAAGTGATGTTAATTAACATCTTGGTGCATTTTCTTTCAACCTTTTTCTTTCCCCATCCCACTTCGTTGAGAAGCCCATCGACCATTTCTTTTTTTTTTTAAAGATTTTATTTATTTATTTGAGAGAGAGAATGAGATAGAGAGCATGAGAGGGGGGAGGGTCAGAGAGAGAGGCAGACTCCCTGCCGAGCAGGGAGCCCGACGTGGGACTCGATCCCGGGACTCCAGGATCATGACCTGAGCCAAAGGCAGTCGCTTAACCAACTGAGCCACCCAGGCGCCCTCATCGACCATTTCTAAAGAAAGGCAGAGTCGACTTCTGTTCTGTGCAGTGATGCTGGGACCACCCCCCTTCCTGCTTCCCAAGATGGTGGCAGGGAGGTCTGGGTGTGTTGTGGAAAAGCCAGACAGCAACACCTGCGTGTGCTCTGGATCTGAGTAGAAAAGACTCACAGGGAAGGGGTGACTTACCTGTCCACTTCCTATGTCCCCAGCAATTTGTTTGCCTAGGAAAGAGGAAATCTATGCTCTCTTTTTACCCCAAACAGTGAGGCTGGTCCCAAGGCCAACTTCCAGGGAGGACACCCAAAGCCACTGGCTCGTTTTAGAGGGCCAGCCTGGCTCCTTCCCTTATTCAGTCCTCACCTTCCTAATTGTGTGTGTGCGTGAGAGAGGCAGACAGACAGATGGACCATGTTTGATAACCAATGCATCAATGAAACAGTCCCCTTCCTGACTCTCCTCACACCCTAGAAGGCAGCATGGCACCTCCACTGTGCCCACCTTGCACTTCGTACTTGCCTGGGTCACAGTGTATATTTCTGTGCACTTGACCTGTTTACACCTCTCTTCCTGTCAGACTGTGAGTTAGCTCCTCAAGGGCAGAGACTATTTCTTATATATCTTTCACTTTGCAGTATCTGCCGTGTAAAAGATATAAAGGCAGCCAAACATCAGCTACAGGAGAATGGGAAAAACAAAAACAAAAACAAAACCCCTTGGAATCAAACAGACCTGATTCCAATTCCAGCTCTGCTACATCTTAGCTGTGTGACTTTGGGCAAGTGACTTGACCTCTCTGAGCTTCGATCAGCTCATTGGTAAAATGAGGACAATGTACTTTGAGCTTGATGAGTGAGGATTCATGTAAGATTTCGTATGTGTTACACATCTTAGCACAGCTCATGGCAAAAATCATGCAGTTTCTAGACCACAGTGGGTTCGGGTCTGAGCTTTGCCACAGTCCTAGAGCAAGTCACTCAACCTCTCTGAAGTCCAGTGCCCTCATCTGTAAGAAGGGGGAGACACCCACTTCACTGAGCTGCTGGGCACTTTAAATAAAAAGAATCCACGCGAAAGTATTCGGCTCACGGTCGGTCTTCAGAGATACATTTTTTACCCTGTCTAGACAAACTCCTGCCTTTCCCCTTTCTTTATACTTTGGAATCTCTCAGATATAATTGTGGAGAGGTGGACAGCATCCAGTGCTCAGGTCTACCCTAAGCCCAAAACAAACTCTAGAAATGGCCACCGGCAGTTTGACCCCATCCAGAGGGGCCTCCCACCTGCAGGAGCAAGACACCTAAAAACTCAGCTCTCCATACCAAAAGGTACGTGGTTCCACTTTCTCCTAGCAGAAAGTGTCCAGGTCTTTCTCTAAAGACAAATCACCCTGTCATTCTTAGAGTTGTGAACAATGATAGAGACAGAGCAAAATGCACACTCCCAAATCCGGATGTTCTGTGATGTCTATAATTAGAAAAGTTGCTCAGAACAGGATAGAACCTTGGGAAGGCTGATGGGGAAGTGGTCCAGACTTAGCTGGAATTTTACAGAGGGCCTGCAGGAAGGAAAGGAAGGGATGGGTGCTCCTGTCCCGGGAAGGACAAGGTGGGCTGCCAGGAGGGATGATGGCCCAGGACGGAATGAAACCTTTTATCGCTTCAGTGAAGATCGCCATGCTCGAGTGTAATTTGGAAAAGCCACCTCTGCCCAGCCCTGCCCATTTGGCAGATGTCCCCAGGTCTGTGAGAACATCTTCGTGCAGTTCTCCGGGCAGCTGTCCCCTTAAGCACACGTGGAAAACCAGGCTCTTCCATGCAGTGGGCCTTTTCCGACCTTCACTGGATCTTACGCCAGCCTACGGACCCAAAGGGGACAGGAAGCAGCTCCAGGACTGTCCTGACAACATAGGTGCCATCCGGCTTGGTCATGTAGACGGACCAGTTGGTGCCAAACTGGAAGAGAAGCAAAGCCAGCGTGAGGGAGGCAGCGTGATGGAGGAGTTAGGAATGACCTGGATTTGAGTCTGGCGCTATCTAATGGTCCTCTCTGTGCCTCAGTTTGCTCATCTGTAAAGTGGGGATGACAATAATCATACCTGGCCCAGCGAGCTTGAGGACACAGCCAATACAAGAATGCTGTCGAGCAATTAGCACAGCGCTCAGCACTTTGTGAATGGGCAGTAAGCACTCTCTTCTGTGATGAGACCTACCCGGGGCCTTATAGGAACAGTATCTAACCCCCAGGGCCAGACCTCCTCCTGCTGTGACAAAAACAACTAAAACCCTGCTTCCTTCCAGCACCTCCTCCACTCCTCCCAAGCATGAGCAGGTACATGCCCGCCTCACTACACACCATGTATTGCCCATGCATGATTTTACTCCCTGCCCTTTGAGATACGTGCTATCATTACCCCCAGTTTAGGCTTAAGAGGGCAAAGCCGGCAAAAAAGAAATTTTAGCCCAGATCTGTCTCCCTATTTTTCTCTTCCACTCTCACGAGCTAAAACTTGCTTGGTGTTTGATCTTGGGCAAACGATTTGACTCTCTGGGGCTCAGCGTCTTGAAGTGTGAAATGACTTTAGAAGATGTACCAGGCCGCAAGACAGCTGTGCGTGATGCAGAGCCCCAGAGCTGGGGTTGGCAAACTGGGGTTCTGCCCAGCCATGTGCTATGATGGACAGAAGGCACCTGTGTGCAGTGCCTGGCACATAGTTGGTGCTCAGTTAATGGAAGCCGTTCTTACTGACCGGTGGTGACTGCTCAGGTTTGCAGCCTGCTGGCCTTCCACGCTTCTGTCTGAATCACCACATTATTACCGGGCACCATCAGTCTCTGGATTTTTTTTTTTTTTTAACTAATGCTTTAAGGAAGGAGACTTTTCTGCTTGGCAGACTCTGCCTGAGGGTATGGATGAAATCTGAGTGGTGGTGAGTCTGAGTGCCAGGTCCCCAGCCCCCAAGCTTCGTCTCTCGTTATTTGCGTTTTGGTTCCAGTTTTGCTTCTCCCTCCTTCAGCTTTTTCATTCACCTTCTCTCGTTTGCCAACATCTGATCTGTTTGGGGAAAACAGCAATGAGCAATTGGCCCAAGCTGGGGCCTCCGGAGCCAGGGAGTTGGCACCCTGATGTGGTTTCCTTACTTGGCCTTGGACATGACAAGGTGCTGGGCAACCATTCCTGCCCCTCTAACTCGAGATGGGCCCATACAGTGAATTCAGTGCCTTTATGGTGGCATTTGCATCTGAATTGGGGAACCCCGTTCTGCTAACTGTGTCTGGTTTGCATGCCTGGCAAGAAGCAGAAAAACAACGGAGCTGTCTGCATGTTCCACAGATGCTTTGAAACCCCAGAGCACAAAAGCAAATGAGAGGACTCCCCCCTCCCCCGGATATAAACAATGCCAAAAGCAGAAGCCTCCAGGAAACCAGCCACTCCTATTCTGCAAAACACCATTATATCTCCTCTAGGGTCGAAGAGACTTGGTCTCCTTTCTAGACCCATAAAGGCAGGGAAGCGGCCATGAGGAGCAGTCAGCCTGAACGGACCATGAACCTCAGCTTGCTACCATCTGGCTGCTTGTCCTTCGGCAGTTCATTTTACTTCTCTGGGAAGTGGGGGTAATGACCCCCCACTTCCCTGGTAGGCTGGGGTGGAGATGAACTGAGATGCCGTATTTAGAAGGGCTGATGATGTCATATTGAAGCTCAAGGGCCTGTGGGACTCTCCAGGCTGGTGGCTTTAACCTTTTGGGGACTCTGGAGGACACAGACCTCTTAGTCTGTGAAAGCTGACACTCCCTTCCCCAAAATGTACATATATGCACAAAACACTTACCACTGAGTCCAGATTAAGAACTCATCGAATCCGCTTTTAACCATTTTTAAGGGTACAATTTAGCTCCCTTTGTTCTTGGAACACAAGGTACCCTCTGTCCCATGGCCTATAAGGACCTGTCCCGTCATTTCTCCCCCTTATTCACTGTGTTCCAGTCTCTTTGGCCCCCTTACAACTTAATCAAACTCACCAAGTGTATGGGCATTAAACATGTTGGTCCCTTTGCCTGGAAATCTCCTCTAGACCTTTGTCTGCCTCATTTTTTATTATTTATATCTCTGCTCCAATGTCATCCTCAAAGCCAGGCCTTTCCTGGCCACCTAAAGCAGCGGTTGGTAAACTATTTTTCTGAAAAGGGCCAGATAGGAACTATTTTAGGCTCTTCAGGCCACAGGGCTTCGTTATAACTGTTCAGCTCTGCTGTCCTAGGGCCAAAGCGCCTATAGACAAAATGTGAAGGAATGGGCATGGCTGTGTGCCAATAAAACTTTATTTACAAAAGTAAGGAGGTGCAGCTGGATTTGCCCTAGACCAAAGTTTGTTGACCTCTGACTCCTTTTTCTGCACTCTTTTCTCCATAGCCCTCAGCACTCTCCGAAACTCTGTTTATTTTGCTCCTTGCTTGTTGTCTGTCTGTTGTACTAGACTGTGAACTATGAGGACAAGGCCTGGCTTGTCTGTTCACTGCTGTCTCCCCAGCGCTAGCTCAGTGCCCAGCACACGGTAGACACTCACTCCAGGAGCTGCTGTAGGAAAGAATAATTTCTAGTGATTCATGCAAGCTTGGGCAGGCTTAGATGTCAGCCAACGGGGCACGCAGGACAGTAGCTATGTGTCCTGGCTGGCAGCCTGGCTTTGCTCCCACGGCCTGGGATGGCAGGGAGGCACCTGGTTTACCTTTTCCAGAAAGGCAAGGTGCTTACCTCTCTCATGACTTGCCTGCAGGCTCCGCAGGGTGAGATAAAGTCATCTTGCAGGTCACTGTGGAGACAGAGCATCGAACGTGGATCAGTCTCTCCTGAGGCATGAGGACAGTTGCTGAGATTCAGGCCCTGAGTCCCTGCCCAGTTCCAGATGAAGTCAAACCCCACCAGGCAGTTTCCGATTCACAGACACATGGTGTCACAGAGGCTCAGAAGAAACCCAAGGTGGCTCTCCACACTTCCAAGGGGCAAGGCCACGGGGAGGCGTGTCGTTTTCATCAGTGCGTTCGGGAAATGTTTAGCGAGCACTTACTGTCACCCACACTCCAGGGATTCATAGGTTGAGAGGAATATGTCTCTGGCCTTCAGGAGTTTGCTCAGCCCAGTGGACAAGTAGACAACTAGATGAGTTATCATTTTAAACAAAATGCAATTAGAACGTACAGTACGAGGAGACAATCCCTGACTGAGGAACAGAAGAGAGTATTTTGTGGAGGAGATGGCATTTGGTCCTGTCCTTGGAGGAAGCATAGAGTTCCTAAGTCACCATTAGTGAGCAGCTACTGTGTGCCAAGATCTGTACCAGGCACACGATATCCATTATTTCTTTAAAGTCTCAGTGCAACCTGAGTGTCAGAATGACCATTTTATCTGCAAGAAAACAGGTTCAGTGAAATGAAGTAACTAACAGGTGCTAGACTGAAGCCCCGTGTTTTTTCTGTGCTGCAGGCAAGGGAAATAGTATGTGCAAAGGCCCTGTGGCATGAAAAAATAAGACATGTGAGTCAAAGAGAAAAACAGGCCCCTTGCATCTGAGAAGTCTAGAGAAGAGATGCTTACAGCCAAGGGTTTGCCTCTCAGAATGGAGGCACCCACAGGCAGTCCTCCAGCTTTGAGCAGGGTGAGGGATGGCGTTCAAAGGTGAATTTAACAGTAGGAACCACCAGGGGGCACCTGGGTGGCTCAGTCGTTAAGCATCTGCCTTCAGCTCAGGTCATGTTCGCAGGGGAACTGGGATCGAGACCCCGCCCCCCCCCCCCCCGCGCCCCTGTGTCTCTCTCTGTCAAATAAATAAATAAAATCTTAACAACAACAACAAAAAAACCAAACCAACAGTAGGGACCACCAAGGCTGCTGGAGCACCAGCAGTTATGCCCGCCGCCACCATCGTCCTTGCTCTTCTAGACCCACAGCTCTGGGAGATCTCTGCAAGAACACAGGACTTCAATTCTGGTTTTTGGTCAGCTCCTCATTTTGCTAACCATGTGTGACTTTAACCAAGTCACTTTAACCCATCCAATGCTTTGCCTGTAAAATGTAGGGAATCATGTTACCGACCTTGCAGGAATGTTAGAAGATAAAATGAGGTAAAGTGTGCAAAGGGCTTTAAAAACTTCAGCGTGTCAGACACATATCAGTACTGCCTGTCCTACTGGGCCCTTATTCCTTTACACAAATCAGCTCGGTCTTGATTTTAGTACCTCATCATATACAGATTTATTGCATATAACTTATACATAAGTTTATTGCATATAACTTATACATAATAATTTAAAATTAACTTATCATATATATGTTGGCAATGATTATCATATTATTTAATATGTGCCTGGAAGGTTCCAGGCATCCTGCAAAGCACTTAAATGAATTATCTCGTTTTAATTGACAAATATTTATTGGTGCATTATGCCAGGCACTGTTGGTGCTGAGGATACAGCAATGAGCAAAACAGAAAACTCATTGCACTCCAGAGTTTTTGACTAGTGAGAGGAGCCAGATAATCAATCAACCAACCAACCAACCAACCAACCAACCAACCAACCAACCAACCAACCA
>NW_023270447.1:79325684-79327828 GCF_011800145.1 Mirounga leonina
CCAACCAACCAACCAACCAACCAACCAACCAACCAACCAACCAACCAGCCAACGATGCATCAAGTGGAGATAGACACAGATGGTATGAATTGCATAAAGCAGTTGAGGGGAGAGACAGTGATGGTGTGTTATTTTATTGAATCCTCATAACTCCCTTGTATATGCGGGGTTCCAAAGAAAAGGTTCTGCTCCATGGAAAGGTGGGTCCTTTCTGAGCATGCTCCCAGCTTCAGAACAAAAGCCCACAGGGACGTGAGAAGGTAGGGACCTGTGCCCTAGGATGCACACTGAGCCAAATTAACCCGTATGATTACCAGGTGACAGGTGCTGTAGCCAGAGCCTTCCATAAGCTCTTTGGAGGCTAGAATCTGTTTTATTTTTTACTTTTTTCTACACATGTTGACCCATGCCAGGCAGGCACGGGAAAGGAGTGACAAGGACCAATCAGAGAATCTCTGCCTTCAGGGATCTACTGCCTGGAAGGGGAGATGAAGTCTGCATGTTAATGCTCCAGTACAGGCTGGCTGTGGTTAAGACCATGGGAGAGGATTGGGGGCACCTAAGTGGTTCAGTCGGTTAAGCGTCTGACTCTTGATTTGGGCCCAGGGATCAAGCCCCATGTCGGATTCCATACTCAGTGGGTAGTCTGCTTCAGATTCTCCCCCTCTCCTTCTCCCTCTCCCTCTGCCTCTGCCTCACCCCCCCAAATAAATAAATAAATCTTTACCAAAAAAAAAAAAAAAGACCATGGTAGAGGTGCTCTGAGTGAAATTCAACCTCCCTTCCACGACCTGTAAGGCCCTGTATACCTGGCTCCTGCCAAGCTCACCACTTCTTTCTCAATCTTGTGATATGCATGGCCAACTGCCCAAAGGACAGTTCCCTGGACAAGGTGACCTGCATTAGGGTCTTCAAGGGGGTGGGGTGAACATGCATTCCACCGGAAAGTTGGATTTGGCTCAGGCTTCAAAAGTCACAAGCAATCCCTTCCAGGCTGCATAGCCTGATGAAGGTGCTGGTTTACCCTTACATTGCACTTCTCTGTGCCGGGCACCATGCTGAGGACCTTAGGGCAATGGACTCATTTAATCCCCTAACAACCCCATAAGGTAGGGGCTATGTAGGTACTCTTATCATCCTCAGGTTATAGGTTGTGAAAGATGACATGACCTGCCCAAGGTCACCGAGCTACTAAGTGGCAGGACCAGGATCAACCCAGGATCTGTGGACTCTGCCTTTGGTAGTTTTGCAATTTGCAAAAGTAATAAGGATAAGGTTAAAACAAGTTTTAATTTGTTGCATACTCTGCGCCATGACCTGTATAGAAATCACTTCCTGCATCCTCACAACAGCCCAGAGGGTAGGTGTTACTCTCTTCCGTGCTATGGACTGCTATGGACGAAAAGCCAAGCTCAGATCCTCGGGCAATGGTGGCGCAGGATTCGAAACCAGGTCTCACTAACCCTGGAGCCAGGGTTTTTAACCATTACTCAACTTTCCCACCGGGAGGAAGAATCAAAAGCTTGGGAGAAGACGCGTCCCAGAATGCACTGGGTACAGCAGGACATCTACCTCTCCTGCCTTGTGCTGGGACCGACAGTTTCTGTGCTCTGTGCTGATTCTGCTCACACGCTGGGACCATCCTCATCAGAACAATGGGCTGGAAACCGATCGCCTTTGATGCCTACACTGCCCACCCCGCCCTTCCCGGGACAAGCTTAGCTCCCTGTTAGCAAAACCCCATCCTGGGCTCCACACTGCATCCTGGAGATCTCGAAGGGGCTCCCTGAAACTGTTCCCACCCATCAGTGTTAACAAGGGAGCTGGCACTTTCCACTCATCCTGTAAACCCACCTCCCAATTTAACAAGTCATTAGTGCGGTAATGGCTGTGTTGCTGGCCAGGGATGCGGGTGCAGGGTGGACCCCCGGAGCAGAGCAGTTGGCGCTAGAAAAATGCAGGTTTTATGTAAATAAGGACATTTGCTAATCACCGCTAGCAATACCCACTCCTTTTTTTTTTTTTAAAGATTTTATTTATTTATTTGAGAGAGAGAGAATGAGAGAGAGCACATGAGATGGGGGAGGGTCAGAGGGAGAAGCAGACTCCCTGCCAAGCAGGGAGCCCGATGCGGGACTCGATCC
>NW_023270447.1:79328228-79431085 GCF_011800145.1 Mirounga leonina
CATTATCTTTTTGTTGACTTTGGCCTCTTTTTCACCCAGAATATTATTTTCTTGGATCGGCTTTGTATTTGATTTATTTCCCCCTGCCCCACTTTTAAATTAAGTGTAATCCACATCCTGGGCTCTGCTCATCTGCACAAAATGTTCTCAGCATGGCCTCATTTATTCCTCCCGAAGCCGAAGGGGAGCCAGGACAGACCCTCGTGACAAGGGAGGGCTCTGGGAAGCTGGGCCCTTCTCCGTTAGCGCCCCTTGGCTCCAGTCGCTCAGGAAAATAGCCCTCAATAACCTGGTCCACTTCGGGACCAGACTGAAGCGAAGTTTAGGATCTTTAAAAACATGCTTCTATCACCCAGCCCTTGCAGGGAGTCGCGCTAGGTCAGGCCCCCACATTACTGCTGCCAGTATTTCTGCCCTCAAGGCCCTGCAGCACCACCACGAGGGAGGGGCAGTGCGCTCCCCATCCGTAACCCAGGCACCCGGAGGTCCTGAAAGAGCAAGGCTTTGTCAGCCATGCAGTAGCTCGATGCGTAGATGAAACGTTTCCCGTGGCATTCTCCCTGCACCATTAATCTGCCAAGAAAACTCTCTCTCAGGGGTGCCTGAGGGTCTGCGTGGGTTAAGCATCCTGGAATCTTGACTTCGGCTCAGGTCATGATCTCAGGGTCATGAGATCGAGCCCCGCATGGGGCTTTAAGCTCAGCAGAAAGTCTGCTTGAGATTCTCTCTCCCTCTTCCTCTGTCCCTCCCCCAACTTGCACTCTCTCTCTCTTATAAATAAATAATAAAATCTTTAAAAATAATAAAAAGAGAACTCTCTCTCAGACAGTGCAAAGGTACACACAAGAGCAGTTCACCATTAAATTGGACATATAACAGGGTCCAAATTAGTAAAATAGCCCACTCACGTGCTCAAATCCCGACGCCACTGAGCCTGGGTCCAGGCCCAACAAGAACTCAGTGAGTGTCCTGTGAGGGTCCACATGTGGGAACTTGGATATGTATGTTGGGGCAGGTAAAGAGAGTTGATGGATGCTTTTGTTCAGCCAGGACACAGCCTGGAATCTGATTAGTGTGAACCGTAACCACGGTTTACCTGGTTGTCACCCCACCAGCTTGTCTTTATAGCCGGCTTCTTTGCACTTAAGAGGTGGGCGATGCCAAGTGTAGTCACAACCTCTCACAGTGAGGAATCCCAGAGGCAGCTCAATGAGAGTGGGGAAGGGTGTTTGATTTCCTGGCACAGCATGGTGTCATAGAATGAGCCCAGAGTGAGACTCCAGAGATCTAGGTTGGTAAGCTTTGCCATGAATTCCCAGGGAAGTTGCTCAACCTTTCTGGGCCTCAGTTTCTTCATCTATAAAATGGGGTAGTGCCCAGGGAGTCTATGCCAGGCGATTTTTAGGTCCCCCCAGCTTTAGGTTTCTATGCTGCCTTTCCGTTGTTATCTTATAGGCATCCTGTTGTAGTTTGTGCTGTTGTTAGAACCAAAACCACACCTGCCCCTGAGTTAGAGGTGCCTTGGTTGTTTACCTGCTCTGTGGGCTCAGTGAGGGCAGAGTCCACTTCTGATTTGTCTCTTTTCCTCAGCATTCAGCCAAGCCTGACAGTGCCTGGCACACAGGAAGTACAGAATAAATGTGTTAGATGAATGAACAGATGAATAACATGTGTGGTGAGTGTTGGCTGAACAGATGGATGAATACAGCTGCAACCTGCCTTCCCCAGCCCTTACCTGGAGATAGCAATTGCCCTGAACTCTCTGTGTCCTTCTGAGATGGCCTTCTGGATCGCGGTCCGCTCCGCACAGACGCCCAGAGGGTAGCAGATGTTTTCTACGTTGCACCCTGGGAAGAGAGGAGAACCCAGTGGTATTTCCAGCAGAACCACATCCTGTGGCAGGTGTTGAGGAAGGGGCTTGCCCCATTCCAGCGCAGGGAGAACCCTGTTACTCAGAGAGGGCAATTTGACAGGAAGCACTGGGAGACTCCATGACCCACTGCCGCTGTGGCCCTTCCCAAAACTCCCACCCTTGTCACTCACCCAATGCCTCCGTCTTGGAAGCACAGCCTGGGAGCAGGGGCAGCAGAGCAGAACAGATGAACCCAGCCCCCTCTCCCCAGCAAAGGCCAAGGGGCCAAGGGAGATGCCGAGGCTTAAGAGGATGAGCAGAGCCCCCTAGCCTGGATCTAAGAGACAGAAGGTTCAACAACTGGGCCTGGGCAAAATTTTCGGTGGTGTTTACCAACTATCAGAGTTCAACTGAATTCTATCTGAGTCGTGTTGCAAAACAACTGTCAAAACCAACAAACTAACAAACAAGAACACCCAAGTTTTGCAAAAGGTGTCTGTGATTGCACAAGCCTTCAGGCAATCCCAGCCCTCCCATGAGAGGCGGGCTGCTATAGGGTGGCATAGCCCACCGTCAGGGAGTCGTCCTCAGTGTCCCTCCCAGGAACGTCCCTGGGGGACAATGGGCAAAGCCTGTTCCCAGGACACAAAACACTGGCACAGCCAGATTGGCTAAGAAACTCCATTTTCGGGGGGTAATCGCCACAGAAGGTGGGATTCCCCCTTACTGTTGGGATGTGGTCTGCGTCACTCTTCATAGCTTGCCTTTCTCCTTGAGGCAGAGATATCAATTGTTCTCCAGGATTTATCTTCTCCCTTTTTTTTTTTAAGATTTTATTTATTTATTTGAGAGAGCTTCCTTAAAAAAAATTTTTTTGTTAGAGCGAGCACACACAATTGGGGGGGCAGAGGGAGAAGGAGCAGCAGACTCCCCGCTGAGCAGGGGGCCCGACGTGGGGCTCAATCTCAGGACCTGGAGATCATGACCTGAAGGCAGACCCTTAACCGACTGAGCCACCCAGGCGCCCCTCTCCTTCTTCCTTTAATACAAGTGACCCCTATTCCAATATGGCTGCTCACATGGCCGCTCAGCTAGAGACCCTATTTCCCAGATTCCCCTGTAGCATAGAAGTTTTGGTCAGCGGGATGTGGCCCAAAGTGAGGTGGGAAACTTCTGGGTCACATTTTTGGTAAAGAGATGGATTGTCCTTTGCTCCCTTTCTTTTACGCTCTACAGGCTGGGATGAGGTGGGGCAGCTCTGGCTGTGTAGTTTATGGTCATAGGGATGGAGAAGCAACAAGATAGAAAGCACTTGGGACCCTGGTCCAACTCATGCAGCGGAGTCGAGTCGCCTATTTGCCCTGGCATAACTGCCTACTCTGAGTTGTTATGTGAGAATAAAAGAGAATTCTGTCATGTTGGAGTCATTGTGTTTGGGGATTTTTGTTACAGCAGCTTAACCTAGACCTGACTAATAGAGAAACTGGTACTGAGAGTGAAATGCAGCTTTGACAAAAAAACATCGAAAATACATGGCCTTGGGACACCTGGGTGGCTCAGTCAGTTAAGTGTCTGCCTTCGGCTCAGGTCATGATCCCAGGGTCCTGGGATCGAGTCCCGCATCGGGCTCCTTGCTTAGCAGGAGCTTGCTTCTCCCTCTGCCTACTTCTCCCTCTACCTGACACTCCCCCTGCTTGTGCTTTCTCTCTCTTGCTATCTGACAAATAAATAAATAAAATCTTAAAAAATAATAATAAAATAAAATACATGGCCTTGGCTTAGCAGTTGGGCAACGTCAGTGGGAAAACACAGACATGGCTCTGTGGAAAGCTGATGGCCCTTGTTACTCTGTGGCAGATTATTTGGTAAAGCTCCATCCTGCAATAACCTGGGAAGCAGAGGGGCCCCTGGGTGGCTCAGTTGGTTAAGCGTCTGCCTTCGGCTCAGGTCATGATCCCGGGGTCCTGGGATCAAGCCCCGCTTGGGGCTCCTTGCTCAGCAGGGAGCCTGCTTCTGCCCTGCCTGCCACTCCCTGTGCTTGGGCTTGCTCTCTCCTTCTCTCTCTGTGTGTCAAATAAATGAATAAAATCTTAAAAAAAAAAAAACCACCACCACCACCTGGGAAGCAGATTGTGCTACCTACCATTAGGATTTTTGACCTGGCAATGGGAATCAGCCCCAAGGGGAAGATCTGATGAAGGGTGATACCTTCTCACTCAGTCTACTGTTTTGGGGCCTCAAGGTGGCCACCATCAAAATGACGCAGCAGGGATGGGCCAGGCAGGGAAGCCAGTTGCTAAAGGAGGGGAGTTGGCAGGCTTAAGAACTATGACAAAGCATATAAAGCAAATAAACCAGAAGATTTCTAAGTTTTTCATAGAATTGGCTAGCCAGAGAAGCCAAAAGTCTGGTCTGTAAAATCCTGTGATTGTTTAATCCCGAAAGAAACCCTTGGATCCCCAAAACCCCACCGTCAGAAGTGAGCTGAGAGAGCTATGTGCCCCCAAGGAGGGGCATTCTCCCCAAAACCCACTTCAGAAGTGTGGCTGAGGTTAGGATAGTCAAGGAAGAAGCTCCCAGAGGGCAAAGCCTGGGGCCCCTGTAGAGAGTGGACAGGGGGTTACCCGCAGAGCAGAAAGAGAAGATAGTGTGTGTCCCAAGGAGTCTTCACAGTTCTTGCCCTGCAGGATGGATAACTGCACGGATTGGTGGCCGCTGTGTGTTCCCTGTTCTTCCCTTTTCCTATTGGGAGATTTTTTTTTTTTTTTTAAAGATTTTATTTATTTATTTGAGAGAGAGAGAATGAGAGACAGAGAGCAGGAGAGGGAGGAGGGTCAGAGGGAGAAGCAGACTCCCTGCTGAGCAGGGAGCCTGATGCGGGACTCGATCCCGGGACTCCAGGATCATGACCTGAGCCGAAGGCAGTCGCTTAACCAACTGAGCCACCCAGGCGCCCCCTATCGGGAGATTTGATGATGGTTATTCTTTCCTACTCTTTCCTGCTCCTACTCCACACTGAATATTGTGGGAGTGAGTGAGAACTGGGGTGTGGGTGATTACTTTTTAGACTCTGGGCCACTAGGCCAGCAGGATCACATCCGCACCTCAGGAAGGAGACTGAACAGCCCCGATATCCCACTCTCAGAGCTGGATGCAGTGATTGGGTGGGACTTTGGGTTGCCTCTCTTAAGAAGGCGGAAAGTGGGCCCTATGTGTGGAAAGAAGGGTGTACACAGATCCTTACAGGCCACAGGGGGTCCTGTGGCAAAGACTAACTGTTCCCAGGGTTCACTGTCCCAACAGAAGCCACTGGAATTGAGCGGGGCATGTGACTACCCAAGCAAGAGACCACATTTCCCAGCCTCCCTGGAAGCTTCCTGTAGTCTTGTAGTTTTAACCAATAAGATACGAGTGGAAGTGATGGGTACAAGTTCCAGATGACATTTTTTTTTTAAAGATTTTATTTTATTTATTTATTAGAGAGAGAGAGAAACAGCGTGAGAGGGGAGAGGGTCAGAGGGAGAAGCAGGCTCCCTGCCGAGCTGGGAGCCCAATGTGGGACTCAATCCCAGGACTCCAGGACCATGACCTGAGCCGAAGGCAGTTGCTTAACCAACTGAGCCACCCAGGCGCCCCTCCAGATGACATTTTTATGGGGCCATTGCTTGCTCCCCACTTCATCTTTCTCTTTCCCAGGGGCTGGAACATGGATGTGATGACGTGTGCTGGTTTTGAACACGTGGATGTAGACACCACTCTAGGGATGGCAGGACATCAAGACAGAAGGAATCTGATCTCCTGAACAGCCTTATAGAACACAGCAGAGCAGAACAGTCCATATGCCCAGGACTCCAGCCCATCCCTGGTCTGTCAGATGAGAGAAGCAAGCAGCCATCTTGCTCGAGTCACTATGTTTCTATTTGTCTCATCACCTGAGACTGTTCCTTACCTATGGCACTCCCCCCACCTTTTTTTAACGTAATTATGCAGGATTTGGTTCCTACTGTAGTCAAATTTGGAAATTGGTCATTTTTTCCTCATGTATTTTCCCCACAGAATTTTCTGTCAGTGCATTATTTACATGGACGCATTAGGATGGCTTCAGTTAATCATTTGATCCATTAATTATCATCATGGTTCTCAAGATCACAGGCATTCATGTCCAACAGATGGAGAGGAATGGATGTCACAGACGGCCTGCAACAACCACCCCCCACGCTATTCAAATGGGAGCTGCCATCTTGTCTCACATGACCTTTTTATTGGTCTAAGGATAAGTGCCTGACCCACACTGGGCCGATCAGAGTTGAGCACCTAACTCACTGGGCCCATCAGAGCCAGGCACCTTACCCACACTGAGCCAGCCAGAGTTCTCTATGCAGGAACTTCAGTTCCTGTAGGAGACTGAGAGTGTGGGGTTGGGCCCGGTTGCTGGCCTGGTTTCCATTCGTTATAGAGGAGACCGTTAGGGGAAATGGACACTCAGAAGAACGGATGGGAGATGATGTGAGAGATGGCCAGAAAAAAGAGTCTGGCCTCACGCAGTGCCCCTGAGGCCCAGCTACACACCATCTCTTCCCACAGTTTTAGGAGCCAATACACCCTCCTTTTGTCTAAAATAGTTTGCATGCATATTTATCATTTACAACCACACAGAAGTCAGTACAGTTGGGATATGGGATATGGGACAAGGAGCGACCAGTGGAGTTGCAGCCCTGAAAGTAATGGTTGACATTTATTGAACACCAAGCGTTTTTGACTTTGGTCAAGCATTTGTTCACATTCACATGTGAGTCACTAGAAACAGGTAACTGGGCCTCTCTCGGGGTCAGTGAAAGTTAAATGAATGAATGAATACGGCTCTCTTGCTCCCCACCTAGTCTCCCCGGCCAAGTTCCTGGTGCCCGCCCGAAATGACTTCCTCTAAACATGTCCTTGCCTGCCCTGCCCACCTTTGCTGACTTTGGCCTGGCTGCATTTGACTTTTGCCTCTCCCAGAGTAAGATCCTTGCTCACTTTATTCCCCCCACTTCGTTCCCTGTCTGGCAACCACCCCAGCCCTGCCTCATCCCTGACTCAGGGGCCCTCTCCCTGTTAAAGGTGATTCACATAAATCTTGGGTTTTGCAGAAGGCTCCTCCCTCAGGACGATTGCCTGTGTCTGCATTTGAAGTTCAGAATGGCCTCATATAGAGAAGTCTTCCTTAACTGTGTCTAAAAATTTCAAAGGGCCAGTTAAGGAAGAGAGATTGTTTTAGAAGAGAGCCCACTCTCAGAGCCCACTGCTCAAATGGGGCTTTGCAGAAAGAGCCCCAAGGTTCTGTTCTGCCCTGCGACCCTTTGCCCTACTGGCTCTAAGAATTTGGGAAAAAGACTAAAACCTCCTCAAGCCTCAGTCTCATCCTTTATAAAGTGAAAGCCGCAGCACCTCCCTCAGAGGACTCTGGTGACAGTGAGTCGAGATCTCGCACGTGGACCGATTAGCACACAGCCCCGCACGGAGCTAGTCCTCAGCAGTGGCCAGCTGCTGTTATCAATTGCACAAAAGTCAAGGTTTGGGCGGTGGGAATAAAATAAGATGAAATCCGGGAGAGACAAACCGTAAGAGACTCTTAAATCTAGGGGACACACGGAGGGTGGCTGGAGGGGTGGTGGGTGCCGGATGGAGTAACTGGGGGATGGGCATGAAGGAGGGCACGTGATGCAATGAGCTCTGGGTATTCTGTGCAACTAATGAATCACTGAACTCTACCGCTGAAACTAAAAATACACTGTATGTTAATTAATTAAATTTAAATAAAATTAAAAAAAATAACAAAAACAAGGTTTTGGTGGTGGTAGGACTGTGTGACTGAGCACCTACTCCTTCTAAACAAGGTGTGACAGTGGCCCCGATTCTGTCCTTCAGACACTTTGAAGTGGTCCCAACCTGCCTATCTCCTGGGCTTCATCTCCTTTGGCTCTTCAGGCCCACTGGCTTTTCAGCTGTTCTCCCAGGATGCCAAGCACCCTCCTGCCATATGGCCTTTGCACTGGCTGTTCCCATTGCCTGCAACTCTTTTCCCCTGTGTGCATATGGTTCACCCTACTCCTGTCTCTGCTCAGATGCTCCCTCCTCAGAGAAGCCTGCCATGGTCACCCTAGCTCAACTTTTGCCTCCCCATTTATCCTGCTTTAATTTTCGTCACCACGCTGAACACTTTCCTGAAGAAATGTCTTTATTGTCTCATTCCTCCGTCACAGGGTAACTTCCTGAGGGCAGGGACTCTGCTGCAGGACGCCCCGGGGCCTGGAACAACAAGGCCAGCCAGGCTCTCAGTTACTTTTTATCCAATGAGCAGAATTTCCCACTTCGGTGCTAGATCTCTGAGATACAAAGGAATAACTTCACTGGAGGCCTCTAGCAAGTTCCAGTGGAATTTCCTAGTTTTATTAAAAAAGAGAAAAAAAAAAGAGGAAGAAAGCCCTTAGCCACGTACTGTGATCCTCAAAGTCCAGAAAATTTTGTTTTGCTTCCTTCAGCTCAGAAAACAGGCCGTCATCCATCCAGGCAAACCAACCCCATGCCCCCCCGTGTTGCCTTAGCTTGCTCTGAAACACACACACACACACACACACACACGCATGCATGGGCTGGCATGGTATCAAATTAGGGATCCAGAACTGTAAGATATTACTAACGGCTTTCTTTTATCCTTTTCTTTCATTGTTCTTCTTTTACCTGCCTGGCACTCCATCTGTATTATGTTGTTGACCCCTTTAACAAGTCGGTAGGGCAGAGACTAATATGACCCCATTTTAGAGAAGATAAAAGCTGAGGCTGCTGGCAGGGAGCCTGGACTCACATCCTGACCTGTCAGGGACAAAGGACTGTCCTTTTTCTCTATGGCATTTCAGTGAGGACATGTTTTAGAGGTGGTTTGGTGCTTACGGCAGGGCGAGGGTCAGAGGTTATCAAGCTATCAGCAAGGAAGGAAGTTCACAAGGAGGTGATGGGGGCCTGGCTGCCCAGAGAAAAGGGCAATGCTCGAAAGCACTGGGCCTACTCTGTCCTGAGGGATCTTAGTACAGTTAGAGCGGTCCTTCTCACTCACCCTGTGGGCGTCAACATCTTCTCGACAGCTTCTTTTTTTTTTTTTTTTAAAGATTTTATTTATTTATTTGACAGAGAGAGACACAGAGAGAGAGGGAACACAAGCAGGCGGAGTGGGAGAGGGAGAAGCAGACTTCCCGCTGAGCAGGGAGCCAATGTGGGGCTCAATTCCAGGACCCTGGGATCATGACCTGAGCCGAAGGCAGACGCTTAACGATTGAGCCACCCAGGCGCCCCTGGATGGCTTCTTAAAAGGGATTTCCGAGCCGTACTCCTGGAGTTTCTACTTCAGTAGGCCTGGGTCAGACCCCAAGAATTCGCATTTCTTGCAAGTTCTTAGGAGGTGCCGAGGCCACAGGTCTGGGACCATATTTGAGAATCACTGAACCTGGGGGCACCTGGGTGGCTCAGATGGTTAGGCTGCCTTTGGCTCAGGTCATGATCCCAGGGTCCTGGGATCGAGCCCTACATCGGGCTCCCTGCTCCGTGGGAAGCCTGTTCTCCCCCTCCCTCTGCTGCTCCCCTTGCTTGTGTTCCCTCTCTCACTGTGTCTCTGTCAAATAAATAAATAAAATCTTAAAAAAAAAAAAAAGAGAATCATTGAACCAAAGAAATGTCATGGTCATGTGCTTGAAGAAATACTACACTCTTTCCGTGTTCCTACCTCCCTACCCACTGCACACGCAACACACCGTGACACATATGAATTATATTCGAACTCAACTACAGCGTCCAGGGGTTTTAGTGAAGCTCATCTTTGTAAGCAGCTGCTTTTGAGTGACAGTGGAGAGGCCTAGTGGATGAGCCTGGGGGTGGGAGGACAGGGTGCGGTGGGTGTAAGGAAGGCTGTAAGGACAGGAAGCCAGTTAGAGCTGCCTGCTTTGACTCACCTGGAGGTGCTTTGGGGAGGGGGGTTGGTGGCTTGGAGAGTGGTCCTGGAGGAGAAGGGGAGCCCAGAGAGGGAATCGGAGGCCAGGGGCTGGTCTGAGGGAAGACAATGAAGGATCAGATTTAAAGGTCAAAGCCAAGACAAACTGGATTCAGCGATTAACCAGGACATCTTTAAGTGTCTTTTTAGAAATGCGGTTTGTTCCTCCCAGAATTCATTACAGCTGATCCAGTAAAGTGGCTTTCCCCCTAAATAGTGAAGGAGCATATAGAGCGCTGAAGTCCCTCTAGGGAGAGGGGGTGAGGCAGATAGACCACTGACCCAAGGACAAATTTGACCATCCCTTGGGTGGTGCCAGCGAAGAGTGGTCTCCATGACTCTCCTCCACCACCTCCCATCTGGCATTGCACAAACCCTGGCTGCCCTGGGCTACCCCACTACCCCTGCCAAACCCCCCTGCTGCCCCTTCTCTTCTGTGTCCCCACCTCCTCTCCCTCTGCAGCACTTTCTTCCCGGTGGACTCCCCCTCTCCTCCACAGCTCTCCAGCAGCAATCACAGAAGGTAACGGTCCGGATGAATCACCATCTGGTGGCCCATCCTCGAGGGACACAAGACCCTGGCCAGGGTCAAGGGGATATGATCAGTATTACAAGACTGTGACAGCGAGGCTGTCAGACTTACTTTTGAACTGAATGGGGCACCTGCTGCCCCTAAGGAGGGAAACTCCACAGAGGCTGGTCTTTGGTGCAGCTGGAGAAAGTCACAGAACTGAGCAGACCTGTCTCGCACCAAACTACAAACTCACAGTGTCTAAATTCAGCTGCGCCCTCTCTGCCTCCTAATCGTCTCTAATTCACCCCATGATGCCGTCAGCTTTCCTCTGACTGTTCTAGGTCCCCTCCTCCCCCAGCCCTGCCTTACTACCCTCTGTCCTCCCTTCCCATCTACAGGAGATCCAGGGATTCTGGTAAATGCCCTCCATTCGTCCCCCTCTCCCAGGACACTCTCCCTGTCCCCCTCTGCACGTGCACCCTGCGGCGAGGGGTAGTAGAAAAAGCATGGCCTCAGTTACCTCATTTGTAGAGTGTATGTTTGGCTTTTGCAGTGGCACCTCCACACTCCTTCTTGTGGTAACAGACCCCCCCCACCCCACCCTGGGAACAATGCGTGTGACTCCGCTGGACCAATCACACTACTCTATCGTGACAACAGTGATTGGCTCAGATGTGCATGTGATTGGAGATGGACCAATCAGGGTCCTTCCCCAGAATTTTTCCATCTTTAGCTAGTAGAGGAGTTCTTGCCTCTCTGCTTTTGAGGCTGTAAGAATGCGAACCAGAGGCTGCCTGCACTCGTGTTCCCTGATACCTGGAGAAAGCCCATCTACAGGATAAGAGAAAGAAACACACACCCAGAAGGATAAAGGGCATGGTGACATCTGAGTTCCTGGATCCAGCTGTCCCTGGGTTAAGATCTACCCTTGCCCATTATGGTTTTGATTGGTTTCTGTCATTTACAACTGAAAGTGCTCTGACCAATGCATGTGACACTCACTGTCTCCCTTCATGTGGGGGCTGTGAGATTACAAGAGATCTTCCATACCAAGTGCTTAGCGAATGATCAATCCACTGTGGCTATTGGTCCCTGCCCATGATGTCCTCAGCACCATCCAGCTCTGCCTTCAGCTCCCCACCTTGACCAGTGCCTCCTCATTCCCCTGGCTGAAGATCTAGAACCATATTCCTTTCCTTCATTCCAGTACTGCTCACCCCAAGCCCAGTCCACTTGTCCCATACAGTTTCTCTCAGGTCTTTCCTTCCTCACTGTTCCACCTGCCACTGTCCTAGTCCAAGTCACTCGTTCATGCATTCAACAAACTAACTGAGGACGTATTACAGGCTGGGTAATGTGCCGGCCCTGTGGACGGGTCGGCAAACAAGACAGACATCATCCCCCTGACACTCTTTCCTCTGTCTTGGAACTCCCTGAGTACCTGTCAGACTAATTGCCCTTGAATTCGATTTTCATGTTACTCTTCTTTTTAATAACGTTCCTGGTTCCCTGCCTTTCTACCTCATCAAATCTCAATGTCAATGCGTGGCCTTCACAAGTCCTCCACAATCTGCCTCCAAATAGTAATAATATAATAAAACCATGAATAGTAGAAAGAGAAGCTCCCACCATTTATGGCATCCTTCCTGTGGGCAGAAACGGTGCCACTCATTTTATAGGCATGAGCTCACATTCCACGGCTGATCAGCACAGGCACCAACCATCCTGAAGGACCCTGGTGCCATGTCGGGCTGGGCAAATCAGCTCTATTCACAGCCATTCAGAAAGGTGGGTGCACGATCCTCAGTGTACAAACGTGTAAGACACATTAGGGTGAAGGGTCATGGCCAGGGTCACACGACTGGTAGAACAGCAGCACCAGGATTCAAACCCAGGAGACTCTAAGTCCAGAGCCTTCACCCCAACCCAGAGGGCCTCCCTAAATCCCCACTGCACAACCAGGTTCTTCCCCGCAATTTAAATGGGCCACACTCCTGCTCACCTCATTCATTCACACCTACAGCCCTTGGTTGAGGCTTCCCTTTCAAACCATGACCTGTGTAAGAGGAGGGACCTCTGTTGGGGGCAGAGACTGTCATTTGTGCTGTGATATCTCTGGTACTTGGCACTTTACCTAGGACGTCATGGTGCTCAGCAAATATTTGTTGAATGAATGAATCCATGCAAGGAGGCACTGGAAAGAGCCAATGGCTGATTCAACATTCAAGCCCCTGGAGCCCCGGGACAGTGTGGGCTGCAATGTTGTTCGTGGCGGTGGTTAATGTTTAATAGTCATCTGAGCCACCAGGCCAGGCCTGAATTCCCACAAGACACAAAGAGTCTTGATTACCTACAGAGTAGCCGACTTGGAGTCAGGGGAACTCTGGGTCCGAATCTCAGCTCTGTGATCTTGGGCATTTAGCTTCTGTGAGCCTCAGTTTCCTTCCCTGTGATATCAAACTGCCTTGAGGGGTTATAAGGGTTAGTGGATAACATTCTTCACTATCCTTCCACAAACTAGCACTCACTCAAGGTTCCTTCTGCTGAAAGGGGTTTAAGACCCAGGCGACTCGTGAAACGGGACAGAACCTCCAAGACAAGAGGTAACATGATCAGCAAGGAGAGCCCAGGGGCACCATACAAGGGGAGGATCCCCAGCCAGACTCACAGCTGAGCAGAGGTGGGGGCGAGTGGCTCACCACTGGCCTCAGGCTACTGGAGGTCACCAATTAGATGTCCAGTGTGAACCTCCGTCTCTTTAAATAGCTACCACTGCCAAGTAGAGGTGGATTCTGGGCGGGAGGGCTGGGTGTCCCCATCTGTCCCCCTGTGCCAATTCTTATCTGCCCTCCCAGTGGTGGGGAGGGGCATGTGGCTTCCCTGCCACTTCCTCACCAAGTTCCCCACTGTTTTGAATGAGAATGCTTCTTAGCTTAGCAAAAACAAGTCTGAACTTTTGTTCAAGTGAGCTTTTCTAGAAAACCAACAAACCAAAGAAAAGGAGCTTAGGAACAGATTAGTGCTGACTCCAGTTCCCACCGTCCTGTTCCCACCCTCCCCAGGCCAGCACTCACTGCTGATCACCCAAACTTCTCTCAGCTTCTTTCCTCCAGGATCCTCTGCAAGGTTGGAATCCGCTAACAAGTCACCGGCTGTTGGCCGTGGGTCCCTCAATTTCTTTCCTCGCCCAGTAGGTGATCGGAAGAATGCAGGGTTTGGGGGCCCCAGCCCTGGGTTCCACCACCAGCGCCCCGTGTGACCTTGAGCAACCCGTGTCACCTCTCTGGGCCTCAGTTTCTTTATTAAAAATGGGCCTAACAAGGAGGTGAGTGGGTGAGAGGTGAGGACTTGCTAATGAAACCTGTGGAAGCCTTCGCAGGGGGCCACGCGGAGGGGCGCTCACAAAGTATCAGCCGTGTCCCTCCCAGCTTTGAGTTATGGCCTCCCCACCTCTGGCTTCCCAGTCCTCTAAGAATTAAAAAGTCGCCGCATCTGAGCAGCACCTGCATCCCCACGGTCCGGGACAGCAGGCAGGGCGGGGGCGGGGGGGGTGTGTGTGCCAGCGTTAGGGGGGTGGCCCAGCCACGAGCGGCCAGAGCTGCCCTCTGCTCTGCCGGCTCCCGCCCGTCCTCCTGCGACCTCCCGCCGGGGGGCTGCGGCCGAGGGGGACGGGGCGCCCTTACCGGAGAAGATCCTCCCGTCCCGAGTGAGGATCGCGGCCCCCACGCGGAAGTGACTGTAGGGGCAGTAGGCGGACTTCTTGGCCTCCCGGCAGGAGAGCAACAACCGCTGCACGAGCTCGGGCTCCAGGGCGCTGGCGGGACGCTCGTGGGCCATGTCGGTCCCCCGGGGCGGCGGACGCGCAGACACCAGCTCCCTGCCCGCGGGAGCCCTGCCCGCGGGAGCCCAGCCCGGCCCGGGCCACCTTAGCACCTCCCCTGGGGCGTGTCCCTGCGGGGCGCTGGGCGGGGCCGGGAGACCGGTCTCCCGCCCCCCCTCCCCCGCCCCGCCCCGCCCCGCAGGCTGCGTTTAGAGGGTGGTGTGGGGCCCAGTGTGGAAGGATGCCACTGTGCCCACGTGTGCTCACCCTCTCCCCTGGGGACACACTGAAGGGTGAGTGGTCAGGGCATGGATGCGCCTGTGTAAGGGGCGACTGTGGACACACCCTCCTCAGGGAAGGGGATGCTGGGGGCGGGGGTCAGGGTGAGGTCTGGGGAGTCCAAGCTCCAAGGGTTGAAATGCCCCTCAGTTTGTTGAATGTCTCTCTCCTTCACTGGGGGTTGTGATGAGGCTGAAAGGGCAGAGCTGGGGAAGCCACTCTGGCTTCCTGAGGCAGAGAGTGTGAGACAAAGCGATAAGACCAAGTTGCTTCTTTATTTTCACCCATCTCCTTCTGACTCCTGTCTTAACCCAGAATTAATTAATTAATTAATTAATTAAAGATGCTATTTATTTATTTGACAGAGACACAGCGAGAGAGGGAACACAAGCAGGGGGAGTGGGAGAGGGAGAAGCAGGCTACCCGCTGAGCAGGGAGCCCTATGTGGAGCTCAATCCCAGGACCCTGGGATCATGACCTGAGCTGAAGGTAGACGCTTAACGACTGAGCCACCCAGGCGCACCTTAGCCCAGAATTTAAATGTATCTCAGCTGGAGGGAAACTCTGAGGTGGTCTACTCAGGCTTCCTTATTTTTTTGTTGGCAAAATAAATATTGGGCTGGTGGCCAAAGAAATGGGTTTGCTTATTGGCAGCACCACTTTCCACATGTACAACCACTGGCCAGTTCTTTGATCTCTGTGAGCTAGTTTCCTCATCGCCACAGTGACGATAGTGACCATCTCTGTTCTACTTCTTTGGATTATAGAAGAGCTTGAACTTTGAAGTTTGGTAGACCCTAGTTGGAATTCCAGTTCTTCCATTTATTAGCCATGTGACCTTAGGAAATGAATAACCCCCTGTCTCTGCAGCCTCAGGTTCCTCGTCTGTAAAGTGGGTGCACTAAGAGTATCTTGCAGAGTTTACATGAGGATCGAATGAGATAATGTGTGTACAGTGAGCATGGTTAGAGGATCCTGTGACATCACGACAGGAGCACTCTTTGTGACTTCATGCAGACTGGATTATTGTCGTTAAGCGACTTAGCCAAGATCGCATAAGAAAGGCAGAACACCAGATAGAGTGTCCAGAGGCAACCAAATGTCTGCAGACCCTCAGCAAGCGGGAGTGAATCAGCAGCTTCTCTGAGGGCTTAGATGGAGGGTGGGGCAGGGGAAGGGGGCAAGGTGGAGGAGGGGGAGACAATGAGGTAGCATGTCCATATCCTGCATGCTGACATCTCGGGCAAAACAGATGCAGCCCAGCATCTTTGTGCCCTTTAGCCTGGAGCTCTCGCCACATAGAGATACAGATAAACACCCAGCTGGGCAAAGTCTGCCTCATTTTCCTCTCCCCTCCCCTGCCTTCTTCCCTTCAGATTCTCCCCACCCCCTTTCTACACATCCAGCCCTCAGAGAAGCATCTGGTTCCTTCCCGCCTGCTGGTGCAATTTTCTTCTGGTTCTACACACTTGGCGTCGAGAGCAGTTTCCTGGATCTGAAGCAGGATTGGCAGAGAGAACCAGGAACTCCAGTGGCACAATCGGTTAGTGCGCGGTACTTATACGGCAGAGAGAACCAGCCCTAATATTCCCTTGGCTTCTCTATCCCTGCACTACCCAGTGACTCCGAAGACCCCTCTCCTGAGGTTCCAGGAAAGAAAACAGAGGATGTCTGGGGACCATGTGCAGCCATTCCACATGGAAATAATTCCAAAGCTTTTGGGAGCCAAGTATAATTGCAAAGGGAAAAGGGATACAGGTCCTGCTGGCCTAGCAGGCCTGTCGGAGACCTCCATAGGCAGTGCTGTTTCTGTCCCCTGCCCTGTCTTGACTCACATCAGCTAAGCCCAGCCCTACCTGGGACTGGGGCTGGGCTCCTTGGCTCCATAGCACCAGGAGAACTTGGATGACCTCGGCCCCTTCAAACCTCTTTACCTGCACTTGGCCACAAGTGGGGACAGTGCCCCTTCTTGCACAGCCAGCTGAATGCCGTAGTTCTAGAATTTCTGATGGAAGGGGCTTGGAGTGGGCGTGGAAACGTACAAAGCTAAGTTTTAGAGCTATAATATTAACAACATTTCCTAAACATGCTTTAATCTCCACTCTACATAAAATTAAGAAAGGTTAATTGCCCAGCTCAAAGAATAGGAATATCTAAGAAAGGTGTTTTGAGTGGTGGTGGAGATTGTCAGGGCCCAAAGCCCTTCCCCCCACCCCCAGGCCTTTCCTCTGTGCAGGAGGACCATCCACAGCTCCCCGTGTTAGAGCTCAGATACCATTATCTCACTTCTTCATTGAATGAATAGTTTACTCATAATCACAGCTAACTCTTATTAAGCTCTTCCCATGCGCCAAGCCCTGTGCTAAACACATGATTTGAATTATTTCATGTTATCCTCACCACGAGGTAGATGCAGGCAAGATTACTGCCCATGTTTTACTGATGAGGATGAGTAGGGGACAGGGAGGTTAGGTAGGGAGGGATAGGTAGGGGGCTTCATGATCAGGTTCACCAAAAATCCCAGAAATGCTGAGGCCAAAGAAACCAGAGATAAGGGGAACAAACCAGACCACCCTGCCCTGGGCGTGCATCCGAGGTGGGGGCTTTTTCTGGCAGTCACATTGTGACCACAAAGAATGACCAGACCCCAAAGAAGAAGTGAGCCATTAAAGATGTTATCACCAGTCCTTACTGGAACCAAGAGGTCACAGGACTGTTAAGACCACAAGCTCCCTGGTCAGGGACCCTCCCCGGCCGCGGCCCCGCCACCTTGAGAGAGAATGGCCTTTAAATAAAAGACTGTTGGTGGAGGCCCAGGTTGGCGATGGGGTCAGGACCCCTCCCACTCCTGAGAGCTTTTTATGTACCTTTGCTTCATAAAATTCTATGGTTCTGCTCACTCTCCTTCGTCTGCAAGATTCATTCTTCGACTCCATGAGACAAAAACCTCGATTTCTTGCTTCGTTTTAGTGCTGAAACCCGGGACCACTCCCACCAAAGGGTGAGTAAAAGCAGACTCTTTTCTTTCCTGGGAGGTGTCTTTCCCTTGGATAACCTCTTCTTTTAATAAACAACAAAACCAGGCACCTGTCGGCCAGTTAAAAGTGAATAGTGTCGCCATCGGTCTTAAGTCTCAGGTGACAGGCTTCTGGACAAAGTTCTTAAAAGAAGGGAATGTTGGCCTAACCCTACCTACTTCTGCTTTTTGTTCATTGACCTTTCTTAAATGGCTTTCCTCCACCTTTCTTCCACCTCCCACTTTGCCCATAGTAGGGCCCTTTCTGACCCCCGATGATCAGTACCCCCTTCTAATCAGGGATTCATTTCAGGATTTAGAATCACTTTTTATCCTCTGCAGTTTCTTCTCTAAGCACCTGGGAATGTCATGGGTTCAACAGTTCCGAAAGTAATCCCACCGACTTTGTCATCTGGGGGAAGGGTGTTGCCTATGTAGATATAAGACTTTTTCTTTTAAAAGTGTCTTTCATGAGAATTTAGTTTAGGAGGAACCAGCTTTTCCTCAGTTTTTGCTGCCTGGTAAGACATAGGTTTTTCTATTAGGTATATTTAGGTTTAATCACAGTCAGGAATTAAAACCCAAATTATCGGCAAGCAGGATTAGAGCTATCTCCTTATATGACAAGTTGGAGGCAGCCCCATGTTTCCTGGGCCCTTCCTCCCCTTGGAATGCTTTGGGCATTAAGGAGGGAGTTGCAAACCCCCAGCCAATTCCTCGATTGGTTGCATTAGTGGCTGGGGCTTTAAGGGGTCATATAGTTGAGACTTTCTTGCTCCAACAGCAAAGAAGATGGAATTATAATGATGTTAAATCTCAGGGCCTGCACCCCTCAACAGGGCCATACTTGCAAATGGGACATCAGGTATACGAACGGAAAAAGCACCCAAGGGGTAAGGCAAGGAAACAATTTAATTTGGCTTATAATTAGCCTGATTGACCAAAGCACATGGGGCTAGGGCTACAAGCGAATTTATATGACCAAACAATGAGGGTTCAATCAAGAGAGCTCCGAAGAATGAGGTCCTTAAAAAGGATTTCCCCTACTCTGTCCAAGGTTCATACGGGGAGCACACATAAGGATTGGCAATCCAGCACTCTGAACCTGCCCTTTGGTCACCACTGGTGACCCTGGGGTCTCTGAGACACGTAAAAGGATGGAAATGGCCCTGGGGGTCACGCCCCAGGGAGGCCTCATCCTTAAGCAACACACGCCTCCCATTGGAGAGACCCAAGCTGTTTTGCTTGTGTTCTTAGCCTTCTAAAAGAATATCAAAGTTTCAACTGTTGACCTCGCTAAGCCCCTCATGATTAGGCCAGACTTTCTGAGAAATCCAGAGGGGATCGGGTCACCGGAGCAGGTAAGGATGGCTACTCCTGCCGGCCTGGTCCTTCCTCTCATGTGGGTAGGCAAGCAGGCAGATGTATGTAAGACATACAAATTGGGCCCCACTCTCCTGGCCTCCATAAATGACTAAGAAAAGCAAATACCTAATAACTCACTCCCTGAGGTTCCTTCCCCAGTGGTGGTACGCCCTCTAAGCCTCCTTGCCCTTCTTATCCGGGTGGAACTAGACTAAAAGTCTTCCCGATGACAAAAAGGTGCGCTTGTTATGTGCATGAACTGAGATGCCTAGTGAATTCAGCCCAATTAAGGTACATGGACCTTTCTCTCTCCAAGATTTTAAACAGATTAAGAGGGATTTGGGCAAATTCACCGATAACCCTGACCAATACATTGAAGTCTTTCAAAATTTAACTCAGATGTTTGAATTAGACTGGGAAGCTGTAATCTTGATTCTTACAGAAAAGGAAGGTGCCCTACAGGCTGCTGGAACCTTTGGGGATGAACACATGATGGCCTATGGGCAGGGAATAGAGTGATGAAGGATAGTTGGAAGGCAGGCAGGCAAGGACAGGGCCCTGCCCCTAAGAGGAAACCACCCTTAAAAGGATTTCACTCCACCCTGGAAGGAGCCCTCCACCCTTTCCCATGTGACAAAAACCTGATTGGATGACAGGTGCAGGGAGGGTCAATCAGATTAAAACAGCCCACCAACAAAGCCATAAAAATCCCCAGACTTAGAAATTCTGGCGGCAACCTTGTCGGTTCCCCTCCCTCTTTGGGAGCTTTGTGTGATCACTTAACCACTTTGCTATCGCGCAATAAGTCTTACTTTGCTGCCCACCATTCTGTCTGGTCTACTTCTTTGTTCTTCGAAGCGGCGTGACCAAGAACCCTGGAGCACTGACGGAGAAAAAAATCCTGTAACACAAGTAGATGAAGAGACTTGCCCAACTGGTAAACAGGAGGTTCCTCTAGAAGACCCCAGATGGGACTATGATAGTTCCTGGGGAATCTGGAGACAAAAACACTTTCAGGCATGTGTTCAGAAGGATTAAGAACTAGGGCTAAGTCTTTAAACTATTCCAAGCTAGCCCATGTAGTTCAGGGGCCCTTCAAGCCCCCTTCCACCTTCTTAGAGAGACTGAGAGAGGCTTGAATACGACATACCTCTTTAGTCCCGGATACTCCAGAGGGAGAAATAATATTAAAAGATAAGTTTGTAACTCAGTCGGCTCCTGATATTCAGAGAAAATTGCAAAAGATGGCCATAGGTCCACACAACTCCCTAGATATGCTCCTGAAGATGACTAATTCCATCTTCTTCAATAGAGATCCACAGGAGCCTGGGTGAAGGAAAGGAGAGACCCAAAGAAAGTGATTTTTCTAGTGGCGGCCCTAAAGGACAAGACCTCTAGTCAACACGAGGAACTCCAGGTACCTGTTATAAATGGAGGCAAATCAGGCACTTCAAACGAGAATGCCCCCCAAAGCTTCCACAGCCCTGTCCTATATGCAAAGGAGACCACTGGAAGAGTGATTGTCCTCATGGACGAAGGTCTGGGGTCCCGTCCTTTTCTCAAGGGATCCAACAAGATCGATGGGGGCCCGGGGCTCCAACTCTCTGCCCCTGTCACACAGATCATCACCACGCAGGAGCCTCAGGTCACATTGGAGATTGAAGGAAACAATCAGTTTCCTTCTGGATACAGGGGCCACTACTCTGCCCTCCTTTCCAATCCCGGTGGCCTCACCACTCATGAGGTTACAGTAAGCGGTGTCTCGGGAGAAGCCCTGACTAAATACTTTTCAGAAGCCCTCTGCTGTGTCTGGGAAGAGAAGAGATAATATTCACTCTTTCATTTCTAATCATGCCCGAAAGTCTGACACCCTCACTGGGAAGAGATACCTTGGCTCAGATGATGACCACTGTATCGTTGGCCCCCGACAGCCTTTAAGTCTCCCTCTAACAGAGGATGACGTTGACCCTCTAACAGAGGTATGGGCCTCTGAAGGAAAATAGGACATGCTAAGACCACCTCCCTTGTTGTCATCGCTTAAAGGATCCCTCCTGATCTATTGGATGATAATTATCTAAATAGGCCTCTTCCTAATAGAATCCGGGTTGCTGGAAGAAACAGGCCATCCTAGACGAAGGCGATGCTGACTCTCTCTCTGTGATCCTCCTAATAGATGGGGGGCTTCTCCCTCATTCATGCTCTGGTTAATGGCTATAATTGGAGCCAACCGTGGTTGGTCTCCCTTGGGACGGGGACTTTAAGGAACATTCCCAAGCAGCTGCTGAAACTCCCTTTGTTTCGGGGAAATTCCCTGTCTTCTCCTCCCCAACATAGACTGCCTAATTCCACTTGTTGGTGGAAAAAACGGCATTTACTCATCTGTCCAAGTGGATGAGCTTTAGAATCAGGAACCCTTTTTCTCCGCCTTCTGGCTGCACTTGGTCTCTTCTGTCTCCCCCTCCCCCGCCCCTCCTCCTGTTTCTGCACCACCTTGGGTGCGGCCCCATACACTGCCCACTTCAGATTTTCCCCACCAGTGCCCCAGGTAAAAATTAACAATGGGGAACAAATTGATTGACTTTTAAGTGGACCCAGGTGGAACATAATTCGGCATTTAAACTAATTGAAACTTTTATTCTATCAAGATCTACTGAAGGTCAAATAAGCTCATGTTATCTCTGTTGCAATGTGATGACTTAAAATGATGGTTAATCTTGTCTGTCTCAAAGTTTTCACAGGTAATTATTATAGCTTTCAAAGTCTTTGGTAAGCTGAAACTTTAAAAGTTTTGCTTGGATGATAAGTGGGATTGAATTCATTGGACATCTAGGTCTTTTCCAAATAGAATGGAATGCTAAAGCATTGATTGCTGAATACAGGTTTGCGCTTTTGACTTCTTATTGCAAAGAAACTAAGGATATTTAAGTCTGTTGGAAAAAGCCATGCTCTGTGCTTAATAGATTCGTAAGTTAGCCATCCAAAGAATTCTGGTGTGACAGTTTGCAATTGGTAACTACTTCATCTTCACTAAGTAGTTCAACTAAGGTTTCTAAGAGTTAAAATTCTGCTAAATGGAATTAAGGTTGATGGAAATAAAGGAAGCAACTCTGTATGCATAAGAAAGATACAAGGAACGGAAACACATTTTTGTTGAAGGTAAATGAAGGTAATTTGGTCCTAAATAAGACTGTTTGTTTGTTTTGTTTTTTAATGCTTTATTTATTCATGAGAGTCAGAGAGAGAGGGAGAGGCAGGCTCCCCACCTAGTAAGGAGCCCCATGTGGGACTCGACCCCGGGACCATGACCCGAGCCAAAGGCAGACGCTTAACCATCTGAGCCACCCAGGCGCCCCAAGACTGGTTGTTTGGAAAGAAGTGGCTTGGGACAAAATCTGAATGCAAAGGAAAGTTGTAGAAAGTTTGTGAAGGGAAATCTTTGGAAGGGAATTTTAGGTGTCAGGATGGACTAAGATTGAAGTAAATGGATTTTAAAGTACACCGGTATAAGATTGAAAGTCTGCTTTCTCTCAGTTAAAAAGACAACGTTTTCTTGAATTGTTGGTCTGCTCTTGATAAGAAAATGTAAGCAAAGTCGTTTTTTCTTTTCTTTCCCCAGAAAAACCGGTTTCTATGTTTTGCCTTTATCAGGTCTTTAATGATCCTTAATCCTATTTAGGCTTGTGCTTTAGAACTTTCTAAGGGTTTAACAAACTTTCCCCAAGCACCTGGGTGGCTCAGTTGGTTAAGCATCTGCCTGTGGCTCAGGTCAGGATCCCAAGAGTCCTGCATCAGGCTCCCTGCTTAGTGGGGAGCCTGCTTTTCCTCTCCCTCTGCCCCTCGCTCTGTTCATGCTCTCTCTCTCTCTCTCAAATAAATAAATTTATTTGTCAGAGAGAGGGAGCACAAGCAGAGGAGTGGCAGGCAGTTTTTCAGTTTTTCATGAAACTGAAATGGGTAAGAATTTCCAGAACTAACTAAAAAGCTGCATTCAGACTGAACAAGAATTAGTAACATGGGACTAAATGAACTAAAAAGATGATGATAGTTTTATGACCCTTGTTTGAAACATTGCTCATTCTCTAATGTTTACTCTTCCAGATTAAGGAAACTTTCTCTTAAGATATCTATGACTTATAGAAACATGATAAAGTATTCATTTGTAAACAAATTGTAGCTTTTAACTTTTCTCTCTACCTGAACCCTCTGAAATTCAAAAGGTCTCAGTCAGTCTTCTTTCTCCCATGGCAGTCATAGTTACTTGCATAAGTTCAATAAGAATCTGTTCTTGTAACAGGATACCATTGGAAACTTTGGTTATTTTACCAAGGCTTTGACTGGAATATCATATTTGAGAGAGACATGCATAGACTCAGATAAGACCAAACAGCTTTCAGGAACTGAGGTTGACCTGATGAAACATGGAGCCACAAAGGCCCTTGGAACTGTTGGCCCGATACCTTGCTTACAGAGTTCCCAGCAGCCTCACCAGGTGAGTAAAGAATGTCACTTCCTGGCAGGTGCAGGAACCTCAGGATATATTGGGGACCTCGTGAAGAGGAATCTGCCCAAATCTACAGGTTTGCAGGCATGTCTGATGGCAGGTACTTGGCTTGGCTTCTGGCCTGGAGGGGCTACTAAGAGTTCAATCCAGATTCCTTATAAAAGTTCCAGCAAAGCAGATTTTAAAAGATCCAAATGGCCAATTGCTATTCTCACTGAACTTATGTAAATAATTAGGCCAAGTTTGTAAAAATTGGACTTGTTTTGCAAACAAATTAGTCTTGATTTGGCTATCTCTGGAAATAAGGGTGATTTTAGAGAGAAAAATTATGTTTCAATAACACGCTTTCACGGATGTTAAATTCTAGTTCTGATCGTCTTTACATGTTTGTTGTTTGCCTAAGCTAGACAACTTGAGGTAAACTTCAGAGAAATTGCCACAATAGCTCATGTATAGATAATCTTCTTGCTTGTTATTCTGTGGGGATAATAACAGGACCCCATGGGTATATAACTATTTGAACAGCTGAAAAATGGGGTTGATTCCCCAACAGTTTTTTTTTTAAGATTTTATTTATTTATTTAATTGACAAGGAGAGAGAGAGAGAGCGTGAGAGGGAACACAAGCAGGGGGAGTGGGAGAGGAAGAAGCAGGCTTCCAGCTGAGCAGAGAGCCCGATGCGGGGCTCTATCCCAGGACCCTGGGATCATGACCTGAGCCAAAGGCAGGCGCTTAACCAACTGAGCCACCCAGGCGCCCTGATTCCCCTACAATTGTATAACTCAACTAGCACCTTGACCAATTCTGTGTGGCTGGGATGACAAAATGGCTCCTTAAAAGCCAGAGCGCACCCCGCTCCATAGGGTTAACTATGAACTTATGGAGATCTTGGATGACCCCACTTTCTTTATGATTGGATTGGATGATGTGCTTGGGGATGCCCTTATCTCTTGAGACAAGTCTCCTCCCATTTGCCAGTGATTCCTTGTAATTAGGATATTGTTAAGGCTGGACCTCAAACAAAAAGGGCTTCTTGATGGTTTCATCCCTCACAGTCATATATATCCTAGAAGTCACCTCCATTGATGTACAATTGTAAACAAAGCCTCTAACCGAACATACAACAGCCTTCTTGGTAAAGGGAGCCTCAAAGCGCCCTATGGGACTCTCAGGACTCACATTAGGACTGTAACATGAAATAGGCAAAACGGTGTACTTGCTCAGCTGGACTCTGATGCTATCTCCAGGTGGATAGTGCCAGAATTGAGTTGAATTGTAGGAGTTCCAACTCCAATTGGAGTTCGAGAATTGCTTGTTGGATGTATGGGGAACACCCCATCCCCAATGTTGGAGTTGGGTGCACACACCCATATATATCCCAATAGGATAGTAGGCAAAAGACGTGAACAGGTATTTTACAGAAGAAATGGGGATGGAAAGAACTTCTGTACAAATATTCAATCTTCAAAGTTAGCCACATGCAAATTAAACAGTTTTGTTCAATTAAAGACTTGATAGACAAAGCTGGCAGAAGGTTGAAAAACTGGGGGGAAAAAGTCTTCAAAGGCTAGAACAATAGCAAACAAATAGTATAGCGACTATGTAAGGAGCTCATGGCAAATCAACAAGAAAAAGACTGGAGACTTCTATAGAGAGATGGACAAAGGATATGAATAGGCACTTTGCAGAAGGGGAAGTGCAAATGGTCAAGGAAGTGTTTCTCAACCTCTTTACCGTCAGAGAAATGAAATTAAGACAAGGAGATGTCACTTTACACCCATTAAAATGGCAAAAAAAAAAAAAAAAAAAAAAAAAGCAGGATGGTGATAAGCGTTAGTAAAGATGAGGGGAGACTGGAACCCTCATGTGCGGCTGCTGGGGTTCCAAATTGGAACAGCCTTCCAGAGTGTGATGTAGCAGGACTTAGTGAAATCAGATGTGTGTTTACCTTGAGATGCAATGTGCTTCCAGCTCTAGGTAAGCAGAGATACTCTCACATGGATCCATAAAAGGATTTTTAACAAGTATTTATTTGAGAGAGAAAGAGAGCAATCGAGCATGAGTGGAGAGGGGCAGAGGGAGAGGGAGAAGAGAAACAGACTCCCTGCTGAGCAGGGATCCTGATGAGGGGCTCGATCCCAAGACCCCGAGATCATGACCTGACCTGAAGGCAGATGCTTAACCAGCTGAGCCACCCAGGCGACCCATGTAGTTATATTTTTAACTTTCTGAGGAACCTGAATACTGTCATCCACAATGGCTGCACCAGTTTGCATTCCCAGCAACAGTGCACAAGAGTTCCTTTTTCTCCACATTCTCGCCAACACTTATTGTTTCTTGTGTTTCTGCTTTAACCATTCTGATAGGCGGCAGGTGATATCTCATTGTAGTTTTGATTTGCATTTCCCTGATGATGAGTGATGTTGAGCTTCTTTTTATGTGTTTGTTGACCATTTGTATGTCTCTTGGAAAAACTGCGTGTTCTGCCCATTTTTTAATTGGGTTACTTCTTCTTTTGGTGTTGAGTTGTATCAGTTTGTTACATGTTTTGGATACTAAACCTTTTTCAGATATGTCATTTGCAAATATCTTCTCCCATTCAGTAGGTTGCCTTTTAGTTTTGTTGATTGTTTCTTTTGCTGTGCAGAAGCTTTTTTATTTTGGTATAGTCCCCATAGTTTGTTTTTGGTCTTATTTCCCTTGCCTCAGGAGACATATCTGAAAAAATGTTACTATGGCTTGATGTCAAAGAAATTACTGCCTGTCCTCTCTTCTAGGATTTTTATGTTTTCAGGTCTCATATTTAGGTCTTTGATGCATTTTTTTTTTTAAGATTTTATTTTTTTAAGTAATCTCTACACTCAACGTGAAGCTCAAACTCACAACCTTGAGATTGAGAGTCGTACACTCCACTGACTGAGCCAGCTGGGTGGCCCTCTTTATCACATTTTGAGTTTATTTTTGTGTATGGTGAAAGAAATTTAGTGTATGGCTTTTGCATGTAGCTGTTCAGTTTGCCCAACACCATTTGCTGAAGAAACTGGTTGTTGTTTTATATTTTTTGAAGCTTTTTTTTTTAGGTGCATGTATGTTTGTGATCATGATATCATTTTGATTTATCAATTATTTTTTTATATAGAATGTCTCTTTTTGTTTCTCACAATTAAAAAATATATCTTTTTCCTGAAATTAATGTTAGTAACCTGGGAGTCCCTTTATTTTAGGAGTTCTTAACTTTTGTTGTGCCATAGATCCCGTCAGCAACCTAGTGAGACCTATGGAACCCCTTTCAAAATAATGTTTTTATTTATTATTATTATTATTTTTTTAATGTGGGGCTTGAACACCACCCTGAGATCAAGACCTGAGCTGAGAACAAGAGTTGGATGCTTAGCCAACTGAGCCACTGAGCGCCGCCAAATAATGTTTTTAAATGCATGGAATTGGTACATCTGGGTGGCTCAGTCAGTTAAGCATCTGACTCTTGATTTGGGCTCAGGTCATGATCTCAGGGTCCAGGGATTGAGCCCCTCTTGGGGCTTCCTGCTCAACAGGGAGTCTGCTTGTCTCCCTCTCCCTCTGCCCTTCCCCTTGTTTGCCCTCTCTCTCTTAAATAAAAAAAATAAATAAATCTTTAAAAAAAAATTCATGGAATTAGAAAGCAAACCAATTATATTGAAATAGTTATCAGAATAGTTAAAATATTTGTCATATTATATGTAGCTTTTTATTGATGTATTGAATAACAAGATCGAACAGTAGGCCTAACAACTACTGTGATTTTGAAGTAGTGATAGGAGTAAAAGATATTTTAGGATACTACAGTAAAGTGATATGAAAATATTTATGATTTACATTGGTGACAAAGTCACAGATGTGCTCATATTTCTGTGATTTGTTGTCTACATTTGTAAATAACAGGGATGCCAAGTTTTAGTTAGAGTTTAGTGAAAATAAAGGCCTATTTTTTCCTTCCAAGTTCACAGACTCCTTGAATTTTATCCAGTGACTCACTGGGAGTCCATGGGCCCTAAGACAAGAACCCCTGCCTTTTTCTTTCTTTCTTTCTTTCTTTCTTTCTTTCTTTCTTTCTTTCTTTCTTTCTTTCTTTCTTTTCTTTCTTCCTTTCTTCCTTTCTCTCTCTTCCTTCCTTCCTTCCTTCCTTTCTTTCTTTCTTTCTTTCTTTCTTTCTTTCTTTCTTTCTTTCTTTCTTTCTTTCTTTCTTTCTTTCTAGAGTGCAGGGAGGGACAGAGGGAGAGGGAGAGGGAAAGAGAATCTTGAGCAGGCTCCATGCTCAGTGCAGAGCCCAATGCCAGGCTTGATCTCACAACCCTCACAGTGACTTGAGCTGAAATTGAGTCAGATGCCCAACCAACTGAGCCACCCAGGCGCTCCATCCCCTGCCTTATTCTTTTTTTTTTTTTTTTAAAGATTTTATTTATTTATTTGACAGACAACAGCAAGAGAGGGAACGCAAGCAGGGGGAGTGGGAGAGGGAGAAGCAGGCTCCCCATGGAGCAGGGAGCCCGATGTGGGGCTCGATCCCAGGATCCTGGGATCATGACTTGAGCCAAAGGCAGACGCCCAATGACTGAGCCACCCAGGCGCCCTCCCCTGCCTTATTCTTAATCTTTTGTTTCTTTGTTGTAAATGATTCAGTTATAAATGACATATTACTGGTGATTTAAAAAACTCTTCTGAAAGTCTCTGTCTTTTGATCAGATACTTCAGTCCATTTACACTTATTGTAATTATTGCTATGTTTTAGATTTTCCTCTGACATCTTATTCATATATCAGTTAGAATTAGGTTTGACTTATATTAGAGAAAACACCATATAATAGTGGTTTAAATAACATACAATTTTATCTCTCTTAGTCTAGGATCCCATAGCCATCAGGGACCCAGCTTAGCTTGTAGTTTCCATCTTCAAGTTCCTCTTTGGCCCAAGATGGCTACTGGAGCTTTAGCCTTCACAAACTCATTCCAAGAAGCAGGAAGAATGGTAGAAGAGTAATAAGGGTGCACCTCTACTTACATTTCATTAGCCAGAGCTTAGTTATATGGTCTCACCTAGTAGCAAGGGAAGCTGGGAAATGCTTTCTTTTGGAATGGGTACGTGGATGGCCTGAACAACATCAGGGTTATTTTACTAAGGAAGAAGAGGACAGTGGATATTGGGTGACTATTAGCGGTCTCTGCTTAAGTCTCTTCACCACAGCTGAGTGCCTACCGTCAGCAGCGGCTTGAGCCTTTAATATGGTACCTGATCTGGAGAGGACCAGCCTGCCATCTGGTGGCATGTTGGTTACATTGGATTCCTTTCATTATGGAGGCTGGATTGATTAGCCCTCCCTGGAATAGGCATTTATTCTGGCTATGGGTTTGCATGCTCTGCCTGCCATCCTTCTGCCTGCAACATCATTAGTGGATTTACTGAATTGAATGTCTTATTCACAATCATGGTAGTCCAAACAGCATTGCTTCTGACCAGAGGCCTCGTTTTTCAGCAAAAGCAGTAAAGAACTTGTAGGTGAGTATGAGATTCACCAGTCTTGCCACATGCTCTTATCACCAGAATCACTTTGCTTTATGGGTTGGTGACTTGATTAGTATCAGCCAACAAGACAACCTTGTATGACTCTGAAGTGCTCGCCTGTTGTTGGCATATGTTCTGAATGGGCCACCAGTGCAAGATGATGTTTCTCTCTCTTCCAGAATTTGTGGATTGGGGAATCTTGGGCTGGGTAACTTCTAAAATTTTTGCTTCCCAAGACCTTGGGCTCTGCTAGTTTAGAGGTCTTAGTATGCTAGGAAGAATGTTTCCACCAGGGCAAACCACAGAGGTCCCACTTATTTGGAAACAGACCAACATCTGACCATTTCAGAGTCCACATGCCCTGGATGAACAGGTTTGGAGTGGGGAATGGTTCTGTGTTGGCTGGAGTAATTGATTCTAGTTGTTAAGGGGGAAATATAGTTGCTCCTGCCAGTGGGAGCAGGGAGATGTGTGTCTCTGGATCCCATGAAATCCTCTGGGGTGCTTTCTAATTCCATGGTTGGTGGTAAAAGTTAATGGAAGAGGACAGTGACCCAGAATGAGCAAGACAACTGTGGGCTCAGTTTCCTTCTGAATGAAGCTCGGATCATCCCACTAGGTCAAAATCTCTGACCACATGAGGTGCTTGCTGAAGGCAAAGGGAACATGGAGAGACAGCAGAGGAAGGATATTATAAATGCCTCATGACCTGTGACAGAGATGAGAATTATGGCACTTATTTATGTGTTCTTTCCTTACTGAGTCACATATATGTTTATTGATGGTTCCAATTGTCCCGCCTTCCTCTGCCATTTTGGATAGTGTCGTTTGTTGGTGGTAAAGTTTACCACTAAGTGCATGGATTACAGGATATCAAGATGCGATTGTGGCTGGAGAAAAGGAGAACATGACCCAGGCTCCATGTGGTTACTGACAGCCTTAGAATTTGTTTTTCTGAGAAAAGGATAAAGATGTTCTCATTTGACTGAGACACATTTGCATTAGGTTGGGTGGCGACATGTTGTGGCTGTTTTGTGGAAGATTAAGAATGGAAAGTAGGGTGGATATGGATTTTGAGGAACTAAGGAGTGGACTGTGGCCAATACTGAAGACCAACCCTACTCAGCATCCCTTCAAAGCTCCTTCCATCACGGCTTCTGCTATGGAGGCTGGAATGCTAGAGAGGACATTTCCAGACTCTCTTGCAGCTAGGATTTCCATAGATTGCTTGGCTTCTGCCAGGGAGATGCCAACCAACCAAAAATGGAAGGTAGAGCCCTGGGAGGAGGTGGCCACGTGGCTTTTCTGGATGCACTGTTAGAGGTGTTTCCGTTCCTTTGCGGCAGCTGTGGTGGAAGCCTTATGCCAGGATGGTCCTCGCCTTCTTGGTGCAGAGCAGGCGGGCCGGCCACTTCCTGCATGGCGTTTTTCCTGACTGTAACCAGCCACGAAGTTCTTAAATCAGCAGCGGTGGCAGGAGCCCCCCTGCCAGGCTAGTTTTGCAGTGAGATTCGGGGGGTTATTCCTGAAATAGAGTCTGTGTCTGTCCTTCAAATGAGTCTGAAGCCAACCTAATCCCCATAGTCAATCCCCTCTTTCTTTTTTTTTTTTTTAAGATTTTATTTATTTATTTGACAGAGAGAGAGAGAGAGACAGTGAGAGCAGGAACACAAGCAGGCGGAGTGAGAGAGGGAGTAGCAGGCTTCCCGCTGTGCAGGGAGCCCGATGCGGGGCTCAATCCCAGGACCCTGGGATCATGACCTGAGCCCAAGGCAGATGCTTAACGACTGAGCCACCCAGGTGCCCCCCCTCTTTCTTTTAATTGAGATGTAATTGACATACAACTGATACTAGTTTCAGGTGCACAGCATAATGACTTGATATTTGCATATATCGTGAAATGATCACCACAAATCTACTTAACATCCATCACTATACATAGTGACACACTTTTTTTTTTCTTGTGAGAACTTTTAAAGCTACTGTGTTAGCAACTTTCAAATATGCATTATAGTATTAACTATAGTCACCATGCTGTATATTACATCCCCAGGACTTATTTATTTTATAACTGGAAGTTTGTACCTTTGATCCCTCTCACCCATTTTACCCACCCCCACCCCTCGCCTCTGGCAACCACCAATCTGTTCTCCATCTATGAGCTCATTTCCCCCCCTTATTTTTAGATTCCACATATAAGTGAGATCACACAGTATTGTCTTTCTTTGCCTGACTTATTTCACTTAACATAATGCCCTCAAGATACCTCTGCACTGTTGCAGATGGCAAGATCCTTCTTTTTTATGGCATGTTTATACCTCATTTTCTTTATCCTTTCATCCATCGATGGACACTTAGGTTGCTCCATATCTTGATTGTTATAAATAATGCTGCAATGAACATGGGCTGCAGATATCTTTTGGATTTAGTGTTTTTGTTTTCTCCCCTCCCCACCTTTTCTGACTTTGCTAAATCCTTATTTTTTTTCTATTGGTTTGAAAATTATTCATTTTCGTTTTCTTTTTAGTGGTTATCCATAATTAGTATGACTCATGCTTATGCTAATTTCCCATCAATTTCTAAAGCTTATCAATATTTTTATTTTCCTTCTGAACAAGACAACACCTTAGCATATTCTCACTTCTTTCTGTCCATCACCACTCCACGGCCAAGTTGGTTTTCTAGGGCACTCCCAGGGCAGGGTTTGAGGGAGGGAGACAGCAGACTTTGTTAGTTTGTGATTATAATCAGGAACCAGAAGTCTATCATTCCTAATATGTACTTTTAACTCTTTAAAAAAATCGTACTGAAGAACAATACAGCTCCAAAATTTTCATACAGGAATGTTAATACACAGGAGAGGGCCAATGATTTTTTTTTTTTTCCCAGAGAGAGAGGCGTGAGAGCAGGGGAGTGGGGAAGGGCAGAGAAAGAGAGGGAAAGAATCTTTTTTTTTTTTTTAAAGATTTTATTTATTTATTTGAGAGAGAGAGAGAGAATGAGAGAGAGAGCATGAGGGGGGGAGGGTCAGAGGGAGAAGCAGACTCCCTGACGAGCAGGGAGCCCGATGCGGGACTTGATCCCGGGACTCCAGGATCATGACCTGAGCTGAAGGCAGTCGCCCAACCGAGCCACCCAGGCGCCTGAGAGGGAAAGAATCTTAAGCAGGCTTCACGCAGAGTGTGGAGCCCGACATGGGGCTCGATCTCACGATGCTGAGATCATGACCTGAGCTGAAATCAAGAGTTGGATGCTCAACCAACTGAGCCATCCAGGTGCTCCAGTGACTTTTTTTTTCTTTTTAAGATTTTATTTATTTATTTGACAGAGAGAGAGACAGTGAGAGAGGGAACACAAGCAGGGGAGTGGGAGAGGGAGAAGCAGGCTTCCCACGGAGCAGGGAGCCCGATGCGGGGCTCGATCCCAGGACCCCGGGATCACGACCCGAACCGAAGGCAGGTGCTCAACGACTGAGCCACCCAGGTGCCCCGCTCCAGTGGTTTTTTAATGGGGCAGAGTTAACTTGTTTTTCTGTAGACCTGGGAATCAAATTTCTACTGCCTTCTCTGTGTATACATTCGATAATTCAACACACATTTATTGAGTAAATACTATGTGCCAAGCACTGTCCCGTGTTCTTGGGATGCATCAGTGAACAAAGCAGTCAAAGACCCTTGCTCTTCCGGAGCTTACCTTCTAACAGGGGAGAAAGGTAACAAAAATGATCATAATAAATGTGTATATCACATAGTATGTGAGAAGGCGACAAGTCTTATGGAAAAAAAGAACAAGTAGAACAGGGTCAGGGGGAGGATGAGGGAGAGGCAGGTCGTGGCATGGAATCTGGTGGTCAGGGTCGGCCTCATGGAGAAGTGAAGACTTGCAGCAGGTGAGGGATTGAACACCTATCTCACAGATGTTATGGGGGAAGGGCTTTCCCAGCAGAGAGACCGCCGCAGGGGCCCTAGAGCCTGGAGCGAGTCTGCTGCATTTTCACTTCATTCATTCATTCATTCATTCATTCATTTAAGATTTTATTTATTTATTTATTTGACAGTGACAGAGATAGCGAGAGCAGGAACACAAGCAGCGGGAGGGGGAGAGGGAGAAGCAGGCTTCCCCCCGAGGAGGGAGCCCGATGTGGGACTCGATCCCAGGACCCTGGGATCATGACCTGAGCCGAAGGCAGACGCTTAACGACTGAGCTACCCAGGTGCCCTTCACTTCTTTTAAATATGTCATTGATAAGCACCCTTTTTTCCCTTTGAATTTCTCAAATTTCTGCCTATGTGCAATTATACTATAACCACCACTCTACGTACTATACTATACTGGAGCACCCCCGCTTACCATGCTTCGTTAAACACCAGGCAAGTCTTGGCCATTATTACACGTTAAAGCGTGTCCCCAGCACCGCAGTGGGCTGGATATCGTCCATTGGCACTTGATATCCATTCTGACTCCTCCTCTGGTCTGCCCTCTATTGTAGGGGTGAAATGACTGAACACTACCTCTTCAGGACCCTTTGGAGCTAGGGTCTGGATGAGATGTAGTTTCTGCCGATGAGACTCGCTCACGTGTGATGTGGAAGCCCCACGTGGGACTGAGCTATCTCCCTGCGATACCAATAGCTGGTGGGCAAGTTCTGACTGGACTGTACGTTCCAGAGTCTAGTCACCAGCGTCATAGGTGCGGGAGAGTTGGGCGGCCGCAGCAGCAGAGGGTAGTAGTGACCTTGGCAGCTACTGTAGTATGACCTTGAACCCCCTGACTTCCACTACTCCAGTCCCCCAATGATTTTGTAAGCATCAGTTCCCTGGATTAAATTCCTTTCTGCTTGAAGTACCTAGATAGATTGCTATTCACTAACCCCTGAGTGAGACGGTTTGACAACAGCTGGTGACCTTTTGTCTAATGTGCCTTTGGCTGCCAGTGGTACGGATTGAATACTCCTGACCCTCTGCTCTGCTAGGAGTGTGAGTAACTTTTAGATAATGAATTTGTTTTTAAACAGAATGTGCTTGTCATGCCTCTTTTAGATTTCGGAATCAGAACAGTTAGAGTGTATTCAAATACTGCAGGTGAACTCTTCACGAATAGTTACCTTTGTGGCTATTATCCATGAGAGTGCGGATTTTTGAGCTACGTTCATACAAAACTTCAGAGTAACAGATACTAAAGCTGCTGTAAGATTGAACGATCAGCCAAGAGCTCTAACTCGAGATTTTCAAAATATTACAATGGCTCATGGTTTTCAGTGATTGACTTAAGATTAGGTAAATGTATACGTTTGAACCAAAAAGACACACGCACTAATAAAGTACCGATCTTTTCTGTTTAAGATTTTTTTTTTTTTTAATTTATTTGAGACAGAGAGAATGAGAGGGAGGAGGGTCAGAGGGAGAAGCAGACTCCCTGCCGAGCAGGGAGCCCGATGCGGGACTCGATCCCGGGACTCCAGGATCATGACCTGAGCCAAAGGCAGTCGCTTAACCAACTGAGCCACCCAGGCGCCCGATCTTTTCTGTTTAAATAAGCTTATAAGTTTATTTGTAAAAAGGGGCCCCTGCTAAGTCATGGTCCCCAGTGGACTAGCTGTATGACCTTGATCACCACTTAGCTTCTCTCTGAGGCTCATTTTCCTTATCTATAAAGTGGGGGTAACAACGGCACCTCTCTGGCCTGTTTGTTCTGAGGATCACATGAGAGAATGCACGCGGGGCCCCTAGCACGAGGCCTAACACGTAGTGAATATTCACTAACTGCAAGCAATTATTGTTATTGATGCTAACGTTATAGGTGTTATAAGCCTTGGGACTTGGGGGACCTTCTTGGCTGAGTCTAGGGAAGGGAAACGGAAGTCTAGCAGGACAGTGGACAGTACCTCTGAGCTATTGCACCTGCTGTTCCCTCTTCTTGGAATGGCCTTCCCTGTTTAACTCACTGGCTGAGCCACTCCTTCTCTGAGTAACTAGCCCAGGGCCCATGGACAATAGCCTCCATGCTCCAAACATCCCAGGGGAGCTCCAGGGCCCGTCCTTCCCTTTCTCTGAGCTCCAGGGACAGAGGAGTAGGGCAGAACTGGTGGGGGAGGGACAACTTCTTCTGGAACTCTCTGCAGGGTGGCCTACTCAGGGTAGCATGACGTACTTGTAGATTAATTTTTAACATGGCCCAGGTCCAAAGGCTGAGTTCCCACCTCTGAGACCATGAATCCTTTTCCCTTCCAGGGATCCCTGGGTAGGGTAGAGGCTGGCCTGGGGGGACACAGCAGGGGAACTTGCAAAGATGCTCCCGCTGGGCTTACCCTCCATGCGCCTCTGACCAAGGTGAGCCAGGATGTGTCTGTGCAGTGCTCTTTGCTCTCATGGGTCAAGGCTGCAAGGAGGGGTAGGAGGACTCTGTCTGCCTGGGGAGGGGGCAGCAAGAAACTCCCCCACCAGAGGAAGTGCTATTACAGCTGGATTTTGAAGGATGAGTAACTCACCAGTGAGTTAAGCAAGGAAGGGCATTCCAAGAAGAGGGAACAGCATGCGCAATGGCTCAGAGGTACTGTCCACTGTTCTGCTACTTCCATTGCCCTATAGAGATTAATGGTAAAACCTTCGAAGTGTCAAGGGTATGTGGGCTTGTTCTGGAGCCTGCAAAGGAGGATGCTGGGGAGAACATTCTAGGCCATGGCTAGTCCCAGGGAAAAGACGGCCGAAGTGATTGACTGGATGGGGCAGCTGTGAAAGGGGGTCATCAGAGTTTGACGAATGCCCACCACATGCCAGGCCTTGAGCTGGGCGCTGTGACACACCTGGTATTCTCACAGCCACCCTGCAAGGGAGATGTGCTGCCCATTGCACGGATGAGGAGATCGAGGCTCAGAGGTGAAATCCCCTACACCGAATCCCTCAGCAAGCGAGAGAGGGGACCCATGATTTTTATGACCCTAGATGCTATTAAGGAGGGGTACACGTGACAAAAATAGGCAGCTGCATTTTCCTCCTGCGCATGAGCAGCTCAGTTGAGGCTCTCCCACGCCAGTGGCAAGCCCTGGTTCATTAAAGAGAGGAGCCTCCTGCTTTCCCTGGTGGGGCTCTGGCGGGCGTGTTGGGTGGGGGAAGGCCCTTTCAGTACGCCGGCTGTGGGGTCAGGCGTGCAGGCCAGGTCCTTGTAGGGCTCAGGACACCTTGTGCCCACCTCCCTCCAGTCTTGATGCTGAGGGGATCTCAGGGAAGCCAGTAAATGGGAGAAGGATGATGAGAGGATCCCTGAGTGGGGGCCCATAGTGGGGCAGGGATGGGGGGCTGGGATGGCCCCATCCTGCCAGCAAAGATTCAAATGGGGGAGTTTATATGGTCCAAGTTTCACCAACAGTGAGGCCCATCCACAGATGAAAATCTCCCCGGGGTGGGGTTTGAAGGGGGAGAAGAAGGGGGTTCAGTGACTGCTGATTAAAGGACCAAGACCCATACACAGTAGGGCCTGACCTGCCCCCTCCTGACCTCGTCTAAAGTGAAAGGCCTCTTCTCTTTTCTTCTACCCACTCCCACACATCACAGCTGTCCCTTGTCACTTCTCTCCCCGTTGGTCTTTTTAAACCACATTCCACCTATAGAGTGCTCTCCTCCGGACCCTGGAACTGCACAAGGAGGGAGGAGGTTCCTGCTCCTTTTCCCAGGTGTTAGCTTTGAGGGCTGGGCAGACTGGCAGGGACAGGGATCCTACCTCCTGACCCCTGTTCCCCTTTCAGTCTTCTTTCCTCCTGGCTCTACATCCAGCTTCTTTAATGTCCCTCACAGGCTGTTGCTCCCAAACCATCACTGTCCTGGTCATGATTCTCCAGAGCCTACTTTCTATCATTCAGGTGCTGAACTCTTTGCTGCCTCAGGGCCTTTGCACCTGCTGTTCTCAGAGTCTGAGCGGCTCTTCTCTGAGATGCACTGTCCTTTGGGGCTTGACTCAAAAGCCAGCTCCTCAGGAAGCCTCTGATCAAGGAGGCCAGATCAGGGCCCCTCATGAGCTGCTTCTTCAAGCACCCGAGTATTTCTCCTTTAAGGCCAAATCACTACTCTAGTTAGCAAGGAAGGGAGTAACAAGTCATCAGGGTTAGTCTCCCCAAAGGGACCTTGAATTTTGTAAATATGAGCTGGATCTGGCACAGAGATTAGCCCAGGAGCCCCACTTTGGGTAGAGGGGTTGAAAAGACCTCTTCATGAGGTGGCTTATAAGCTGAAGTGGAAGGAGGGGACTGTCCTGTTTCCCACTGTCCCCCAGGGCTCAATACCTGCCCTTTCTGGTGCTTTATAAGCCATGTGCTGGGGGAGCGAGAGGCTGACAGAGAGAAGACTCTGCCACCTCCGTCCCTGCCAGTCACCCCCAGTTTTAGGTGCTCTCAACAAAACTCTCTCCCCATCTGGTTCGCACTTCTCTCTTTAATGCTGGAGTCACCCTGGCTGAGATCACCTCTATCTTGCCAAAGACATTAGTCAGTTTTCTGAGGTCATCGTCCTTGACCCTGCAGTGTTGTTCAATGCGTGGAGGCTTTCTTTCTCGTTCACTTTCTTTACTCACCTTCCAGGACGCCCTGATCTCTCAGTTTCCTCCTGCCCCTCTGTGTCTGCAGAGGGGGCTCCTTCCTTCTGGGCTCCTTCCTTCTCCGCTCAGCCACCAAGCATGGGGGGGCCCTCTTTGCCTCTGTCTACTGCCACTCCTCTCTCCCCCGGGGGGACTCCATCCAGAAGTATGGCTTGGGATGTCATTTAGAATCGTGGCCTCAGACATCACGTGCCTCCATCCTGGAGCCAGTCTTGCCTACCTAGTTGCCTCCTCGGCCTCTGGCCTCTTGACTGAGGGGTCTGTTAGCATCTGAATCCAAGGTGGTCTGAACCAGAACTGCTTCTCCCCTCTCCCAGCCGCCTGACCTGCCCGGTCCTGCCCCATCTGTGCCTCCATTAAAGGCATGGCCAGTCACCCAGTTACTCAGACCATGAACCTGGCAGTGACTCCCAAGACCTCGCTTCCTCTCATCCCCCCACTCACTGCAGCACCACGCCCAGGCTCTTCCTTCAAACTAGGTTTGAGTCCTGCTGCATCTCCCCATCTTCACTGCTCCAATCCTAGTCCAAGTTACCACTGGTCCCCACCTGCATCTCTAACTGGTTCTCCTGCTTCTTCTGTGTCTCCGTCTCCCAATCCCATTCTGTAAAAAGTGGCCTGAGTGAGCTTTCAAAGATGCAAGGCTTCCAGAAGTTTCCATTGCTCAGAAGAGAACCCAGAGTCTTCACCATGGCCTAAGTGGCTCTGCCCGTCCCTCTGGCCTCAGGCCCCACCAATCTGCCATCAGCTGCTAGCCTCATCAAACACACCAAGGTTCTCATCATAGGATCTTGGCACAGGCTCTTCTCTCTTCCTGGACGTCCCTTCCCTGGGGTCCTCCCATGGGCCCCCTCCACAAGCCTTTTCCTGACTGCATTTCCCCATCACTCTCTACTGTTACCCTACCCATGTTCCTTCAGACGCTGAATGCTGTCTAATAGTGTTAGTTACGGGTGTACTGTCCTTCTACCTATAGACAGATGGTTGTCTATCTTGTTCCCAGCTGTGTCCTGGGCACCTAGACCAGTGCCTGGCACACAGTAGAGGTTCAAAACACAGACATGGAAGGGAGGAAAGAAGCCCCCAACGTACAGTTCAGGGCAAACTCTGGGCCCCAGAAAACACCCAAGAATCCATAACAGACTTGCCAATCTTGGTTACTTAACCTTAAATAACTCTGTTGGGGCCATCCAGTCTCTGCCTGAAATTCCTTTTTCTTTCCTCATTCAAGAGTAGTCAGGCTAAAGTCCACCCAAGTAACCCTTAACCTCCCAGTCTGTAGCCACCGCAGGTGGATTCAAGCGATCTCACAGAATTCTCCAGAATCAGTTCACTTTACACTTGAGTAACTAAAGAGGCCAACATGGAGGGTTCCTGAAACTAAGAAACTTGGCCCCAAATGACACGGTATTAATAATAACTACATTCTATTGAGTTATTATTTTGTGCCAAACAGGATTTTAAATGCTTTCCATGCATTTTCTCATTGAATCCTCAGAAACCCGCCTTGAGGCTGTTGTATGCGCAAAACAACCCACCTCAACCCTCACTGATTTAAAAGAATAACCATTTTACTTGCTCACCACTCTGTAGGCCAGCAAATGTGGACTGGTCTCAACTGGCAGTTCTTCTGATGGTCTTGCCTGGGGTCCCTCATGTGCAATCACGTAGGGGCACAATCGGGGCTAAATGGTCAAAGATGGGCTCACGCGCATGTCTGGGGCTGGGCACTGACTGTGGACGGGGCCACGTGCCTCCTACAGGCCAGCCTGGGCTTCTTCCACGGGATGGTAGAGTTCCAAGACAGCAAAGCCCCATCGTGCAGTTTTCATGCCTTTGCTTTGAGTCATGTCTGCTGAAGTTCCATTACCAAAGGAAATCACGTGGCCAAGTTCAGAGTCAACGTGAGAAGGGGCCACATGGGGGAGTGGGTATGGGGAGAGAGAATTCATGAGAGGCCGTTATGGAGCAGTCGGCCACAGAGGTTAGTATGTTATTACCTGTGCTTTACAGGTGGGGAAACTGAGGATCAGAAAGGGTAAGAAACATGCTCTAGGCCACCTGGCTGCTGAGAGGCAGAATGAACCTAAGCTCTTGGCTCATGAGCCTCAGGAGCCCCACTGCCTTGTAAAGCAGTTAAGTCCCCACTTTGAGAAATGACAAGATGGCAGGTTTGTCTTTCCCAGGCTCCCAGGTGCGCTTTTATTACAGTCAATCAAAATTATAGCCGCTTACCTCACTTAACCTCTGCTCCTCAGGCTGCTCATCTGTAAATAGGTCTAGTAATAGTGTTCTCTTTTCTTATTATTTGGTTTATTGTCTGATGATTGGTAGGTTGGAGAGAATGGAGACCCCTTGGGGGCTGGTATTTTCATCTGCTTTGTTCTCTGCTGTATCCCCAGTGCCTAAAACAGTGCCTGGAATATAGTAGGTGCTCCATAAATATTAGTTGAATGAATAAGCAAATGGATGGGTGAGTGGGGGATGTGGAGTAGGATGGGCGGGAGACAGTAAGAAAAGAAGAAAAGCCGTGGCTTCGAGAAGTCTTTCAAAAAGATCTAAAAGCCCCTGGCTTCTCTTCTCTGCCTGAAATGGTTTGCAAACCACCTCCCTGGTCTTCAAGCCCTGTGGTGAGCCCTCTTACCCTTCATGCGAAGTCTGATCAGGGGGCGGGGGGTTGAGTCTATCTGCCCTCCCCCCCTTTTCAGGGAGCCGGACCCCTTCCACCTGAGGCCGTGCTCCCTACTAGCCCCCTGGTGTCCTGTCCATGCAGCTGGCTGATGGGGAGAGGAAAAACAAGGCTGTGTTCAGGGCAAGCTTTTGTGGGCCAGTCCTGAAACAGCTCACATGCTATTGGCTAGAACTCAGTCACATGGCCACATCTGGCAGCATGCCCGGCTGAGAAATGTGTAGCTCTGGTCCTGGAAGAAGAGGTGGTGGGCTTGGTGACCATCTAACCAGTCTCTGCCACCACGGCCATTGCTAGCCCAGAAATTTGATAACCTTGGAATCTTCCATCTCAAGGCACCAGGGGAAGGAGGAGGTACCCACTTTCCTTACGCCACTCTACTTTTTCTTGTTCTTTTTTTTCCATATATGCGTCACCTTTTAACAGAACTTATTCATTTATTATGATTCTTGTTGATTGTTGGCCTCTCCCCACTAGGATGTGGACACGAAGATCTTCGTGTGTTTTGTTCACTGTCTCCTCAGCACCTAGGATAGTGCCTGGCATTCAGTAGGCACTCAGCATTTATCAAAAGAAAGTTGAATGAATGCAGGGTATGGATCCCTGGTCTGCAGCCCAATCCCTGGAGCATAGGAAGCCCTAGATAGATGGTCAGTACCTCCTCTACCTGCTGGGAAACCCACAGGGAGGCCAGGATTCCAACTGGGGGTCAGGGAGTGACCTTGGACAAATCCCCCTTCTCCTCTGTAAGTCAGGGGGTTGGACCACAAGTTCTAGGGGCCCTTCCAGCCTAGATATCCTAGCACCAGGAATTCTTGTCAACTCTTCTTGTTCCTATTTATTTTCAGCCCACATGTGGATATGCTCAGCACACCTCTGCTCCTTCTTGCTAGACCTCAGCCCTGGGAAGGGGCTCCTCCAGCTCTGTGGTGCTGGGATGTCTCAGCTGAAAGAGCTCCTAGAACTTGCGGTCCAATTCCTGGAGGTGTGGTCTGGAGATCCGCATACAGCAGGCATTTATTAGGTGCTTTTAAAAACATGAGACAACCTGAACATCATTAACAGAAGATGGTGGACTACACTGTGTTGCTATTGAAAGAGAAGGAGACTCAGATCCAGGGAACGGGTTGGGGTGGGGGGTGCGGCGCATGATGTAAGTGAGAATAAAGCTCGTTGCAGATTGTGTTTGACAATGACTCCATTTTTGTGCCACCAAATGGCAAAATCTCTATATGTGTGTATGTGGGTTTATTTATGTTCACAAGTAAGGAAAACAGTGGGAGAGAGGAACCCCCGGTCTGTACCATTAGTTATCTAGCAGTGTGTGCATGCGGAGGGCATGGGGATCAAGGAATAGAGAGGGGTTGGGAGAGAGTATTAATTTTTTCTTACATCTTTGTCATTTTACTAGTTTCAAATAAAAACGTGTTACTTTTATAATCTTAGAAAAATAATTTAATTCATGTCTAAGGAGTCAGACCGCTAAGGGACACATCTTTGCAGACATCTACTACCACTGAGAACATGCACTGCTACGTGGGCAATGCTTAGCCCTCGGAAGTCATCCCCCTGGATGCTTCCCCTAAGGATAGCGGGAGACTTCCCAGAGTCCATCCTGCCATCTGCACCTGTGTATCAGTGGCATTTGGCAGAGGGGTTGATATGATGCAAGTCTCCTGTCCCTTGGAGACTGAGTGAGCGGTAATATTGGAATGTCCCTCTCCCCTCCCTGCATCCAGGCTCCGATGGATCAGATCTGAGGCTGGCTTCGGTAACCGGAGATGCACTGGAACTGTCCAGGGCCTGTGGGTAGGAGACCACAGGTGGGGTTACGCTCTTCCCCATTCCTGCTTTAGAGCTTCAGAGGTAGCTCCGGCTGCAAGGGTCTTCAGGGGTCCCCTCTGACTGCAGACAGGAGTGCACCACCCATCCCCCAAGTCCACCTTGGGGGGTGGTGTGTGTGCACACGCAGAGGTGGGGAGCTTATCCTTGGAGCTCCACAAGCTGTTTCCTGGCCGTGTGGCTCTCCCCTTCAGGAAATCCCTGCAGATGTCTATTTTAAACCTCCCTCTCTGGGCTCTGGGCTCATTTCCTTTGCTGTGGGCTCTTTCCTCCAAATGGGAGCCCTTCAGCCTGGGCGTATGGAGCTGCCTCACTCCAGCTTCCTTGGCTTGGAGCCAATAAGGAAGCACTCTGTCCCAGGCTCTTTTATGGAACCTGATGCTTTTCACAGCTCTCTGGCCTTGCATCCCATTTGGATGGCCCTTCAGAATACCCTCTGGGGCAGGAGCCACTGAGTATCGCCTCCATATGACAGAGAAAATGGACATTCGGAGCAGTTAAATGACTTGCCCACATCCCAGAATGAATAAAAGACAGTTCCAGGCTTTTGCCTTCCAGATCAGCCTGCTCAGCCTCGGCACCACTGTCAGAAGCGACCCTCCCCATGAAAGGTCCCCTCAGAGATTGGCTTAATAGGCCACCTTTACATCTGATGAGCCCACTCCCCAGCTGCAGCTGAGTGGAGGAGGGTGGATTCGTGATCTGGGGGGACCATGCAGAGGCTGAGTTGCACCCATCTGCCTCATGCTCTAGCACTTGAATGAGGCCAGAGGCTTTAGTTATACTGCAGAGGCATATGGGTTCGGGGTCAGAGCCACGTCCCAGTCAAAGGCATGGAGACACAGGGGCCATGAACAGGGAGGGAAGCCGCACCACAGAGGGGACTGGGAAGGTGTGCGAGGGGCAGCAAGGATGGAAGACTGGGGGCCCGCAGAGAGGGAAAGGGCTGGGGACTTTGGGATCCCATGAGCCAGCTGGATGTCCCATAATCAGACCTGACCTGTGACAGATCCTGAAGCCTTTCAATGATCCCCCCTTTTCCAGAGCGTGGGACCCAATGAGAACAGTGATGGCAGGGCCAGTGTTCTCTCTAACTCAAGGGACACAGAGCCCAACTCACACTGGCCTAAGCAAAAAGTACAACTTATTGGCTCGAGGAACTGAAAACACCTAAAACAGAGCTGGGCAGGCGTGGTGGGATCCAGGGGCTCAAGCAATGTCATGGGACTTGGTCTTGCTCTTTGTGTGTCCCCCTCTGCTTTTCACGGTGCTGGACCCTCAGGCTCTCTTTCCTCATGGCGGCAAGATGGCTGCCGGCAACACGAGATAATATCTCCCCACCTCTCAGCAACTCTGGCAGAAAGTGTGTCTCTCTTCCCCAAGTTTCAGCAATAGCCCCAGAACTAAGTTCCCCTGGCTCTGATGGCTAATGCCCATCCCTGAGCCAACCTCTGGAGCTGAAGAGATGGGCCATTCTGATTGGTCAGGCCTGGATTGCATGTCCTCCCCTGGAGCCATGTGTGTGAAGCCAGCTCCACTGGAAAGAAAGCCAGGAGCTGAGAGTGGGGGATGGTGGTTCCACCGGGAGCACCAGGGCAGCGGGTCACAAGAAGGCAAGCTCTATGCTGCAGCAGGCCTGACATGTTTGTGGCTAATAAGAAAACGTTATTTCTTGCTCCCCTTGGTGGCAGGGGTGGGGCTCCACTTTATGCGGTCATTCAGGGACCCAGGCTGGTGGAGGCTCTGTCATCTTCAACACACGGCTTCCAAGGACACCCTGGGTGATGACAGCCAGCAGGCAGGCAGGAGAATAAAGCAAAGGTTATGTTTTGTTGTCCAGCACCCCCCTCCCCAAGGTGACATTCATGAATTGTATTGGCTGGAACTCAAGTCACATGACCACACCTCAGCGCAGGGGGAGAATGGGAGAATTTAGTTGTGTTCCCAGGAGGAAGAGGAAGCAGACTCCACCATAAAGGGGGAATGCTGGGCAGGCAAAACCAAGATCTGCCTGTTTTCCAGTACCACCCAGCTCCTTTGCCCCTTTGCCAAGGTGTCCCAGCACGCAGCAGTACTAGCCTGCTCTCCTGAGCTGGGGTCTCCCTTATGGTGGTTGGACTGCCAGCTTCCCCTTCAATCTCTTGCCTGCCCAGCTTCCTGTCCACTTGTAAGTTGGGGATGATGAAACTCAGTTATTCTGGATCAGTCAGCAAACCCATATGTGCTCCTGGACAGGCAAGATGGAGCAGAGGGAGAGAGAGGACCATTCTGGCTCAGAGACTCACGACATCTGCATGTCAGCCCCCTCCATCCTTTCCAGCTGTGCTCTCCTGGGGACCGCCTGGTCCCTGAGCCAGCAGCATCCTCCTCGTCTCCATAGCTTGTGGCCAAGGACAAACAGGGTTCGGGGTGGGGGGGAGGAGAAGCTGAGCCATCACTCACAAAGGAATGACCTCCCAGCTTTCTGAACACCTTGGCTGGGAAGGCCATGTGTCAGCACCAAGGCCTGCAGCAGCTAATCATTGACTTATTCACCCATTCATTCATTCACCTCGGCGTGCTCTGCTGTGTGCCTGGCATTGTGCCGGGTGCTAAGGCAAAAAGAAAAGGATATACAAAAAAAGCATAAGGTATTAGGTCTAATCTAGAGGTAAGGTGATCGGGCTTATGTCGGTTGCTCAACTAGAGACAAAAATGAGACAAGCTGTGCTTGAATCTCCTCCCATGATTTAGAGATGGTGGAACTTTAGGCGGAGAGCCACCCTAGGGTGCGAGCAAGCAACATGTTAAGTGTCTCAGAGACCAGGCACCTGATCTCATCCCAGTGCTGCCAGTTAGCAGCGTCAGCTAGCCTGGTAATAATAAACAGAAAGCCGCAGCTACTGCTTACTGAGTTCATTGGGCACTGTGCAAAATAAATTACCCAAAGGCAGCGCCTTCCTTCATCCTCCCAACAACCATGTAAGACCTGGACTCATCTGTCGCTGTTTGTACAGATGGAAGACCAAGGCTCCGGAAACCTTCGGAAACCTGCCCAAAGTTATACAGCCGTCCAAGGGCAGCTCTGGGGCTGGCATTCGGGTGTGTCTGACGCCCAAACCCGGGTGCGACCGCCTGTGTGTTAAAATTGGAGACTGCAGCTGTCTGCATGGTCCTCCTGCTGCCCAGCCAGCATGCCTGGATGGTGGCTGGTCCCCACGAGGAGCTGCTCTGTACTGTCAGGGTCAGCCCTGTGCTGGGCACTGGTCTAGTCCACAGAGCGAGAAGGCCCAGTCCTGAGCAGACCCCGGGGACGGCGGCTTTGGTTTCCCCCAGTGGCCTCATGTCAGGCTGCTGATGTTCTCCCCAAGAATAGCCATCCGTCTCAACAGGGCGTCTGAGGATATAGTTCTTCAGCATCTCCAGGCAGAAGCTTGGCAGAAAGAACGCTTCTCCACCCACTTGGTTTCCTATCCTGTGATGGCTCTTCCATCTGGCTCATTCATGCACTCATTCAGCACATTAGTATCGAGCATCGACTCTTGCCCCGCTGTGGTCAAGGTACCGAAGGGGGCGGGGAAGTGAAATGGATTTCTACGAGAGACACACATAAGAAGAGCAATCCTAGGGGTAACGTGATGAGGACCACATCCTGTGCAAGCTTGAGAGGAGAGATCACCCCCAGATCTGGCAGGAGTGGAGGAGGGGTATGCATTAGGGAGAGCTTGGAGGAGGTGGGATTTAAGCTGGGCCTCGAAGAGAGGGTAGGATTTGAAAAAGTGTAGCCAAAGAGGACATCCCCGGTAGTGAGAACAGGCCCGAGCCTAGAGGTGGGAGCACATGGCCATGTCTGGGGAACTGGGAACAGGATCCCCGTACGGAAGAGGAACAGTGGGAGTCAGGATGGCATTAATGGGTGGGCCAGCCACTTGACCCTGGGAGCTGTGGGCTATGGCACAAGCCACATTTGTCACAGCCCAGCGGCTGTGGAGGGGCATCAGGAGAGCGGGAAATAAGGCCCAAGGAGTCCCAGGAAGACACACGCCAGCGTTACTTCTTAGGCCTCGTCAGCCCAACAGACCTTGGACGCATGTAGCTGGTCACCCAATGATTTCAACTTAAAAAAGAAAAATCGGGAAGATCCCTTATTCAAAGGGAATCACAGAAACCCCAAAGAGAAAACAGATAGGCTACTTCAGTTGAGGCAGGTTGGGGGGCCTTCCCATCTCAGCTCCCCATCACTCCCCACAGCAGCATCTTGGGCACCCCTGGGGAATCAGAGGAACACGATTTGAAAACCACTGGTCCACCCCACCCAATTTTCATTTTACAGGTGGGGAGCCTGTGGCGGGCGGGAGAGAGAATGCAGGGGCACCAGACAGCTTGACCAATGGCTCAAGGTTCTTCTCCATCTTGTGCCTAAGATCAGGGAGAAAGCCAAGGTCAGTGCAGAGATGGAGGTGGGAGTGGTCCCCCTCACTTGGTGGCAGTGATGCCCCCAGAGATCCCCTTCTGTAGCCTGGTGGCAGTTGGTACTATGCTGTGATTTATGTCATCCTCAACCTGAAGATAGACAGAAGTTGCCCTGGGTCCTCCCCTCCACCCTGCACATTGAAGGTGGAGATGTGGCCAGGAAGACAACTTGTGACCACTGCTGCAGGGATGGGGCGGGGTGGGGTGGTGGGGAAGCACCCTGAAGTCCTAATCTAAAGAGAAGGGCCCTCTGGGTAAAATGGCTGTTCTGCACATGTGCTGGGTGTTTTATTATTTACCAAAGCGTTTTCGGGTAGGATTCTATTTCATTCTTACAGTTAGCCTGTGAGGTTGATATTATCCCTATTTTTACTGTTAATAAAGGTGAGGCTCAGAGAGGCTGAGTGAGTTGCCCCATGTCACACAGCTGCTAAGAAGGCAGAATTCCCTCGCCCCGGTCTTCTAACTCCAGGTATAGAGAGTAGAGTGTGAAGGAGGGAAGGAGGGAGGAGGTGGTTGTGTGTGTGTGTGTGTGTGTGTGTGTCTGTGTGTCTGTTTTGGGAGGCTGCCAGAGAAAAGTGGAGTAGGAGCTGAGGCTGAGAACGTGCCTGGGAATTGTTATGCAGCACCTACTCCTTTAATCATGTGCACCTCACCTAAGACGGTAAGAGCCCCAGGGGAGGGACTCCTGGACCCCCAGTGTCTAGCTCAGTACCTGTCCCAAGACGGGCGCTGGGGCAGCATCTGCCCCGTGAGTCTGATTAAAGAGGGTGTGCTTGCGACCTTGTTTCCGGCTGAGGTTGCCTCAAACACCAGCAGCTGCCTCGCCCGCAGCGCATCCTGCTCTCCCAGGTCTGACATCTTCCTGCGTCCTCTTCTCCTTTTGCAAATGGGGAGAAACGCCCACAAAGCCGCTGGCAATGTATAAGAGGGGAGCCATGAACATGCGGGGCATCCTGGCTGGTGGGTCCTTGTCGTCCCCCCTCCCCCGTCCAGCCTGCCCCTTCGAGGCACCCCGACCCTGCCTGGGCTCTGCAGGTGAAGCGGCCGCAGTACCCTCTGTTCCAGCAGCTCCAGGAAACAGAACAGTTCTGACTGCCGGCCACTGCAGGGCCACTCGTCTGGGCTCCGGAGAAGTCTGGGATCAGTGCCCAGCTCAGCACAGGAATAAAGAAGATATCCAAGCTCCAGACTCACCCTGTCACAAAGGTCTGGGCAGATTTCTCTAGCTCCTCTGAAAGAAAAGTGGGCTGCCCACCCCATCTCCTTTACAACCTGCCCCCCTCCTCATCACTGGGGAGACCCCGGATGCATACCACAGGCTCCGATGTACACGGGCATCTTCCCAAAGAGGCGAGGCTGATGAGAAGTCCCCAGCCCCGGGCCCCCTCCCTGCCAAATGTCCCAGAGACACTTGCCTCTGAGTGCCCAGGCAGACAGACATTCTGGGAGGCCGAGACAGACAGCTGACACTCCTCCAAGGCTTGGCGCATGTTTTGTCACACCTGCTACTGTCTCCTTCCCTGACATTAAGGGAACAGCTTCCTGGCAGTAGCCTCTCCCCGCCAATCCCGCCGGTTGGCTCTGGCCGCTACAGGGGGCCCCTTCCTAGGGTCTTCTCCTGTCCCTTAGGGTTCTGATAGTGTTTTTGTCCCCAGCAGGCCTGGCATCAAACAAAACACAGGAGTGGAGACAAGGATGAAAAAGCAGGTCCACTTTATTTACAACGATCAGTTGGTGACACATAGATCTTTGGGCTTTTTGTGGCCTTGTTGGGACACCTGGGCAGGGGGCCCACTCCCTCTGCTGGGTGAACACACTCTCCTTCCTCAGCCGGCTATGAGAACCCAACTGCTGTCAGGACCCTCCTGCTCTGACAAGCCCCGACTCAGGGGGCGGGAGGGGACGGGAGGGCATCCCTCCTGTGTCCACTTTCTGGGTGGTCAGTGTCCTCAAGCACCTGCCAAAGGTTCTCCTTACCTCCTTTGGAGACCCCATCTTGGTCCTAGTTGGAGGCACCTAGTGGGGAACCCCACACATCTGTCTGCAGAGATGTGGGGTGGGTGGAGTCTTGTGGGGGTGCCAGGTGCCAGGGCATACTCTTGGGCAGCTGCCCAGAGCAGAGGGCTGTTACCTGCTCTAACCTGTTGTTTGGGTTGGTAGGACCAGCCCAGTCTTCTCCGGAGATGGAGCAGTGAAGTCCAGAAATCCTCCAAGGGGTAGAGAGGCCAGGCACAGGGCCTGAGAATCCTTCCTTGTGTATATGGCAGCCGACTCACTTCCCACCTTGGACCTGGCCTCCGGTCTCCCGGGCCACTATTCTTTCTCTGCAAGCATGCCTGCCCAGAACTGGTCCCATCCCAGGGAGGAAGGCTTGACTGGCCAAGGGCAGGACCACGGCTTCCACCTGGCCAACGTCCAGGGCCACCCTCCTGGATTTCTGGAAACTTCTTCCCCCTTCTTTGGAGGGGTTGTTCTGGGAGGGAGAGGGTGGTCTATGGGCAAAGACCTGTTGTAAAGCTTACGAGCAATTCCACGATGGAGGGCGCTCAGCAACTCCGGATGTGGGGGAGAGGCGAACATCGAGTACTTCTGCTGCTCTCCTCCCCTTTGTCCCCCAATAATCAAGGGCGTATCAGGCGTCACCCTGAGCCAGGATGAGACGCGGGGCAGACAACAACAGAGACCACGAGGGAGGCAAGGGCCGGGGGACCAGAGGGGAGCCGAAGCGGGCAGGGCCAGGGTTGGAGGCTGGAAGTCAGGCCGGCGGGGGGCTGGGGCCGCGAGGCCCGCGCCCCTCCCCCCGCACCCCCCCCCCGCCGCGCTCTCAGCGCGCCTGGCCCGCCCGCTCCCTGGGGCCGGCCTTCCAGCGGCGGGGCTGCGCGGGCGGCGGCGGCGCCGGGGCGCCCCGCAGGCTGCACGTCCTCAGCTCCCGGGCCAGGCTGAGCACCTCGGGCCGCTCGCGCTCCTCCGCGTCCGCGTCCTCCTCCTCGTCCTCCTCCTGGATGCTGCTGAGGCGCGGCGCCCCACGGCCGCGCTCGGCGGCCGGCGGCCGGTAGGCGCACTTGGCGTTGAGCAGCCGGCGCAGCGGGGCGCGGGGCACCGAGGCGGCGGCGCCCCCGGCGCGGAGGTGCTGCTGGCGCACGTGGCGAGCGTCGCTCTGGCGCTGCAGGCGCTTGAAGTCGCTGAAGGCCGCCAGCGCGGTCTGGCGGAGCAGGCGGGCCAGGGCGCGCGCCTTGTGCGCCCGCGCCAGCAGCACGGCGTGGCAGCGCAGCACCACGGCCTTGTGGCGCGCCTGGTGGCGGTAGACCCAGGCGAAGACGCGCGGGTGGCGCCCGTCCGCGGTGCAGTAGGTGATGCGCGGCAGCAGGTAGGCGTGCGCCGGCCGGCGGCCCCCCGAGCCCCCCGAGCCCCCCGAGGCGCCGCGCTCGCACGGCTGCATGCGGATGCCGTGCGGCCCCAGCGTCAGCTTCATCTTGGTGCCCCCGCCCGGCCCGCAGCGCGCCCAGATCTTGCCCACGGCGTCGTCGGTGCAGCCGTCGCCCTTGGCGTGCAGGGTGACGGCGTTGCCCAGGTACCACACGGTGTAGGTCGGGTCCTCCTTGTTGAGCTCCACTTTCTGGCGCCGGCTGCGAAACACGCGGCCCAGGCGCTCCAGCGGCCAGTCGGGCAGCAGGTCCGGACAGGAGCGCAGGAAGCTGGAGAGTAGCGACGTGTAGGCGAGTCCCGGACTCAGGCTCTTCGCCTTGCACTTGGCCTCGTCCTCCACCAGCACGAATTTGTTGCGTCTCCAGGGCAGCATCGCGGCGGCGGCGGCCAGAGGGGCTGGGGGCACCGGGAGCTCACGGGCGTCCTGGCCGGCGGCCGGGGGAGGGGAGGGCGAGCAGAAGCCCGCGGCCCCGGGGTCGCGAGCAGCTGGGCGGCGCCGGAGCCAGTCGGTGCCCGGAGATGCCCGGTGCCCGGCCGGGCTGGCAGCCGAGATGCCGGGGCGGCGGCCGAGCGTCCGGGAACAGCTTCCCCCGGGAGTAGCTCCAGCCGTCCGGGAAGCGAGGAGGGGAGGGGGGCTGGGCGTGGTGGAGGGGCCCCCCGGGCCCGAACTGGGGGGGGGGATCCCGCAGTCCCCGCCGCCCAAATTGCGGCGGCAGGGAGGTCGCCGGAGCTGGGGTTGGCGGCTGGCCGCTCGGAGGGGTAGACCGAGAGCGCGAGACTGCGGTGGGGACTCCTTCAGGCGTCGCGGCTCCACCTCCCCGGGCTGCCTACATCACCGGGCGGGACCGCTAGCTCTCTTGTCCCCTCCCCTCGCTCTCCTCTCTCTCCTCCCCCGCGCCGGCTAGCGCTGCTCTTCGCCCGGGACCCGGCACAGGCGCGGTGGAACGGGATTAATCATTCTTATTGGAGGGGTGGGGATGGAGGGGCAGTTAAGGAGTAGGAATCTTTTGAAATGTACCGGAGGGCTTTGCTAAATGCACATTTTCCTGACCCCCCTGGTGGTCTCCACGCTCCCCTTGGCGCATTCGGGATCCCCCTCCTCTCTCCAGGATTCCTGCTGCCTGTCAGTCACTGCATGTCCCTACCCCCATCTCTGAGAGCGCTTTTGGGTGGGTTCCTGATGGGGCTGGCCAGGCGCACTTGGCCTCCTGTCTGCACAGCAGAAAGCCAGCTGAGGTGGCCGAGCTGTGCAGTGGAAAAGTACTGTCGCTTGGTGAAGCTTTCTCCTCGGTTCTTCCAAGGTCATGGGCCAGGCCGCTGCGCCTGATCTAGGAGAGCAGTCACTGCTCTGGCGCCTGATAGAGCCCCTCGCCTGGCCTGAAGCAGGAGGGTACTTTTTCAGGGTGGGGGAACGTTCCTGAGCAGTCCTGGGTCTTCGGGAATTGCATCTGACAAGCTCCCTGTGGCCAAAGGGCTGCCTCTGGGCCCTCTGAGGATTAAATAGTTAAGACTCCTGTTTGTGAATGCCAATCCTGCTCCCGAAAGCCCTGGGGTTTTGCATTCATTTTCTCCTTTAATCCTCAGAACAGCCCAGGCTCAGTTAAGTGCTTGCCCAAGGTCAAAGGGCTAGCAGGAGGTGGGACTTAGTGCTCTGCTCAGGTTTGGCTGACCCAGAAGCAGGCCCTCACCCTTCTAGGAGTCCACGAATGCTGCGTCTAGATGGGCATTTGCCATCTTCCCCTGTGACCCATCAGTGGGGGCTTTAACTGGGGAGGGGGACTGAAGTACTCGGAAAGAGACAGTTGTCCCTAGGGGTGGGGGATGCATCTCCCCCTTTCAGGATTTGTTAAGCCACAGGTTCTGTAGAATCCCAGGTCGGCTCTGATGGGGCCCAGGAGTCTCACGACCTTGGGCTCTCACACAGCCAACATCCAGGCTCTTTCCTTGGCTTCAGAACAGGTCATATGGGGAGTCTTCCAGGTCAGGAATGAGCTCAGAGGCTTGGGCCCGGCCAGGCAAGCCAAGTGACCTCTGGGAATGGGGGCAGTGGGAAGACTGTGTGTTCAACATTCAGGGTCGGCAGGCACCAGGAGTGAGTGGCTGGGTTCAGAGTCCTTGGGGGAATAAAAGTAAAAAAAAAAAAAAAAACCCAACCAACCAAACAAAAAAACCTCCCAAACACCCCCCCAAAACGAAACAAAACAAAACAAACCCCACCGCAACTAGGCTGCATCACTGACTGCTCCTAAAACGACATGCAAATAAAGAACAAGCAATTACTTAGAATTGCAGAATCTTAGCTTTGGAGGGGGCCTCACAGATGATCTAGTCTACTGTGGCCTCATTTTATTTTCAATATGGAAATGTTATTGCTTTTTAGTGATTATAAAAGTAATACGTGCTTGTGATCAACAGTCACCCAAGAAGGACATGGAAGCCTCCCGCTGTTCCCACCCTGTAGATGTGGCCTCATTTCCCCACAAGAGAACAGGCTCTGAAGGCACAATGAGGCTTCATTTGAGTGCTTTTTGTGGGGCTAGATTTGCCCCTTGGGCCAACGGAGACATTAACTCAACCAACTCCCTTTATAGAAAAGACTTGAGATGGTTTTGACTGAAAGGTAGCTCACTGAGAAATCCTGCTATTTCCTGCCTTGGGGTCTCCTGAGTCCACCCTCTGGACCTCACTGCCTTGGGTGAGAGTGCCTTGTATCCCCCTCTTGGGAGGGTGCTGGTGGGAGTGGCCAGCAGCGAAGTATCATCGTGCAAAACTGAGATACCTCCAAGCCTCTTGAGGTTGCTCGGTTCACATACAAGGATGCAGGACTCACAGAGTTAAATTTGAATTTCAGATAAACAACAATTTTTTTGTATAAGTAGGTCCCCAGGATTGCATGCCTTTTATCTGGTCGCTAAGCCTCCTGCCTTCCAGAGGAGCGATCAAGGAGCTGCAGGTAAGTGTGCAGCCTTGAGTGCCTTCACTGCCTCCCTAAGCTTGCTCACCTAGTCCTGGTAGCATGGCTTCTGTTCCCATTGCCTTTGGGAAATCCTCTCTGGAGGATCACCCGGGGCTCTGTGAGATCAGTGTGCAACAGTCTGCTTTTATGTTAAGTCCCCTGGACCTCAAAGCAGCATTTGACATTGTGAGCCCTTTTGTTATCTTGTTCACAACTCACTTAGCCTCATTGGGGCAGGGATTCCCACCTCCCCCCACCCCCGGACCACATCTCACTTGGGGGGGCTCCTCCTTACACTCCCAGGCTTGGTCTCAGACCTTCTGCACTTCTGCCAACTTTGGTCCTTTAGAGGGCTCAGTTGCACCCAGAGCGCCACTATCCTTTCTATTCACATTCCCCTCACTCAGGTCCTTGGTAAGAGCTCCCAACTTTGCATCAGCCATCATTGCTTTACGGACTGGTGTGCAGTTGGATTTTTTTTTTTTTTTTGGTCCTTTTTCCACTCATTTTTATTTCTATCATATTGATACTTGTATTATTTTTATTTTAATTTTTTTGATACTTGTATTATTTTTAAAAGTCCAATAGCTGCCTAATAGTAGGCTTGTACGTGAAAGGAGATCAGTCTCCTGCTCTACCTTATTTATTTATTTTATTTATTATTATTATTATTATTTTTTTTAAAGATTTTATTCATTTATTTGAGAGAGAATGAGATAGAGAGAGCATGAGAGGGAGGAGGGTCAGAGGGAGAAGCAGGCTCCCCACCGAGCAGGGAGCCCGATGCGGGACTCGATCCCGGGACTCCAGGATCATGACCTGAGCCGAAGGCAGTCGCTTAACCAACTGAGCCACCCAGGCGCCCTCAATTCTTACTTTTAAACACAACCGCTCTTTTACACATCTGAGATGGCACTATTGTCGTTGGCCTCCATGTTTTTAAATAACACATCTAATTCACTTTCTAGTTTTTAAAACTTTATCTATTGCCCACCTACTACAGAAGATGAAGATTTGATGCCTTTTGATCTACCCCATCACACACATTTTTCCTCCCCCCTTCCTCCCAGTATTAGTCCAAACATTTTTTTTTTAAAGGTTTTATTTATTTATTTGAGAGAGAGAATGAGATAGAGATAGAGATAGAGAGCATGAGAGGGAGGAAGGTCAGAGGGAGAAGCAGACTCCCCACCGAGCAGGGAGCCCAACGTGGGACTCGATCCCGGAACTCCGGGATCATGACCTGAGCTGAAGGCAGTCGCTTAACCAAATGAGCCACCCAGGCGCCCAGTCCAAACATTTTGTTGTCATTGTTCAGTGTTCAGTGCTTAATTATTATGATCTTGCAAACATTCAAAGCTGAGCCTTGAAGTGTGTTATGATTCCATTTACCTTATTGGACAACTGTTTCGCTTTTCCAGAAACAGGTAATTGCATTATTAAAAAAAAAACCTTCCTTATGTACTGTACCTATTAACTAATTCAGCCCCCCACTGTCCAACCTGGTTGAATGCATCAGGTGGTCTTTCAGTTCTAGGTGTTTCTCAGAGACATTCCTCCTGGAGGCATCCTCTCCGGCCTCCAATCTGCTCTGGTGACTCTATAGACTTAGCTCTACTTAGCTCTGCTACCATCCTGGGGAGTTTCTTTTGCCTGTTTCCTGGGTTGGATCTGGTTTAATGGATCCCTTGCTTCTGCCCCCCCCCCCCCCACCTGGGTCTCTTTCCTTGTTTTGGCATTTCTCGTTTCCAGTGGCTTTGATAGAGAGTTTGGCTGGGTGTAGAATTTTAGATTGGAAATAAATTTCCCTAGGAATTTTGAGGACACGATCCACTTGCTGTTGAAACGTCAAATGACATTCTGATACCTGATCCTGTGCATGTGACCTGATTTTTCTCTGTGAAAGTTTAAAGGGTCTTGCAGAGGTCTAAGTTTCATAGTGATGTGCCTTGACTCTGGGCACTTGGTGAGTCTTTTAATCTGGATCAATTTGAGGGACATTTCTTTGTGTTAATACCCTCCATTCTGTTTTCCGTTTTTGTTTTTTTCTTTGCAGACCTATTTTAGTCAGATGTTGGACCTCTTGGACTGGTCTTCTCATTTTTCAAAATGTTCTTTCCAATTTTCCATTTTTAAAAATGTTTGTTTTGTTTTCTGGGAAATTACCTCAACTTTATCTTCCAACCTTTCCATTAGATTTTTTTTTTCATATCTTTTCTCATAACTTTTCACTTCTAAAAGAGCAATTTTTCATTCTTTTTTAGAGCATCCCATTCTTGTTCATGTCTGAAAGAATGGTAATTATAGTTGCTTTTAAATTTTTTTTTTTAAAGATTTTATTTATTTATTTGAGAGAGGGAGAATGAGAGACAGAGAGCACGAGAGGGAAGAGGGCAGAGGGAGAAGCAGACCCCCTGCTGAGCAGGGAGCCCGATGCGGGACTCGATCCAGGGACTCCAGGATCATGACCTGAGTCGAAGGCAGTCGCCCAACCAACTGAGCCACCCAGGCACCCTGCTTTTAAATTTTTAAAAAAATTTTTAATTGTGGTAAAATACACATAACATAAAATGTACCATCTTAACCATTCTTTCTTATTTTTTTTAAGATTTTTATTTATTAAGAGAAAGTGTGTGGGTGAAGGAGCAGAGGGAATCTCCAAGCAGATGCCAAGCTGAGTGTGGGGCCGGATGCGGGACTCGACCTCACGACCCTGAGATCATGACCTAAGCTGAAATCAAGAGTCCAACACTTAACCGACTAAGCCACTCAGGCGCCCCCCTATCTTAACCATTCTTAAGTGTAAGTTCAGCATTGTGAATCATATTCATGTTGTTGTGCATCCAATCTCCAGAACTTTTTCATCTTGTAAAACCGAAATGCTATACCTGTTAAACAACAACTTCCCATTTCTCCCTGTCCTAGCCGTTGGCAACCACCATTCTGCTTTCTGCCTCTATGATTTCATATAAGTGAATCATGCAGTATTTGTCTCTTTGTGACTGGCTTATTTACTTTGCATAATGTCCTCAGGGTTCATCTGTGTTGTAGCAGGTGCCAAAATTTTCCTCCTTTTAAAGGCTGAATAATATTCCATTGTATAGATATACCATATTCTGTTTACCTGGTCATCTGTTGATGGACATTTGGGTTGCTTCCACCTTTTGGCTATTGTGAATAATGCTGCTGTGAACATGGGTGTAACAGAATCTTCAAGGCCCTGCTTTCAATTCATTTGGATCTATATCCAGAAGTGGAATTGCTAGATCATAGAGTAATTATATTTTGTAATATTTTGAAGAACTGCCATACTGTCTTCCATAGCTGCTGCACCATTTTATACCACACAAGGGTTTTAGTTTCTTCATCTCCTCACCACTTGCTATTTTTCTTATTATTATTACTTTAAAAATATATAGTAACTATCCTGATGGCTGTGAGGTGGTATCACATTATTATTTTGATTTGCATATCCCTAATTAGTGCTGTTGAGCATTTTTTCATATGCCTGTTGGCTATTTGTGTATCTTCTTTGGGGAAATATCTATTCAAGTACTTTGCCCATTTTAAAATTGTTTAATTGTAGGAGCTCTTTATATATTCTGGATATTAACCCCTTATGACTGGCAAATATTTTCTCTGTTCCTTAGGTTGTCTTTTTATTCTGTTGATTGTGTCCTTTAATGCACAGAAGTTTTAAATTTTGCTGTAGTTCATTTTATCTATTTTTACCCTTGTTGCCTGTGATTTTGGTGTCCTATCCAAGAACTCATTGCCAAATTCAATGTCATGAAGTTTTCTCCCTATGTTTTCTTCTTCTAAGAGTTTTATAGTTTAAGCCTTACTTTTAGGTCTTTGATCCATTTTGAGTTAATTTTGGCATATGGTGTGAGGTAAGGATCCAACATAATGTTTTTTGTATAAGGATATCCAGTTTTTCCTGCACCATTTGTTGAAAAGACCGTCCTTTTTTCAATGAGTGATCTTGGCACCCTTGTCAAAAATCATTTGACCATATATGCAAGCATTTATTTCTGGGCTTTCCATTCTATTCCATTGGTTTATGTCAGTATTTGTGTTGGTACTGTACTGTTTTGATTACTATGGTTTTGTGATAAGTTTTGAAAACAGAAAATGTGAGACCTCCAACTTTGTTCTTCTTTTTTCAAGATGGTTATAGTTATCCAGGATCCCTTGAGATTCTATGTGAATTTCAGGATGGATATTTTTATTTCTGCAAAAAGTGCCATTGGGATTTTGATAGGGATTGCATTGAATCTGTAAATTTCTTTGGGTAGGATGGACACATTGTAACAATATGAAGTCTTCCAGTCCATGAACATTGCTATTTATTTGTGTCTTCTTTAATTTCTTTCAGCAACATTTTATAGGTTTTAGTGTACAAATCTTTCCCCTTCTTGGTGAAGTTTATTACTAAGTATTTTATTCTTTTTGATGCTGTTGTAAATGAAATTGTTTTCTTAATTTCCTTTTCAGATCGTTCGTTGTTAGTGTATAGAAATGCAACAGATTTTTGTGTGTTGATTTTGTATCTTGTAACTTTGCTGAACTTGTTCTAAAAGTTTTGTGGAATCTTTAGGGTTTTCTAATTATAGTTGTTTTAATTTTAATTTTTATTATTTTTTTAAAAAAGATTTTATTTATTTATTTTTCAGAGAGAGAGAGAGAGACAAAGAGAGCTCAAGCAGGGGGAGCAGCAGACAGAGGGAGAATCAGGCTCCCCCCTGAGCAAGGAGCCCAGTGTAGGACTCCTGGGATCATGACCTGAGCTGAAGGCAGACGCTTAACTGACTGAGCCACCCAGGAGTCCCAGTTGTTTTTATTTTTAAATTTTATGTATTATTATTATTGTTATTGTTATTATTTCTGGAGACTGTTGTGATTTTTATTCAATTTGGTATCCTGATTAAAATAAGAGCAAATAAGAATTATGTTTTAAAAACATTGCATTATTACTATATCATTTCAATATGGCTTTACATTGATTGTATATATAGACAAAAATAACCTTGGAATTATAATTATCATTTTTTAAAAAGCCTTCTTTAATTTCAGGCATTGCTCTGCTCCCTGGGTTCCTTTTTCCTGTTTTTCATTTTTTTATAATTAATTTTTAGAGATATAAATCTCTGAATCTCGTGTGGACAGCTTTCCTCTAATGTCTGGGAATCCTTGTTTCCTGTGTCTGAGAGGCACAAATGCAGATTGGAAACTCTTTATGTCCGGGGAGTGGAGAGGGATGAACAGGACTTGTTGTGCATGGGCCTCAGTATCTGATGACAAACTCAGCCATCAATCTTATAAGGCAAGCCCAACGAAGGCTCTCCTTGATAGAACTTGAGTCAGACTCTTCTGCACCCTTTTGCTATGGCCCCAGTCCTGCATCGCTTGGTTTTAGCAAGAAACTTGATAAGTCATTTTGTTGATAAAGTAAGGCCCTGCCCTCCGTATCTGGTCACCCTCAATATCTGATCCAAATCCTCGTCCCCCACCATCATCCAGGTGAGATCTGATCACCTTCAGCAAGAATCCTGTGGAGTCGGTTTAGCGAGAATAACCCCTCACCCCTGATGTATCCTCTTAATAATTTTCCACCCACTGATTCCACCCTACTCCTTGGCTATAAACCCCCACTTGTTCTTGCGATATTGGGAATGGAGTCCAGTTCTGTACTGAGGTCTACTTTTCCCCTATTGCAATCATTTCTGAATAAAATCTGTTTTTACCCCTTTAACAGTCCAGCTCTGGTTTTTCTTGAACAACCTTCACAATATCGAGGGCTGTAGGTCTTTTCTTTTGGGCTGGCCACTGGCCCCAGAGAGAACTTCTAGACCTGCCTGCACATGGGAGAGGGGGTGTATAAACCGGGCTGCCAGCATTCTGGGGGAGGAGTGGAGACAGGGCCTCCTGCCTCCTGATCAGCATGCAGGCTGCCAGTGAGTCCCTCACCCCGGCTATGCCCCAGGGTCCTTAGTCCAGAGGCCCTGGGGGCAGTCCCTCCAGAGAGGAAAGCTCCAGTCGCCCGGCTAAGGGTGTGGGGTGGGAATGCTTGCACTTCTCAGGAAAGGGGATGGCATCTGGGGCTCTCACTGCAGGCTTTCACCCGGCCCTCTGTTTTTACTTTCCCCCTGCACCCTCATCACCAGCGATGTCTGGTGCTTGGAATACCCCAGTTCCAGGCTCCCCAGCATGACTCTTGTGAGGTTTCTGTTGTTCCCACCCTACTGAGCTTGCTACCCCTTGCTCGTGTGCCTTCCGTCTTCCAGAATGTTAACACCTCTCAGCTGCTGTCATCACTTCTCTCTTTTTCCTTGTCAGTTGGTGCCACTTTCGTTCTTTCATTGTCATGTTGGTGAGGCTTGGGGAAGGGAGGGGGAGTTTACTTCAGTTTTCCAGGTCTACCAGAAGTCTCTCCTCAGTAGTTTCAGATGGACCATTATTTTATTGTTTTTTAAAAAGATTTATTTATTTATTTATTTGACAGAGAGACACAGCGAGAGAGGGAACACAAGCAGGGGGAGTGGGAGAGGGAGAAGCAGGCTTCCCGCTGAGCAGGGAGCCCGACGCGGGGCTCGATCCCAGGACCCTGGGATCATGACCTGAGCTGAAGGCAGATGCTTAATGACTGAGCCACCCAGGCACCCCATGGTGTGGTTTCTGAGGCAAGGACATTGTGGGTCACTGTCTGGTGGAAACCAGCTGCTGGGTCACGAGGACACTCAAGCAGCCCTCTGGAGAAGTCCACGTGGGGAGGAACTGAGGCCGATGGCTGGCATCAGTTCACCACGCATGTGAGGGAGCCACTTTGGAAGTGACCCTGCCGCCCCAGTCAGACCTTCAGATGACTCTGGCCCCAGCTGAAATCTGGGCTGCAACCTCATGAGAGACCCTGCACCAGACCACGTGGCTTGCCCACTCCCAAATTCCCAACCCACACAAACCGGGACATAATAAATGCTTACTGGGGTCGTAAATCGCTAAGCTTTGGGAGGATTTGTTTTTAGCAGAAGATAATGAGGACAATCCCTAATCTGTCAGTGGTCCCCCCAAAGCTCTGTGTGATTGCTACCCCCCCCCCCAGCTTCCCCAGGAGACCCTCTCTTGGCCTCAGCTATGCGGAGCTCCTTCCAGTCCATCCACCTCCCCAGCACTGTCACGTCCTCTCCACAGGTTGTTCCTGCTCATCCCCATCCCTCCTCTTCATCTCGCGTCCTCTTCTAGCCTATTCATCTTTCCAACCAATGCCTAAGGGTCACCGCTAGGGAAACAGTCCCCTAAGCTCTCCTGCCTTCCCTTGGTTCTGCCCCTCACAGCTCCCTTAAAGCATTTATCAGAATTGTCATCGTGTCATTATTCGTGTAATCATTTATATAACGCCTGACTCCCACCACCCCTAAGACTCTGAGCACTCCAAGCGCAGGGAATGCTTCCATCTTTATGTTGCTGAACTCCACATTGCCCCCGACAGCATCTGGAACCTAGGAGGTTCTGAAAAGACATTTGTTGGACATGAGATGAGAATGAGATGTGCTCCTGCGAGCTGACCCAGTGGTTGTCCTCAACTATGAGAGAAGCAGCTTTCAGCAAATCCCTAACTGACGGCAGGTCAGTAAGTTATTCTTAAAGGACAGCACATACACTTTAATTAAAAAAAAACACACACACACAAAACTCACTTCCGACAATGACTCATTTTGTGACCTTGGGCGGCTTGCCTTCCCTCTCTGAAAAAGGTAGATAGTAATTGGTGCAATGTTTCTCTTGAAAGCTGGGAACCATTTCATGTAGAGAGATTTTGGCAAGGTTTTCAAAGCCCTTAAAGTACAGTTTTCTTAATATCCAGGTGGTTGTAAGTGATTATGTAAATGGTGAATAGAAATGAGCTATGCTCTATCGCGTGGAGGCATCTCAGTTCTAGGTGTGTGTGTGTGTGTGTGTGTGTGTCTTTTGGTCTTAAACTGGTATACCTTTGTGTGTCCGTTTGTTTTAAAGAAGAATCTATGTTTGTTCTAGAATGCTCATGAACATCCAAAATTCTACAGATTTGTTTGAAGCTGTATTTTTTATAAAGATTTATTTATTTTTTTGAGAGTGAGAGAGACCATGAGAGGGGCAGAGGGAGAGAGAGAATCTCAAGCCGACTCCACAATGAGTGCAGAGCCCGACATGGGGCTTGATCTCACAACCCTGAGATCAGGACCTGAGCTGACACTAAGAGGCAGATGCTTAACCGACTGCGCCACCCAGGTGCCCCTGTTTGAAGCTGTATTTGAAGCTGTGTTCATTTCTAAGTCATTTGGCTCTATTCTTTTGTAATAATAATAAACCCATATTTACTGAAAGCTAACTCTGTGCCAGGCATTATGCAAAACCTTTTCCTTCACCAAGCTGATCCTCACAATCACTTTTGCAAGGCAGGAACTGTTATAATCCCCATTTTACAGATGAGGGGACTGAAGCTCAAAGAGGATAGATAACGTCCCTAAGGCTACGCAGCTGGTGAAGCAATAACCAAAATCTGTTTGGCATGCTCTTAACCTTTGGAAAAACTGCACATGTGGATTTGTGATTCAGAAATAAAGGGGAAAAAAGGGGTGCATGGGTGGCTCAGTCGGTTAGGTCTCTGACTCTTGATTTTGTCTCAGGTCATGATCTCAGGGTCAAGAGACTGAGCTCCGAGTCAGGCTCTGAGCTCAGTGTGGAGTCTGCCGGAGATTCTCTCACTCCCTCTTCCCCTCTCCCCGCTTGTGCTCTCTAAATAAATAAATAAATAATTTTAAAAAAAGAAACAAAGACAAAGAGGAATATGACAAAAATTCCTATTAATTCTGGAGGATTTTAAATGTCAAGGAGCCTTCAGAATAGTGTTGGTCTACAATCCGATGCCCGAGTACCGAGTGGTATGAATGTAGGAGATGAACAAGGGTGATGGATGAAATGTTATTTTCAGCCATCTGCGTTCACAAGATAAGCTCCTGGCGCACCCATCAAATTATAGTCCTGTTCAAAGCAAAATCATGTTTGCACACCAAACAGAACAGTCTAAACAAAGGCCAGTGTTTGCATACAGCTGGGTCTCAGGAATGCATACAAGAGGAGACATCTGCGGCCCACCAGGCCCTGATCCAGAGCAGGTGGGATCAAAGACAAGGCCAGAGGAGGGGATGTGGCTCCATTTTGTCCCGAAACTGATCTCAATGGGACTCTGTCCACTGGACCCCCTAACCTAACCAAATATGGCCAGTCTTCATTCACTCCGCCAGCTATTCAACAAATGATTTCTGTTTTTTTTTTTTTTAAGATTTTATTTATTTATTTGAGACAGAGAGAATGAGAGAGAGAGAGCACCTGAGAGAGGGGAGGGTCAGAGGGAGAAGCAGGCTCCCCGCTGAGCAGGGAGCCCGATGCGGGACTCGATCCAGGGACTCCAGGATCATGACCTGAGCCGAAGGCAGTCGCTTAACCAACTGAGCCACCCAGGCACCCAACAAATGATTTCTGAACGCTTGTTATGTGGCAGGCACAGGTTTGGAGGCCTGGAAGGCATGCGTGGTCCGTCTCTGGAGCTCATGGTCTTGTTTGAGAGAGGGATGTGTGTCATAGGAAGGTACATTAAATGAACTAATACACACAAATCATTATTTAATTATGTGGTGAGAAGGATGGAGTGCTCTGAAAGGGGGTCAGGGGCCACCTGTCTGAGGAAGTAATTTCATTTGAAACTTAGAGGTGTTGCCAGAGGAGAGACTATTAAAGAAGCACAGGTTTGGGGCGCCTGGGTGGCTCTGTCGGTTAAGCGTCTGCTTTTCCCTCTCCCTCTGCCCCTCCCCCTGCTCACGCGCACTCGCTCTCTCTCAAATAAATAAATAAAATCTTTAAAAAAAAAGCATACAGGTTTATTAGTTATGTATGTAACAAATCCCCCCAAAACTCAGTGGCTTACAACAACAATACTTATTTGATTACCTCTTAGGGTTTCTGTGGGCCAGGAATTTGGGAGAAGCTCCACTGGCCAGTCCTCAGGATCTCTCTTGAGATCTGTCAAACGCTGGCTGGGGCTACCATCATCTGAAGGGTCAACTGGGGCTGGAGGGTCCGCTCTGACATGGCTCACCCTTGTACCTGGCAAAATGGCACTGCTGTTGGCCGAGGGCTTAGCTTCTCTTCACGGGACTGCTTGCGTGTTCTCGTGGCCTGGTGGCTGACTTTTCCCCAGAGAGAATGAGCCAAGAGGCCAACATGGAAGCTGCAAAGCCCTTTATGATTAGTCTCTAAAGTCACAGAGTGTTTCTCTGCCATGTTCTATTAGTCACACAGGACCAGTCCTGCTCCAGCTGAGAGGGACTATATCAGGTTATGTGTGCTGGGAACTTGGACCCTTGGGAGGCATTTTAGAGGATAGTTACAAATGATTGGTCAACAGGGGTTAAGCAATGGCACTCTCATACGGTGTTTTCCTGGAGCCCTCGCAATGGATGGGTGAGTCCCGCCCCACGCCACTCAAACCACTGGACCTGCAGTGGCGTACATGTCCTTGCTGCTTCCCGTTGCTGCTCACAAATCAAAATCCCTTTCTCCCCCCTAAAATCTCCCAAGTCACTGGACCACGCCACCCCCATGCTGTGGCCATTTATCAGCCCCAGGGGCCTTCTTCCCTAAAGATGTTAAGTCCTGGCTCATTGTTCTCTGCTCTATCCACAAACATAATCCCTCACCGTTTCGGCCCCCATGTCCTCCTCTGAGGATCCTGTCTTCTGCCCCGTCTTAACACTCATTCCCATTATCATACCCTTGACCTTGCCATTATCAAAAGCTGCAATCCCATCATAATGTCAATTCAAACCATCCCATAGTGCAAGATTTTACCTTCTAGTGCACCATCTCCAGCAATTCTTGGACCCTACCTGGTCCTCTCATTCATTGATCTTACTACCTTTATACCCTGCTCATAGCTCATTTCGCTCCTCACTCAGCTCAGATGCCGTGACTTCCTGGCATATCCCCAATTTTGTTTCCCACTGCTGCTCTTACAGATTACCACAGGGCTGAAAACAACACAAATTTATTCTCTCACAGTTCTAGAGGTCTGAAATCTGAAATGGGTCTCACTGGGCTAACACCAAGCCGTTGGGAGGCTCTAGGGGAGGACTCCGTCTCCCTGCCTTGTCTAGCTTCTAGGGGCCACCCACATTCTTGCCCCTTCCACCATCAGCAATGTTGGGCTGAGTCTCATCCAACCATTTTTCTGGTTGCCTCTTTTCTGTCTTCCTCTTCCACTTATAAAGACCCCTTGGGATCACATTTGGCCTGTCTGGATAATACAGGATAATCTCTCCATTTCATGGTCAACTGATGGCCAGTCTTAATTCTTTTTTTTTTTTTTAAAGATTTTATTTATTTATTTGACAGAGAGAGAGAGAGAGAGAAAGAGAGAAACAGCACGAGAGGGGAGAGGGTCAGAGGGAGAAGCAAGCTCCCTGCTGAGCCAGGAGCCCAATGTGGGACTTGATCCCAGGACTCCGGGATCATGACCTGAGCTGAAGGCAGCCGCTTAACCAACTGAGCCACCCAGGCGCTCATGCCAGTCTTAATTCTATCTGCAGCCTTAACTCGGATTCCTTTTTGCCATGTAATCTAACATATGCAGAGATTCCGGAGATGAGGATGTGAATATCTTTGGGGCCCCTCAAGTGCTTTGCTCTTCCCCCAGGTTATGTTACTAACCCGAGCAGAATCCCAAATCTCTCTTCATCCAACTGTCCACCTACTCTGTGTCTGCACCCGGGCAGCTCGGCCTGGCTGGACCAACACAGAAACCGCAGCTCGGGCTCCATTCACGACCACTCATCTCAAGTAGACCTCAGCCAGCCAGCCAGTTCTACTATATGTCCCCAGCCCATTCACTCTCCCTCTCCCCGTGATGACTTCACACCTCCTCTCACTCCAGACCCCCACGCCTCCTTCCTTGTCCTCACTCTCAGCTGTGGTTTTTGCTTCCTACTTCACAAAGAAAATTGGGGCAATAGGAAGAGAACTTACTCAGACTCAGCAGCGCATCTACCCGCCCACCTGCATCTGTGCTCACACACTGTTTCCTTCTTGCTGCTGTGGAGGGGCTGCCTAGAGTTGGTCCTCCACTGCAGGGACTGAGCCCACAGCCCAACCCACTCACTTCCTCACGGTCTTCACTCCGGAGAGCCCCTATGCTTTCTTCTGTGTTCTCAATGCCCCCCCTCTTTTGGTTAATTTTTCCATCAGCGTACAAACATGCTATCATTTTTCATCCCATACAAAACAAAACCAAAATAAAACCTTCTCTTGATCTGACATCCTGTCTCCAGCCAGTGCCTACTTTACTTCCCCACTCTTCTTTGCAGCGAAACTTGAAAAAGTGCTCTCTGCTTCTTGGGTCCAGTTCCTTCCCTCCCACTCTCTTGGATCTATTCATATCCGGCCTTGGCTTCCACTGTGCTTCTCAAGGTCACTGCCAACTGCCAAGCTGCTAAATCAATGTCGATTTTCAGTGCTCACCTTAGCTTGCGGCAGCATTTGATACATCTGGCCAGCCCTCCCTCCAGAACACACATCTTTACGTACTCCTTGGTGTCCTTGTCTCTCCATGGCCACTCTCTCAAGCTCCTCTGCCCAGCTCTCCTCATCTCCTTGACCTTCGGGTGCTGGAGTGCCCACACTCTCTTGATGATCTCATCTGGGCTCTTAGCCTGAAATACCATTTTATAAGCCAACGACCTCCAAATTTTATCTGTAGCCTGGACCTCTCCTCTGAACTCCAAACTCTTTCCTATCCTAGACTTGCAGGTCAAATAAACTTCTCAAAATGAAAATGACACAAACCAGTTACTGGGCAAGAATTTAACATCAATCTCGACTCCTCTCTTTCCTTCACACCCTCACCCAGTCCTTCCCCTTTACCTCGGCTCTTCCTTCAAGAACATCTGGGGTCTGACAGCTTCCCACCACAGCCACTGCCCCTACCCTACTGTCTGCCCTCATTCTCTGCTGTAATTTTCTCCCTTAACGTGTATTTCCATTTGTGTCAGTTTCTTATTGTCACTGTGACAAATGACTACAAACAGTGGCTTAAAACAACACAAATTTATTATCATACACTTCTGGAGATCAGAACTCCATCGGGCTATGTTCTTTTTGGAGGCTTGGGGGATAATGTGTTTCCTTCCCTTTTCCACCTTCTAGAAGCTGCCTAAACTCCTAGGCTTGTGGCCCCTTCCTCCATCTTCAAAGCCAGTAGCATAGCATCTTGTTTATTCTTGGGCCCACCTGGATAATCCAGGATAAGACCGTCCCCTCAAGATCCTTAACTTAATCACATCTGCAAAATCCCTTTTGCCACTTAGGGTGAAATATTCACAGATTCACAGGGATTAGGACATCTTTGGGAGGGGGGCATCAGTCAACCTACTCCACCTTCTGAAAAACTATATTTTCCTTCTGCATTTGCTTATCATCTGTCTTCTTGAGGGCGGGACTTAGACCCTTTGAGGTTTTGTCTTTTTTTTTTTTTTTATTCATGAGAGACAGAGCGAGAGAGAAAGGCAGAGGGAGAAGCAGGCTCCCAAGGAGCAGGGAGCCCGATGCGGGACTCCATCCCAGGACTTTGAGGGGGTTTTTTGTCTGTATCCCCAGTGCCTAGGACTATCCATGGTTAATAGTAGATGCTCAGGAAGTACTTTGGTGGCGTAACACCTGTGGTTTTGGCTGTGGCTGTGTTTGCCTGTTCTTGGGATATGTGCCATCAGCAACAATGACTCCTGTTTGAAAGCACCTGTTACCTATGCGGCAGGCAGTGATAAGAGTGCCTAGGGTGGTGTCCAGGAGGGCATTGGGCAGCCCCCCAACCCAGCCAGGCTGATGCGAGCCGCACTCCCCTTCCCTTTTTTCCTAGGCTGCTTCGCTGCAATTCGATTTAATCCTTTGATGTTTTTTGAGTCTCGAGGTGGAAGGCTCAGTCCCGCCCCACCACACCAGGAGATGTCTAGAAAGAGCCTCCGTCTCCCTCAGCTTCAAGCCAGAGATTCATCTTCAGTCTCACAAATGGTATTTTGTTACCATGGCAACCGAACTTCTAAAAAAACGGACGTCAAGCAACATGCGGATCCCAGTGCTCATGGCAACCACCATTCTGCATATTTTGGGGAGAAAATGTGTCTTGCCTTCTTCCTGCCTGTGAGTTGAGGGGGAAGGTGAGCACCAGGTTTCCTTCCAGAATTGATGAGACCCTGAGGGTTTTGGGTTAGAGGCCGGACCCCTCCCCCAGTGTGAAAGCAGCTCGTTTCCACAAGGTCACATAAGCAATGTCTCCCGCCCCAGGGGAAGGAGATCTGGCTCTTGCCCCTCCCTTCTTTGATGCTGTTCAAATCCCTGGGGCCTTGCTTGGCTTCTGCTGGGCGCGGACATGGGAGCCCCCACCCCCCCACCCCCCACGGGCTGAGAATCTGACAGGTGGAGGCAACCCTTCACCCATTGTTCTGTTTATTTGCTCGTGGATTCATTCATGCATTTCCTCAGTAAACATTCACAAAGACCCTACTATGTGCCAGACCCTGTGCTGGGGCTGCAGGGGCAAGTAGGACAGGATTCAGTGACCCTCATTCTCCAGCCCCGAACCTTACAGAGGAGATAAGTAAACACAAATTACATAGTGGCTTGAAAGAAAGAGGCGTGCATAAGGCATGGGGAGGAAGGGGGGTGCTTAACTCTGGCGTAGATGTAGGTGGGGGGTGGAAATCAAAGAACCCAGCCTTGTTTTAGCTTCTTTTATGGAAAAAATTGGCCAAACTCTATTCATTCGAGGAAGACTTAAGAAAATACCTCTAACAGCTTTCTCAAAGGCATTTTGGCCTCTCCACTGCCTCAAGTGAAGATGCACATTTTCCCCATTATAATGTTTCTGAAATCAAGATGTCTTATGATCAATGTATCTATTTAACGAAGCGTTTCTTTCCCTACTCCCAATAAAATTGATGTGTGTCTTATAATCAGTGGCATCTTAGAATCAAGAAAACAGTGTTCCCAGTATTCATTAGTAACTAAGCCTGAAACCTCAGAGAATCTTCTCGGCCTCAGATTCCTGGTCATATTTTCTCCCTGAAGAAGTGTTGCCTTTCCCATTAGAAATAAGGTATGAGGGGTGCTTGGGTGGCTCAGTTGGTCAAGCCCTGAGTTGGGGCTCCACGCTCAGCAGGAAGTCTGTTTCTCCCTCTCCGTCTGTCCCTCCTCCAGCTAGTGCACGGCTCTCTCTCTCTCTCTCAAATAAATAGACAAATAAAATAAAAAAAAAAAAAAAAAGAAACAAGGTATGGTTCCAGTTAGAAGGATTTCAAGGGGCTCCCCTGCATTGGGTGGCAGCTTAGTTAGTGTTGAAGAGCCAGACGGCCTGGGTTCACTTCATGTCCAGACTCCTGGCTGTGAGACCCTCTCTGACCCTCATCTGTAAGATCATTATATTATGTAACTTTATCTTTCTGATGGTCCATTCAGCAAATTTTGATTGAGCATCTACTATGTATGAGGCACTACTGAAGAACTAGGGATGCAGAAGTGGACAGAATATGAAATCTCTGCCTTTGTAAGCTTACATTCTATTGGGACAGACCCATGATAAAGCCACAGATTATGAAAATATAGTACATTAGATGGTAGTAAGTGCTCTGGAGGAAAATGAAGCAGGGAAGTGGGTGGGGACAGCTAGTGCGGAACAGTTAGGGTTAGCAGTTGTGATTAGGTTCAATTGGGAGTAACAAAAAAGCCAAAACGATGGTGGCTTAAAAAAAAGACAAAAGTTCACTTCTCTATGATAGATATAGGAAGTCCAGGGTGACTTTATAGCCACTAAGGATCCAGGACCCATTTATCTTATTGCTCTGCCATCCTCAACACCTGGCTTCTCCCTCATGATCCAGGACAGCTGCTGGAGCTCCAGCTATCTTGACTATATTCCAGCCAGAAGGAGGAAAGGTGGGAGTGCAGGAGGATGTGCCTCTTTATAAAACCAGGTTGTGTCTTATGATCAATGTATATATTTATTGAAGTGTTTCTTTCCCTACTCTTAATTGACGTGTTGTTAAGAACATTCCATAGAATGTGACACTTCCCTTTCCTCTCCTTTGTCCAGAACTTTGTTGCTGAGAAGGTTATACTGTTGGAAGGAGGGCTGGGAAATGCAGTTTTTATGCCCAGCTGAAACTGAGAGCTTTTATGACAAGGCAAGAATGGATGGGATGAGTATTGGGGTGCAATTAGCTGTCTCTGCTACACATTGTTACATAGATTTGATTAGATAATGTGTACAAAGGATTTGGCATAGAATAAGCACTTGGTAAATATTAGCTATATTTCAGTGCACAGTTTTCTCAATGCATATGTGCTTGGGAGCTATTCGTGCATGGTAAACATAGAGTAGACGGGGACTCAAGGGTCTTAAGTGACTGCCCCATGGCTGCAGAACGGAATGGTGGTGGATCCTGTCTGGTGGGCATTGAGTGGGTCTGCCTGGGAAAGAACAGGGAGTCATATGGGGGGTGAGGGTGTGACAGGGATGACTCTGCGAAAGTCCTTTGAGTTCGAGGGGACCGTGCCCCACACAATGCCATAGGAGGTGGGGCCTGGAGAATGTGCTCAGTGCGTGCGGGCCACCAGTTTCTGCAGACTGCAGTCCTCTCCAGCACATGGGCCTTGTTACCTCTCCTTCCGGCCTGAGAGGTGTTGGCCACATAGGTTGGTGGCTTTTCAGAGCGGTTTCTCTCACTCTGACATGCCTCAGCTCTGCTCAAAAGCTCCTTGCTTCCTGAATACAGTATGGACTTCACCATTCAGTAGGCTTTGATACAAGTTCATTAAAGTAATCAGTTAAAGGACCTCATTGATCTGACTCTAATTTATTTTTTTCAGCCTCTTTCCCCATGACCTCCCCACTCCCTGGCCCAAGTGGAATCTCTTTTTTTGTAACTCAATTGTTGCATTTTTTAGGAACCTCAGGTTATCAAACTATTATTTAAAAATAATTGTTTCAATGGAAAAAACAAACAAGGGCTAGGTTATTTCAGACTTATAATACCAAGAGTTGTCTTTGCTCATCAGACCCTTACCTGATCTCAACCTGCAGCCCCTGGACCACAGGAACAAATACATGTCCCAGATGACACCACCATATTATCCCACCCCTTGGTCACAGTGATTGGTCCAGGGATGGACATGTGACCTAAGATAACCAACGTGAGGTCTTCCCTAAGACTTTTCCTGAATGCAACTACTGGGAAACTCTACCAGTCCCCCCCCCCCCCCCCCCCCCGCCTTTTGCTTGCAAGACAAAGAGCTTAACCCAGTGCTGCTTGCAATGATGATGTAATTGTAAGGAGAAAGATGAATAGTGGTAGGAGAGATGGAAGCAAAAAGGCAGAGGAAAAAGGAGGAGGAGGGAGAGGGGAAGGGGAGAAGAGAAGAGAATGAATAAATATGGGTGCCTTTGAGTCCTGGATCAATGTGCCCTATAGGCCATCTTCACCACTGTACCTTTCCTAGTTAGAATATTGTTTTGTAAATAATTTTTCCTTTTTGGCTTCAGCTAGTTTGAGCTGGGCCAGGGCTGGGACTGGAGTAAGACAAGCTTGTTTGTAAAAACCTGAGAATGAGTACCTCCTTAAATTTGCATCCTAGAGTGCTCACTGGCTCACCTTCGTCTTGGCCCTCCATTGAGTTTCACTAACTTGTAACTGAATGAATTTTTGGCCAATAAAAATTCTATTTATATTTTGTAATCACAAGTTAAAAACGTATTAGTTGATCAAATTGGCCAAATACATCTAAATATTAATGAGCGCATCCTGTAGAACGTAGATGACTGGATCAAAGCTAGTGGGTATCTAGGCTAAGAAAGTGAACTGTAGCCCATTTCACAACTGCCAGTGACTGGCTAGAGTATAACACAAGCTATTACATCAAGAACATAGCTGTGTTGGTTATAATGTGGTCAGTCTGAGTTCTTGTTGCTCTGGCATGTCTTATGGCTGGCAGAATGGACACGAATTCATCTCCCTTTCTTTGGTTTACAGTGCCTAGGACAGTGTTTGTTGTATAGAAGGCATTCAATAAATATTTATTGGATTGGACTAAACAGCACTCTGATCTCTGGCCAATCCTCATGTCATAATGCATCGAATAGTGGCCACGCTGTTCCTTCTTGGCTAGTCAGTGTTTTCCTTCCCTGACCTCAGTGATTAGCTCGGGGATGGATATGCAACCCAAGGCAGTCCATGGGACTCAAATCCCAGGAGTTTTGTTGAAACTGTCGAGAAAGGGAAGTCCTCTTCCATTGGGGCTGCAAAGCTGTGAAGATATGGGTCTAGGGCTCCCCGTGACCATTTTATGACCTGGGGACTGATTGTCTAAGAATGGGACAGAGTAGAGAGATAGAGAAAATGAGTCCTGATAACGTGCCTTGAGTCCTGGATCCAACCAACCCTGAATGTTTCAGTTTCTGAACTAAGGCATTCTGTTTTTTGCATAAGCATGTTAAAGTTGAGCTTCTGCACTTGTCCCTGAAAGAGCCCTCATTAATGCAGCTGTCTTTTTATCTGTGTATCTGTTAGGATGCTCTTGGTGGTAGTGCTTATCAATGGCCAAATCACTGGGATTACACCATAGGGTTTATTATTCCATTGACAAGAAGTTCAGGGACGGAGCACCATCAGACACAGTTTGATCAAGGTTCTGGCTCCACTTCTCTATGATTCGCTTGGATTTTCCCTTCTCCATGTATTGGTCTTGGTGGCAGCTGGAAGGCTTCAGCAGTTGCATCACACCAGATCCACTGGTCAGAGGTAGAAAATGGACCATCTCTTTCAGTCTGCTTCTTAAGAGAAGGCTTTCCCGAAGCCCCTCAGCAGACCTTCCCTCCAGCTTATTGGCTAGAACTGGGTCATGTGCTCATTCCTAAGCCAATCCCTGGCAAGGGGACCAGGGCCGCCATGATTGGCTGAGGCTGAGGCCAAGGCCCTCCTCCTGCAACACATGGTCCCACAGAGGGTTCGATCTACGTTTATCCCTTCCTCTCCAGTGTTTACAGTCTCTTTCCTCTTCAGGGTCCATCCCATCTGCTTCACGCAAAGACAACTTCCTCCCATCTTGTACTCTTTCTTTGTAAAGATTTTATTTATTTATTTGAGGGAGAAAGAGGGAGGGAGAGCACAAGCAAGGGGAGGGGCAGAGGGAGCAGCAGACTCCCCTCTGAGTATGGAGCCTGACCTGGGGCTTGAATCAGAGAACCCTGGGATCATGACCTCAGTTGAAGGCAGACACTTCACTGACTGAGCCACCCAGGTACCCCACCATCTTGTACTCTTTCTAGCAGCCATCATGTTTCTCTACTTCCTTCCATTAGAGTTAGGTGGGCGCAGGGTTGGCAGAACTCAAATTGGCAGGCTCAATATTCAGCCTCTTCCTCAGGATGGTCAAAGCCTCGGGATGGCAGGACCAGGGCCAAGAAGGTGAAGTGCCAGAGATACAGATGGCTGCCAATAGACTCCTGTGAGGTAGTGAGTTCTCCACCAAGGGAATTATTCAGGTAACAGCTGGATGACTCTTTCTGAGTCAGCATAGAAGGGCTTCTACTGGGAGTGAATTTGGACCCGTTTGCTCTTTCATTTATTTATTCAACAAGTATTTATTGGGCACCTACTGTATACCAGCTCCTGGGCTAGATATTGAGAATGCAGCAGGTAATAAGAAAGTTACAGCTCCTGGGCTCATTCAGCTTAGAATTTAGCAGGGGAGATGGACCATAAGTGAGTCATCATACATGTAAATACACAATTGCAGGTATGATAGGTGAACTCCGGAGTCCCTTCTGAATGTAAGATTGATGATTCTGTATGTACGCTCCTTAGCTGAGTGCCTGGCACATAGTAACTGTTCAGTAAATGTTACTGCTATTGCTATTCCCTAACCATAGAAGCCCTCTGGCAATGTTTTCCTCCTCTGAACCTCTGTGTCATGTGTCTGTGTGTTACTCATTCGCCGTTTGGCCACACTTTGATTTTATTATTAAAGTTATAATTTATCTTGTGACTACAATACATTTTTTCCCCAGAAACTACAAGATTAACCTACCAAATGATGCCGAAGAGATTCAACTAGTTAAAAAACTAGAATTGTTCAAATTTATCAACCTTCTTGCCTATGTTTTGCAAGCCAAGAACACAAACAATAATTAAAAGGAGAACAATTCCTTTTTTTTTTTTTTTAAGATTTTATTTATTTATTTGACAGAGAGAGAGACAGTGAGAGTGGGAACACAAGCAGGGGGAGTGGGAGAGGGAGAAGCAGGCCTCCCACTGAGCAGGGAGCCCGATGTGGGGCTTGATCCCAGGACCCTGAGCTGAGGGCAGATGCTTAACAACTGAGCCACCCAGGTTCCCCAAAAGGAGAACAATTCCTAACATGTCCATAGCAGTTTCTCACACATCAGCTTATGTGGGCTGACAGCAGTCCTGTATGGAAGACAGGGGACATCACCCGTCTTTCCGGCTAAGAAAACAAAGGCTCAGAATGGAGAAATGGTTTGTCCACTACCTGGGGAGGAGAATGTTTCTTTCTCTAATTTTTAAGTAGCTTGAATTTAAGTAGCAGAATCCCAGCTGGAGGATAATCTGGGGACCATCTACTTCTATTTACCCATTTTACAGATGAGAAACAGACCCAGGACTTGCCAAAGACCACATTGCTAGTAAATGGCAGAGCCTAGGACTCCAGGCTTGTCTAATTCCTCCTTTCCCAATACCCAAGGTGCTGGTCCTTCCAACTGGCCAAGGGGTGCTGTTCATAACCAAGGGGGTTCCTGTATTTTCCAGGTGAGGCTGGTGGTAAAAGTAGCAACAGGTGAGGGTCACAGGACCTGCCAGCAAATAGCGAGGCTGAGGCGTAGTGGGATCCCTGGATACAGCCCAGGCTGGGGCCACAGTTAGCCTGAGCGCTCCCTCCCCTTTCTGTCGTCTTCCCTTCCTAGGCCCCAGTCCCTTTTATCCTCCTGCTTTTCGCTCACTGCTTCATGTGCGCCTTGCGCCTCCTTGTGGCTAAAAGTATCCGCTGCACCTGTTCCTGGGAAAATCCCCGAAATCATGGAATGTAGAAATTGAAGGACCTTTGGAGATCGTTTTACAAATAATTTCCATTTTTCCCCGCAGTGGTAAAACCAACCGGAGTCAGGATTAGAGCTCAGGAGTCCTGGTTTCTAGACTATTTCCCCAAATGGGCTGTCATTTACTCAATCTTTGAACAGGAGTAACTTGTGGGGTTCAGGGTAGAAAATGACCGATCAATCACTGAGTTGTTTTTAGGGCCAACAACATGAAAGAAATAAGAATCGGTATAGGTTAGCGCTGAGGCATATAGATCCAGAGGAAGATGAAGTTGGGTAAACCCTACAACTTTACCTCACCGAGCCTCAGTTCCAGCCTCTGAAAATGGGGAGGAAAATAGTACCTAACCACTTTGTAGGGAAACGTGAGGATAGCGTGAGATGGTGCACAGAAATCCCAGTGCCTAGCACACCACATATGCAGAACAGATTGTAGACCTAAATGTAAAACCGAAAACTATAAAACTCTGGGGGAGAAAACAGAAGAAAATATTTGTGATCTTAGGTTAGCTAAAGATTTCTTAGGTGAAACCTGGAAAGTATGGTGCAGAGAAGAAAAAAATTGATAAATTGGACTTCATAAAAATCAATGACTTATGCTCTCCAAAGACAATTTAAGAGAAGAAGTTAAGACACGATACTGAAGAAAATATTTACAAATCACATATTTGATGAAGGACTTGTATCCAAAATATGTAAAAGACTCTCAATAATTAGACAACAATACAATCCAGCAAGAAAATGCGAGAAAGATTAGAGCAGACACTTCACCCATGAACATAGATGAGTGGCAAATAAGCATATAAAAATCTTCAGCATCATTAGTCATTAGAGAAATACAAAGTTTAACCATGATGAAATGCCACTGTGCACCTATCAGAATGTTTAAAATTAAAAGGCTGATTTTTCCAAATGTTGGTGAGGGTTTGGAAGATCTGGAACTTGCATACACCACTGGTGGGAATGTAAAATGGTACAACCATTTTGGGGAACTGTTTAGAAGTTTCTTAAGACGTTGAACGGACATCTACTGTATGACCCAGCATTCCGGTGCTGGAATTTACCCCAGAGAAATGAAAGCTTATGTCCATACAAATACTTGAACATGAACGTTCGAAGCAGCTTTGTTTGTAGTAGTTGAAAACTAGAAACAGCCCAAATGTCCATCAACGGGTCAATGGATAAACAGATTTGTGGTGTGTTTACACAATGGAGTACGATTCAGCTATAAGAAAGGGATAAACTATCATTGATATACACAGCAAGGTGAATGAATCTCAAAATGCTGATTCTGAGCGTAAGAAGCCAGAGAAGGAGAGTACATGCTGTGTGATTCCATTTATAGAAGATTTCAGAACATGCAAACTAATTTATAGTGACAGCAAGCAGATCAGAGGTTTCCTGGGGATGAAGGGTGGTGGAGGGCAGAAGAGAGGGATCGCCAAGGGATACTAGGAAACTTTTTGGGGTGATGGATATGTTCACTATCTTAATTGTGCTAATGGTTTCATGGGTCTATACAAATGTCAAAACTTACCAAATTGTACACTTTATCTTTTTATTTTTTATTTATTTATTTATTATTTATTTATTTGACAGAGAGAGACACAGCGAGAGAGGGAACACAAGCAGGGGGAGTGGGAGAGGGAGAAGCAGGCTTTCCGCTGAGCAGGGAGCTCGATGCGGGGCTCGATTCCAGGACCCTGGGATCATGACCTGAGCCGAAGGCAGATGCCCAACGACTGAGCCACCCAGGCGCCCCATCAAATTGTACGCTTTAAATATGTGCTGTTTATTGCATGTCAATAAAGCTGTTAAAAAAAAGAAAATTATAGTGCTTGGTTGATAACATACTATGTGGAGGAGTTTCGAAGTGAAGTAGTGACAGGTCAGTCCCCATCTAGGGGGTGGCACTTCTCTGGTGGTTTGCAGTGCAGGTGAGGCCAAGGCCCACCACCCCGTCCTCACAGGCCATTTTGCCTTCCACAAGACTTCCCATCTGTGTGCTGGAACCTTTGGTCAGTCAATGGTAAGTAGGTGCCACGGGCCCAAATAAGACTGAGAGAGAAAGTGAACCCACTGGGCGTAGACTTCCCCCTCTGCCCCCACTGTGGGTGCACCCTCTTTTGGGAAATCCTCAAAGCCTACATCCTTCCATGAGCTTCTGACAGCAGCATCTACAGGGATGGACTGTGAATCAACTCACTGACCTCTAGACAACTTGGTCCCTCCCTCTTCATCAGACTTTTTGCCAGCTGCCTTGAATTAATTTTTCAGAAGCTTGCCCCATCTTTCTACAAGATCGTACCCCAACACATTTCCTTTTTGCCATGGCTGTTGGGAAGCTCACAGTCAAGAATGGTGTCTAACTGTAATGGTTAACCCATTCTAGGTGCCTAGTACCAGTTAATTTCTTGCTCCTTTCAGCTTGTTTTTGTTATTGATTGATTTCTCTCTCTCTCTTTTTTTTTTAAGATTTTATTTATTTATTTGAGACAGAGAGGATGAGATAGCAAGCGAGAGGGCACAAAGTGGGGGGCAGAGGGAGAGGGAGGAGCGGGCTCCCAGCTAAGCAGGGAGCCCGATGCGGGACTCGATCCTAGGACTCTGAGATCATGACCTGAGCCGAAGGCAGATGCTTAACCCACTGAGCCACCCAGGTATCCCTATTGATTGATTTATATATTTATTTATTTTTTTAATTTTTTTGTTAAGATTTTTATTTATTTGACAGAGAGAGACACAGAGAGAGAGGGAACACAAGCAGCGGGAGTGGGAGAGGGAGAAGCAGGCTTCCCGAGGAGCAGGGAGCCCAATGTGGGGCTCGATCCCAGGACCCTGGGATCATGACCTGAGCCGAAGGCAGATGCTTAACAACTGAGCCACCCAGGTGCCCCATCTATATTTATTTTTAATATATCTGTTTTATGGTATGTTCCATCTTAGGAAGTCATCTGTTTCTTTTCACAAATAGATGGGGTGTCAACCATTGTAAAAAGAAATGCGAGAGGTCAAGGGCATGTCCAGTACATTATCCTTGTGTCCCACCATATCTGTGAGAGTACATTGCATGGGAAAATGCTCATTAAAAGTATGTTGAATACATTATGTAATTCCTAATACTTATTATGTCAGAGGCTCTCCCAAGGGAAAGTTTTGTAGGGACACTGATTGACAACGGATGTGGATCTTTTTTATTTTCTATCTCCCGTGGCACCTGTCTGGTAACGTTAGTGCAGGTGCTAAGGTGTCTGCTTTCGTATCTTTTTGGTGCCTGGGCCCTGCTAAGCGTCTCGCTGGATGGACAGCCGCAGAGGGCATCTACCCAGTGACTCACGGGGAGTTGTTGCTCCTCCGAGAGGAAATCAGTGTCATAAGTCTGGTACTCTGTGTTTCCAGTGGTGGCATTGTCCTTGGTAGCCCATCTCTCCCAGGTTTGGCACCCCCCAGAGTCTCTGCCTGGTGCCTTAGGAACTTACCCTACTTTCTTGAAATCAGAGGTTCATCTTTACCTTGTGACTCAGTGAGGACAGCCATTCAGAGCTGGGAATGGCTCCCTAGGGATATCTGGCTGCAGCCGAAACTGCCCATCTCTCATCCTTCCTAACAAGGGCCACATGATTTACATTTCAAAATGTTCCAGTAGGACCGTGCTCAGCATGGCTAATGAAGGCTTTCAGCATTTGGCAAAGAAACGGCAGGGTTAGTTAAAACTGAACTGTTTCGTTGAGGAGTGATGGTCTTTTAAAGAGCTCCCAAGGAACCCATGGAAGGGTCTGCAGAATAAAGCAAGAGGGCTTCCACGAGTCAGAAGCCATAAACAAGGACCCCTAGTGGTGGAGACACAACACCTGTTTTCATTGTTATGGGCCCTTCTTTGTTCTTTCCCTTGCTGTGTGCTAAGGATATAGGAATTTTGATGGTAAGAAAACAGATTAGATCATGTTCTGCTGGTTCTCAAACAGCTTTACTAGATCACATCCCCAAAGTGAGGAGTTTAAATTTTTGGTTTGGTTTTTAGGAGCCTACAGGATCTGCTTGCAACCTTCCTTTTTAATTACTTGCTCCCTGTCCTCTGTCATCACATGTCCTGGGCTTGGACTATACCAGCCAGCTCTTGGTAGCTTTCCACTTTCGCTCATCCTGTTCCCTCTGCATGAACAGTCTTTCCTGTTCCCATCTATCCACTCCACCCTCCGTTCTGTTTACAGAACTCAAATTCCTTCCCTAGTGAGGAAAATAAACCACACCTCCCTACGCCGGTGGTACTTTGCTTACCCTAATTTCCCTGGGTCTGGATAATAGCTAACCGTCCATTTCTGCTTCTCCCCAAGATCCTAAGCAGCCAGAGGGCAGAGGCTGGTGGTATATGGTTGCATCTTCTAGTGCCCAGCCAGAGCCCCAGATGCAGGAGACTCTCATAATCATGGGTTGTGGAGTGGCGTGTTCTTGTTCTTTTATTTTTTTTTTTTAAAGATTTTATTAATTTATTTGAAAGAGAGAAGAGAGCATGAAAGAGAGAGAGAGATTGAGAGCGAGAGCAGGAGCAGGGGGGGAGGGACAGAGGGAGAAGCAGGGAGCCCGATACAGGGCTCCATCCTAGGACCCCAGGATCATGACCTGAGCCGAAGGCAGACACTTAACCGACTGAGCCACCCAGGCACGCCTCTTCTTGTTCTTTTTATTTTTAAAATTATTTTTAAAGATTTTATTTGTCAGAGAGAGAGAGAGAGCACAAGCAGGGGGAGCGGCAGGCAGAGGGAGGACCCTGGGATCATGACCTGAGCTGAAGGCAGACACCTGACTGAGCGACCAAGGCATCCCTCTTCTTATTCTTTTAAAATCAAGTTTTATTAATTCTAAATATGCCATACATTCTCACTAAAAAGTATAAAAGAGTGAAAAGTCACTCCGTTCTCTAGCCACCAGATTCCCTTCTATGCGAATAACCAATATTATCAGCTTTTTATGAATCCTTCTAGACATATATAAACATATGTATTTTTCTTCCTCCTTTTTAAAAATAAATGGGATCATACTTAAACAGTTTTGCACTTTGCCTTTTCACTTTACCATGCTCATATACACATATTTTTAAAACTTATTTAACCAATTAACTTTGATAATGTTTCAGTTGTTTTCATTCTTTTGCTATTAAAAACAATGCTGCAATGAATAATCTTGTATATTTGCCATGTTCAGATGTAACTTATGTAGGAAGAATTTCTGGAGGTGGAATTGCTAGGCCAATAGATATGGGTACTTTTAATCTTGATCATCATTGCCTAATTGTTCTCTATAAAGAATGTCCGGTTTCACACCCATCAGCAATATATGGGAGATGGGAGTCTGTCCATGCACCGTTGCCAACACGATGTGTTACTAACTTTCAGACAAGTTCCATTAAAAAAAAAAATTAGATTTAATTTTGAGTGTGTGTGTGTGTGTGTGTAACAAATTCATGATCACCTCTTGGGTTGAAAATCATCAAAAGTATCTGGGGGTGTTAACAATCTGGAGATTCTGACCCCAGGTTCACAGAAAAGTAAAGAGGTTTTACTTTTGTGAAGCAATTTACAGATTTTAGATGTATTTTACATGCATTGATTTTGACCAATGGGTACATTCATACACTTCCAAGAATTTAAAGCATAACCGGGAGGAGCCAACTTGATGAACACTTTGATGTTTCGGGTAAGATTTTGGGTATCTTCTGATGATTTCAGTAAGGAGATTACTAAAGAGGTCAGAAGATAGTGTGAAATCTGCTCCATAGTCGTGTTATGAGGATTAAATAGGATGTCTGCAAAACTTTCGTCACAATACCTGATACATAATAGGCACTCAATAAAGTAGCGGTAGTTATTACCTAATAAACAATAGGCTGTTTATATGCGTTGATGACAGATTAAGGGGCTATTTGGGTGATAAAATCTGCCCTTTTGGCAGTAAGGGCTCTGGCGCCCGATAAATTCCTCTCTAGCACTCATGAGCAGTGTGACTTTGAGCACATCCCCTAACCTCCCCGGCCTCAGTTTTCACATCTGGAAAGTGGAAGAATAAAACCCAAGGCTCAAGGTTTGCCCTGAGCTTAAATGTGCAATACTCCGAAGTGCTTGCTACACACTAGTTCTCTTCTTTCCTCCCAATCTACTGATTGGAGCCATCAAGAACCCATAGAAAAACCCGATAACCCCAGGAAACCAGAGGGATCGAGACCAGGGCGACACGAGCGTGTTCATCACCGCCGGGGGGCCGCGCGTCCAAGGGCAAAGGGTCACAAGCGACGCGCGACCTCTGACTTTCCCCTCCCCACCCCACCCCACCCCTCCGCTCCCCTTCCCTTCCCTTCCCCTCGGCGAGGAAGACCCCGCCCCTGTGGGGGCGGTCGCCCCCGGGCGATCACCCCGGCAACGCCGTCTTCCGGTCCGCTCGGCCCCGCCCACTTCCGGCCCCGGCGCGGCGCGCTTGCGCAGGGCGACCGGGAGCAGGCCTCCGGAAGGGCGGCGTGGGGGTGCGGTCCCGGGCGGAGGGCGGAGGGCGGCGGAGCGCGGGGGACGCGCGGCCTGGCTTCGGCGTCGCTGCCGGCGCTCAGGGCTCCGCGCAGCCATGGAGAGCGGAGGGCGGCCCTCGCTGGGCCAGTTCATCCTCCTGGGCACCAGCTCGGTCGTCACCGCCGTCCTGTATTCCGTGTACCGGCAGAAGGCCCAGGTCGCCCAAGAGCTCAAGGTCAGTGCTGGAGCCAGCCTGGCCTCAGTCGGCTCAGCCCTGCCCCCGGTACTGGTGAGCCCGGGTTCGCCTCGGGCTGCTCCAGCGTCGGAAACTGCCCCAAAGGGGAAACCGGCCCTTGAGGGGTGTCGCCCCCGAGTCACGGGAGGAACTAGGATCAGAATTCGGGTCTCGTGATAACCGCTGCACTTGCCCTTTTCTCCTCAGCCGCTCTCATTACTCAGAATCTCGACCTGATTGATTCCTTTATTCGACAAATACGAAGGGCCGCCTGCTCTGCTCCAGGCACGGGCTGTCGCATGGGTGGAAGAGACAAAAGTCCCTGCCCTCATGGAGATTCCGTTCTGGTACAGGCAACCAGGCAATAAACACGTACCTCGGATGGTCTGGCAGATGGGGAGAAAAATACTACGGAATCATGCGGGGAAGAGAGGAAATGCAGTGGTGTGCTATTTTAAATAAGGTGACATTTAACAGAGCCCAGGAGGAGGTGAGGGAGACCGCGCAGGTGTCTAGGGGAAGAACAGTTCAGATGGAGGGAACAGCCAGTGCAGGAACCCTAGACTTTGCCCATTTTTGTAACCACTCACTTCTTGCTTCTACAGACTCTTCCTTTTTAATATCTTAGTTATTTTAAAAATAACGCTTGGGGCGCCTGGGTGGCTCAGTCGTTAAGCGTCTGCCTTCTGCTCAGGTCATGATCCCAGGGTCCTGGGATCCAGCCCCGCATCGGGCTCCCTGCTCGGCGGGAAGCCTGCTTCTCCCTCTCCCGCTCCCCCTGCTTGTGTTCCCTCTCTCACTGTGTCTCTCTCTATCAAATATATAAAATCTTTAAAAAAAAAAACAAAACAAAAAACTTGCTTTCTTAGACTGCCCTTTACAGCTTAGCACATTCTCATCCACAATAATTTTTTTTTAAAGATTTTATTTATTTATTTGACAGAGACACAGCGAGAGCGGGAACACAAGCAGGGGGAGTGGGAGAGGGAGAAGCAGGCTTCCCGCAGAGCAGGGAGCCCGATGCGGGGCTCGATCCCGGGACCCTGGGACCATGACCTGAGCCGAGGGCAGACGCTTAACAGCTGAGACACCCAGGCGCCCCCTTCACAATGATTTTTTGAGGTGGGGAAAATGACAATCATCTCCAGATTGCAAACCAGGAAATTGAGACTCAGAGCAAAGGTCTTACAGCTCCTTGGGTTGGAACTTAAGTCTTTTGATTCCAAGTGTAGGATTTTTTTTCTTTTTTTCTTTTCCCTGATTGACCACATTGCTTTATTGTGAATGTCTGACTGGCCCATGAGAGATGGACCTCTTTAGGTCAGAGACAGGGTCTTATTTATCCTTTTTTTCCCCCTTCCCCCTTCTAGGTTCTTATTCAGTGCTTGACAAGTGGTAGATGCTCAGTAAATGTGGATTCCTTTTGGCTGAAAGGTCACAATACCACAGTTAGGGCTTCACTTGACATGTATTTGAAGGATTCCTAAACCTGACTTAGTTCATTGTCATCATATTGTTTTCAGTAAGGGCTTAGGAACCAGTGTGTGAAGTCCCTGCCATGGAGGGGAGTTTGGGAATCCATCCGGAATGAACCAGGTTGCCAGGCAGTTGTTATTTGTGGTGCAAGTGGTGTCCTAGTAAGATTCCAGCTGCCCAGTTGTTTGTCTGATTATAAATAAGCGAGTTATGCTGAAGTCATTGGCTAGAAGTATAACTGATACTTCACTTTCTGACTCTGAAAGTCTGAAATCAGGTTGGCACCAGGCTGGCCCAATATGGGACCTTTGAAGCAGTGAACTCTTCAGGATCCATTTTTGGGTGGCCTTAAAAGTTTTGCCAGTTTCCAAATGAGGATGAAATGGCCCCTTTCTGGAAAGAGTTGGGATTTCTAATATTTTATTTTATTTATTTATTTATTTTTTAAAGATTTTATTTATTTATTTGAGAGAGAGAGAATGAGAGAGAGCACATGAGCGGGGGGAGGTTCAGAGGGAGAAGCAGACTCCCTGCCGAGCAGGTAGCCCGATGCGGGACTCGATCCCAGGACTCCAGGATCATGACCTGAGCCGAAGGCAGTCGCTTAACCAACTGAGCCACCCAGGCGCCCTCTAATATTTTAGATTCAGTTTTCTTGATCAGATTACAAAACGTCCAGACTAGGTTTGAGTCTTATCCTTGTGTAGCTCTCCTAGTGCTGGGAATGCATATTTATTGCTTACCTACATGTGCCAGCCCCTGGGCTAGATTCCTTCCCACGTTATGCATCATTTATTTTTTATTTTTATTTTTTAAGATTTTATTTATTTGAGAGAGAGAGATAGCAAGAGAGAGCACGGGCAGCGGGGAGAGGGAGAAGCAGGCTCCCTGCTCAGCAGGGAGCCCGATGTGGGGCTCCATCCTAGGACCCTGGGATCATGACCTGAACTGAAGGCAGACGCTTAACTGACTGAACCACCCAGGTGCCCTCCCATCGTTTAATAAACATAAAAATCCAGTGGCAGTTTTCTGTCCATTTTCTACAGCTCTGGAAACAGACTCAGGTAAATTAAGTTGCTCAAAGTCACAATGGATGCACTGAAGCTTGATTCAACCTCAGGTCTTTCTGACCATATTCCCTCTGCCCTTTAAAAAAATTCTAACTGGCTTTCCTGTGGTGGATACTCTACCAGCTGTGTGACTTGGAGCAAAGCACTTCACCTCTCTGAGCCTCAGTTTCCTGATCTGTAATTGGGGATAATAATGTCTTCTGTATAGGGACAGTAGGAGCATTACATGGATTTATGCTTTTAAAGTGTTTAGCATAGTCCCTGGTATATACACTTGACCTTTGAACAACATGGGTTTGAACTGTGTGGGTCTACTTACACGCAGATTTTTTTTTTCAATAAATACAGTACTATGAATGTATTTTCTCTCATGATTTTTATTTTTATTTTTTTTTAAGATTTTATTTATTTTTTGACAGAGAGACAGAGAGGGAACACAAGCAGGGGGAGTGGGAGAGAGAGAAGCAGGCTTCCCGCGGAGCAGGGAGCCCGATGTGGGGCTTGATCCCAGGACCCTGGGATCATGACCTGAGCCGAAGGCAGACGCTTAACGACTGAGCCACCCAGGCGCCCCTTTCATGATTTTTTTTTTTTTAAAGATTTTATTTATTTATTTGATAGAGACACAGCGAGAGAGGGAACACAAGCAGGGGGAGGGGAGGAGGGAGAAGCAGGCTCCCCGCAGAACAGCCCGATGTGGGACTCGGTCCCGGGACTCCAGGATCATGACCTGAGCCGAAGGCAGTCGCTTAACCGACTGAGCCACCCAGGCGCCCTCTCTCATGATTTTTAAAAAGTATTTTCTTCTCTCTAGCTTGCTGTATTATAGGAACACAGCATATAATACATATAACCTACAAAGTATGTGTTGATTGACTGCTTATGTTATCAGTAAGGCTTCTGGTCAACGATAGGCTATGAGTAGTGAAGTTTTGGGAGAGTCAGAGTTATATGCAGATTATCGACTGCGTGGCGGGTCAGCGCCCCTCACCCCTGCATTGTTCAAGGGCCAGTTGTAGTCTAAGTGATTATCCATTCACTTAACTTACTCATCAAATACGTATTGAGTGCCTGCTATGGGTCAGGCACTGTTCTCGGCACCAGGGGGACAGCAGTGAACAAGACAGGCAAGGTCCGAGCTGTCCTCGAGTTTAACAGTCCAGGGGAGGGGGACAGAACGAAGGAGTCAATAGACTCCTAGTTGCTGGGCTGTTACTTGTACTATCCTCACAGTGTAGGTGGTTCATAAGTTCGGATTGACCTGGCTCCTGTCATTTACTGTGCAGCACTAGCTTCAACTTTGGGTGACCTCAGTGACCTAGAGTACCCATCCCTCCTCACCCCTTGAGGGCTTACGTACCCGGCATCCTTCAGATTTGTTGATGGCAATTCCCTGCAAGTGGGAAGTGTCCTTGATTCGTCCCTGAATCCCCAGTGCCCAGCCCAGTGCCTGGCACATGGATGCTCAGGAACTGGGCATTGGTTTTATTAATCTTCTCTTTATTTTTAATGCAGCAGTGCCAGGCTGCTTGGTCCCCATGCAGGGGGGGAGCTGAATTGGAGGGGGTGGCAGGAGGAGGGGGGTGGTGGCAGCTGTCACCATGGTCTCCTGCTTGTCAGAGGCTGGAAGGATGAACTGGAAAGTAGGAGAATCGTGCCAGCGAACAGAGCCTTGCCCCCCCACGGCGAAGGCAGCCCTGTACCGTCCCGTGTACTACAGAGCGTGGATTGCCCCCGGCACGCTGAGAGCAACGCTTACGCTTGCCCGAGCCCCTGCCATGTCCTGGGCACCGGCTTAGGTACTTTCCACAGAAGCCCTCTAATGCGTGGTTCTGTGTTGTCAAGAAGATTAAATTATGTTCAGTCTGTGGCATGAAAACGGACAAGGACCTTTCGTATTTTCACTAAAAAAAGTTAAAATGAAGAGGAGGGTATGTTTCTGTTAACTGGGGAAAGAATGTCGCTGGCACCCCCATTCGCAGGGTGGCAGATGCCTGGTTATGTGGTGAAACTTCTGGGGCACAGCTTGGGAATGTGATTCTCCATAACCTCCTTCCTGCCTGATTTCCTCATTCTCTTTTCATTACATAAAAAAAGTAAATCGTCTTTTTCTTGTTGGGCCTGTAAGTGCGGTAGAACATGCAGTAGTCAGCAGCCAGTTGAATGTGTTGTTTGCATTTAGGGAGCTAAAAGAATCCACTTGGGTGAAGACTTAAAGAACATTCTCTCAGAAGCCCCAGGAAAATGTGTGCCTTATGCTGTTATTGAAGGTATGTTTATTTATTGGCAAAATTAAAAATTTCCTCTTCTCGAAGTTTAATAAAAATCTTCTTGGCTGATATTAAGGGCCTTTTGTATGGGGCAGCGTTCCAGAACTAGGACCTTGGGGTCAGAAAGACCTGGGTTATTGCTGTGTGATCCTGGCGCAATCACCCAACCTTTCTGAACCTCCCTTACCCCATCTGAACAAGAATTGCAACCTTTCAGGGTAGTTGGAAAGCTGAAATGATGTAAAGTGCTTAGCAGAGTGCTGACAAAACAACTTACCGTGATGTCATTTGCATCATTTTGATTAATTCAACTCAAACTAAAAACAACATTTAAATCACCTTGAAAGGAAAGGGCAGAACAGTTCTTCAGAAGTAAAATAATTTGTTTCCGTTTAGGGGCTGTTCGATCTGTTAAAGAAACGCTTAACAGCCAGTTCGTGGAAAATTGCAAGGGTGTGATTCAGCGGCTGACACTGCAGGAGCACAAGATGGTGTGGAATCGGACAACCCACCTCTGGTACATATCCTTTCTCCCCTGGCCAAGCCTCCCAGTCGGTCAGCTCACATGCTGGTGTCCTGGGTACTGTTCCCATGTCTTCCAGTTCCCCTGAGACAAGGCCTAGTCCAGTTTCTTCATGCTGACGGTATTCTTGCGGGAGAACGGTTTTTCCAGCCAGTCCTAGTGGGTTTTTGTTTTGTATTTTGTATTTTTTATTGTGGTAAGAATGCTTCACATGAGATCAACCACCCCCCCCCCCGCTGTTTTTTTAAAGATTTTATTTATTTATTTGAGAGAGACTGAGCATGAGCAGGGGGGGCGGTGGGGGAGAGGGCAGTAAGGAAGGGCAGAAGGAGAGGGAGAAGCAGACTCCCCACTGAGCAGGGAGCCCGACGCTGGACTCGATCCCAGGACCCCAGGATTATGACCTGAGCCAAAGACAGACGCTTAACTGACTGAGCCACCCAGGCGCCCCATGAGATCTACCCTTTTAACAATACTAGAGCATGTAGTACTGTAGGCTACAGGCACTAAGTTGTACAGCACATCTCTAGAATGTATTCATCTTGTATAACTGACACTTTATACCCACTGAACAGCAGCTCCCATTGTCTTCTCTCCCAGTCCATGGCAACCACCATTCTGCTCTCTGTCTCCATGAGTATGACTTCTATTTTCTTTCTTTCTTTTTTTTTTTTTTGAGAGAGAAAGAGAGAACATGTGTGCATACGCATGTGAGCAGGGGGAGGGGCAGAGGGGAAGGGAGAGAAGGAATCTTAAGCAGGCTCCACGCTCAGCACGGAGCACAACATGGGGCTCGATCTCACGACCCTGAGATCATGACCTGAGCCAAAATCAGGAGTCCGACACTTAACCAACTGAGCCACCCAGGTGCTCCTGAGTGTGACTGTTTTAGGTCCCTCATGTAAGTATTTGTTTTTCTGTGCAGTGGCTTGGTTCTCTTAGCATAATGTCCCCCAGGCTCATCCCTGTTGTCACTGTCACATATGGCAGAGTTTCCCTCCTTTTTATGGCTGAATAATGTCTGCGTGTGTATCACATTTTCTTTCTCCACTCATCTGCTGATGGGCATCTAGGTTGTTTCCATGTCTTGGTTCTTGTGAATAACGCTGCGGTGAACACAGGAGTGCAGATACCTCTTTGAGACCCTGATCGCACTTCTTTGGGACGTATACCCCGAGAAGTGGGATTGCCAGATCATACGGTAGTTCCGTTTTTCATTTCTTAAGGAACTGGATATTTATTTGAAAGTGGCAAAGAGAGGTAAACGGTGGAGCTGATCTAGGACAGTGCTTATTGCCCACTGATACGGCCCGAGAACCTCAAAAACGGAGCCTCCCTATCATGAGGCACTAGGATAGCAGTGATTTGTGCGTATTCTTCCAGCTCGTTCGGACTTTATCCTGTCCTGGCATTTAGGCCATCCCCTCTCTGCCTGGGCGAGAGGTGTTTGCTGTCCTCTTTTATCTTGGGTTCTCTCGTTTTAGGAATGACTGCTCAAAGATCATTCACCAGAGGACCAACACAGTGCCCTTCGACCTGGTCCCCCACGAGGACAGCGTGGCCGTGGCCGTGCGAGTGCTGAAGCCGCTGGACTCCCACGATCTGGGCCTGGAGACCGTGTACGAGAAGTTCCACCCCTCCGTCCAGTCCTTCACCGACGTCATCGGCCACTACATCAGCGGCGAGCGGCCCAAAGGCATCCAGGAGACAGAGGAGATGCTGAAGGTGGGCGCCACGCTCACGGGCGTGGGCGAGCTGGTTCTGGACAGCAGCTCCATGCGCCTGCAGCCCCCCAAGCAGGGCATGCGGTACTACCTCAGCAGCCAGGACTTCGACGGCCTGCTGCAGAGGCAGGAGGCCAGCGTCCGACTCTGGAAGGTCCTGACGCTGGTCTTCGGCTTCGCCAGCTGCGCCGCCCTCTGCTTCATCCTCCGCAAGCGCTACCTGCAGCGACAGGAGAGGCAGCGCCTCAGGCAGATGGAGAAGGAGTTCCAGGAGCATGAGGCCCGGCTGCTGAGCGGCGCCAAGCCCGAGGACAGGGAGAGTCTGAAGAGCGCCTGTGTCGTGTGTCTGAGCAGCTTCAAGTCCTGCGTCTTCCTGGAGTGCGGGCACGTGTGTTCCTGCACCGAGTGCTACCGCGCCCTGCCCGAGCCCAAGCGCTGCCCCGTCTGCAGACAGGAGATCGCCCGGGTGATTCCCTTGTACAACAGCTAACGGGCGGAGGGCTGCACGGCGGGCGGTGAGGGGCCCCCAGCCCCCACCTCAGGAATTCGTGTCTTGAGGCCCAGCTGTCATCCCAGCTACGACTGAGGGAGGGGACTGGGGGAGCCATCCGGCCTCACAGCCCCAACACTAGGATGTTGCCTTGCCACCGCGAGAGGGGACTCTTCCGCCACGGGCTGAGACTCACGGCCCCACCCTGGGCTGGGTGTGGTGGCCTTGCCTTCCTGGAACCGGCGGAGTGTGTGTGTGTGTGTGTGTGTGTGTGAGTGAGACGGCACCTCATTGCTTGAGGGCCCAAGCCAGTGATCTCCAGCTCTTCTGGTCCTTTCTGGGGAATTGCTGGTTCCTGTGGTCTTGCACCTTGAGTGACTCAGCCAGCAGGGAGGCGAAGTCAGGCTCTGGGTGTGGTGTGTGCCCCACGGAGCTGTCTGAAGAGTCACCTCTGACGAGACTGTCACAGTCTGTCTTCCTTTTGCTTACACCCCAGGAAAAAGGCCAGGCTGGACGTGGGAACTGTGTCCCTTTCCCCTCACCTCCTTACCTCTTAATGTGGGCACATGTGTGTCGGGACAAAAGGGAGCGACGCCCGCCATCCGCCTTCCGCCTAAAAGCTGGGAACTCTGGTCAGCAGGCTGAAGGGCGGCCACTTGAGGGGACAGTCGGGCTGTCCTGTCGTCCCCAGTGGTGAAGGTGGCAGCTTGGCTGCAGCCCTCCTGGTGTCTCCGGGACCGGAGCGCACCGCTGGCCCTGGCTGGGAGCGCGAGAGGCCCGAGGCCCGAGGGCTGGCTCTGGCTTTCTCTGCCTGGGGTTGGCCCGAGAGGCCTCACCACCTGAACGAAGCAATAAGGCTGCTGTTGCCCCAGCCTCCTGGCCCCGTCAGCCTCCCTCCTGGGCTGTCACCGAGGCAAAGTCGCCAGCCAGCACCCTGAGCGCAGAGCCTCTTCCAGAGTCCCGCCTCCTCACATTGAGAAGTTAGCATCCCGTGGGTGGGGTCACATTGCCCCTTCCTGGGTTGCTGTTCACCCCCTCACGTGCCCCCCCCACCGAGTTTGTGGAAAGAAGTGGGGGAACCCCTTTCACCTCCTCCGACTAGTCGGAGGTCTCCTCTCTCCCTTCCCTGGCTTTGAATATTCATCCGCTGTCCTCTTTTGTGTGGGGGAGGTGGGTGCTCTCCGGGGGGCTGACACCCGTTCTATGCAGGGTCCTGTGTGGACAGCACAAATTAAACATGTTACAACCAAGTGTTAACCTGTTGCTTTGTCAATGAAAGTTTGGTGGTTTGGCTGAGGCTTGCGTGAAATGGGACTGAATCTCACTGCGGTGGAATGATCTAGAGACCTTGAAGCCTCTCTGTGTCTCTTCTTCTGGGCAAAGAGGTGCTTTGGGGCTCCTACAGGGCGTGTTCGGCAGTTTGGTGAGGCGGAGGCCTGGGGGTGGGCATCTTGGAGAGTAGCCTGTAGGTGGCCCTGGCCTCACGGACAAGTCCTGAGCAGAGGGGCAGTGACACGATGGGGCCGGGGTGGGATGCTGGGGGACAGCAGGGAGGAGATGAACATTTAGAGTATTGTACTATACGCTCTTCTGAGCTTTCATTTCAAGGTGAGCTGATCCTCACAAAACCTGCAGGCTCTCCTGGTCTCTGCATCTCAGAGAAGGAAATAACCCACGATGGGAAGTTCACTGGCCTGCAGCCTCCGGCTACTAGGTGGTGGATCTGAATTAAAACTCCAGGCTGTTCCAAAGCCCCTGACCCTCCTGCTCACGGGCAGTGACTAATTTCCTGTGTGTACAGGACTACCCCACAGGATCCTCGCTCCCGAGTTCATGGAGAGGGCCCACTGTGGAACAGGCGGAGGTGAGAAGCCACGTGCCAGTACTGAGTCCGGTCTGGTGAGGCAGAAAGAGCTTGGGGGCTGGGCAGGGTGAGGGGGCGCCCAATCACCTTGAAAGCACCTGCCCCTTTTTCCTTGTCCTTCAGCCCTGACTTTGTCAGAAGGTCCAGCTTTTATTTATTTTTATTTTTATTTTTTTTAAAGATTTTTATTTCTTAAGAGAGAGCATAAATGGGGGGGAGGCAGAGGGAAGAGGGACAAGCAGACTCCATGCCAAGCAGCGAGCCTGACGCGGGCCTCCAACCCAGGACCCTGAGAAGATCACGACCTGAGCCGAAGTCAGACGCTTGACTGACTGAGCCACCCAGGCGCTCCGGTCCAGCTTCCAGTAGAGGATGAATGAACCGCCTGTGGCCGGTGTATGTGGCCATCTATGGAGAGTTCAGCCCTCGGCACAGATTTCGTGAGTAAGTCTGAAAAGGGAAGGCCACCTGCTCTACCCCAGCCCCACTCAGATCTGGGCGGACCAAATCTGCCTCGACTGTTCTCCAAGCCGAACCTAGGGGAGACAGCCGCAGCACCCGGTCCCCGCCTTAGGAAGTGACAGCTCATCGGGAACAGGAACACTCATGTACCCAGGTTTTGGATTTGAGGTCCCTGCTCAGTCCTAGCCCAGGTGGGGCTGACACTGTCTCAGCTTCCTGCCCCTGTGGCAGTTCCCACCTTCCATTTTGGGAGCCCCGTCTCCAGGAGGGCTGAACGGGACCTACCTGGGACAGACAGGGCCCAGGCTGGGGAGTGGGGAGTGACAGGGAGGGGAGGACCATAGGACGTTAGTGCCGAACCAACCTTGGGATAGTTGTGAGTTTTCAGTTCTTTGCTAACTCAACCCCTGTGCTCAGTCACTTTAATCCTAGACAGACACCTTCAGGAGGAGTCCTCTTGAATATCTGCTCCTGGTGTCTTGAATGTCTGCTAGGCACATTATGTGCATTAATGCGGGGGGCAGGGGGGTCCTACAGAGTGGACATTGTTATCCCCACCTTACAAGTGAGGCTCAGAAGGGCTCTGTGTTTGCCTCCAGCCACACATCATTGTGAGCCAGCCCGTGTTAGGTTCCTTACAGGCAGCATTCCTGAGACTTAGGGCAAGCAAGCGGGGGAGACCGTATTACCCCAATTTGCAGGTTATGTGATGTGCTCAAGGCTACCAAGGTCTGACTAGAATGCCTCCACCTTTTGTCTTTTATCACTTTAGGCCTGAGAGGGGAAGGAAAGTCATCCAACAGACCACTGCGTGTTGCAGACCCAGTGTTTTCCTTGCCAGTCACACCCTAGGTACATATCACAGGGAGAGGCTTTGACGTTTCCCTAGCTTATCTTGATGGAACAGAAGCCGAGAGGCAGGTCTTTGGAATCCTAACTCATTCAGAATTATGATAGAAAATTCAAGAAGCAACAATATGTGGAACATTTAAAAAGCAAACAACAACATGACAAACTTGGCCAATCTGGCACCCTTTATGACCCCGGTCCCAGGCCATGAAAATCCCAACTGGACGATGGGTCTGAGGCTGATGATCCCGCAGGGCCTCTGGAATGCTCAGAGGAAGAGCCGGTCATGTTCACTGATGGGCATTTATTCATCTAACAAACATTTGCTAAATGTATATTTAGCAATCTCTGTGCCTGGAGTTGCAAAATGAATAAGACGCAGTCTCTGCCCTTGCAGGGCTCAGAGTTGTCTTAATATACCCTCATTATTCGAAAGGCAGTAAACCGTACTGGCCAGGTGTGATGACCCTCAGTTGTTGGGCATATTTGCTGTTCACAGAATAGTGTAGCTGGGATGAGCCTTTGAAACTGACCTGGTTAGAGCAGATTCCCATTCAAAATAAACCGACAAAGGGCAGTCCAGCGTTGCAGAAGGGGAGCCAAGCAGAGAAGACGTACCCCACAGAGCCTACAATGACCTACTGGAAACACCAACCTGACCGTGTCCCTCCTCTGCTTGAAACACTTCCACAGGCCCCCTGTCATCTCCAGGCCCAGGCCCTGACTCTGCCCAGGCATCTGAAGGCCTGCGTAACCCAGCCCAGCTGTCCAAGCCTCTCCGCATCCCTCCGTCCCACGCTTGTGGCTCCTGTCGCACAGTCAGTGAGGTTCCTGAGACATGCCATGCTGAGTCCTGCCCCTGGCATCCTGGCTCTTCACCTTGCTAACGTCTACTTACCTTTCAAAAGCAGCTTTAGGTGGTGTCCGCTCCATTCCTAGGTGCCTTGGAGGGGTTAGGTGCCCCTCCCCTGAGATTCCATAATACAGTCTTCTCAGTCCTGCCCTTAACCGGATTGCTCCTGTCTTGGGCAGGACCTGCCTGCATCTTATTTTTTCTCGGGTCGTCACTATACACTAGTTAGAGCTAACATTAGGGCTTGTTCTTTGCTGGGTACTGACTAAGTGCTCTCCATGATTCATGTCATTTAATCTGCACCCTGAGTTACATGTTTGTATTATTCTTCCTTTAAAGAGAAGGAAACCGGGGCGCCTGGGGGGCTCAGTTGGTTAAGCGTCTGCCTTCGGCTCAGGTCCTGATCCCAGGGTCCTGGGATTGAGCCTCACATCGGGCTCCCTGCTCAGCAGGGAGCCTGCTTCTCTCTCTCCCCCTCCGCCCCGCTCGTGCTTTCTCTTTCTCTCAAATGGATAAAATCTCCATAGATAGATGATAGATAGATAGATAGATAGATAGATAGATAGATAGATAGATGATAGAAGGAAACCAAGGCCCAGAGTGGTCAGGTATCTTGCTAAGCTCACAAGAGAGTCAAGATTTAAGCCCACGGCAGTCTGACTCCAAGCCCAAGAGCTCAAGCAGTGAATGTCCGTGGAATGGGCAAGTTGACTAGCGAGTGAACTAGACATGGGGTAAGCAGTCCTGAGAAGCTGCCTGTGGGAGTCGGTTACTGGACCAGAGATGAGGGCCATGACCTGGTTGTAGGAGTGAGGGAAGGGCCTCAAGCCAATGTGGATAAACTGTATGAGAGGAACATTTGTGCAGCGAGCTGACCAGAGTGTCGACTCCTAATCGCACAGGAAAGTTGGGATGATGTCATTGGGTGGTGGGAAATAGTCTGGACCGGCAGCCCAAAGGCTGGCCTGCTCTCAGGACCTGGCTCTGTTGCTGTGTGATCTTAATGGAGTGATTTGACCTCTCTGGGCCTCAGCTCTATCTATAAATGGAGCAAGTTGGATTCGAAGCCCTCCAAACCTCCAACGAGCTCTGACATTTTGCATGTCTAAGCGTGGGTGAGGGAGCCAGGAGGGCAGTGTGGAGGTCCTCTTTGGGGCTGCAAGTCTGACAGATGAGAGCCGGGCCCTCTTCGGGCTAGCTGCCTGCCACAGCTTCGGGACCACATTCCCCTAAAGCCAGGGAGATCAGTACATTTTCTAATTAGATAGTGTTAACTTATCAATTTTCAATGTGATAAGTTTCAATGTAAGATGTCCTGAATTGCTCCCTGGAGTTCTCATTACTCACTTCCCCTGCAGCTGCCTTATTGTTTTCCAGATGCCAGCCCAGGGACCTGGCATTTCCCTTCCCCAAGAGTGGGGCGCACGAGGCCCAGCAGTGACACCAGGCCTTGGTTAGAGGGGCTGACCGGGCGTGGGCGGGGGCCCTCCTCTCCTGCCCTTTACCCTCTGTCCTTGCCAGAGCGATTCCCTTCTGCGACGTTCCTCAAATTCAGATCCCTCCGGGATTGGGCCACGACTCTGGAGGGCCACAGCTGAACTCAACAAGCATTAATTAGGCACCGAGTGTGCCAGGCACCTTGGATCTGTAACCTGAATGTTCTCTAGGCTGGGGGGGAGGGAGGGACAAATGAGGTTGTATTAAAATTAATGTCCAAATTGCCCCAGCTGCAGGCCTCCCAGCCCCTCATCATCTTTCCTAGCACCTTGAAGGTGCTTCGTAGGGTGGAGCTTCTTACACGCTTGCAATAAGTTGGTCCATAGTCTATTTCTTCCTAGGCTTCCCCCCCTCTCCGCGCCGCAGGACTCTGCCTGGGATCCCTCCTACTGCTGCAGGCTCTGCTATGACCTCCAGGTGGCGCTGTGCCCCCATGGTTGAGGCCGGCTGGAGGCCTCAGGAGCAACCAAGGCGGTTCTTCCAAAGGTCTATGCAAATGTTCCCTCCCCTGAAGGGCGGGAACAGGCCTGGGAGGATCCCGAACTGCTGATCCCAGGTCCAGCGGGGCACAGCCTGGAAAGGGGAGAAGCAGGGATTTTTCTCTCTGGTTCCTTCCTTTCTCTGCCCAACTCACCAGGAAGCTGGGTGCAGATGTGAAAGTTTTGAGAAGCCCAGAAAATTCTGGGGGAAAAAAAATCCCCCATTTCTCCCCTGATAATTTCCCAGGCATTCACGTCTTTAAATATACTAACCATGATTTCTTTCAACAAAAACGAGATATGCATAATGCATCACATGTTCTTAAAATACTCAAATGACTTCATACTGGTAAAGGATGCTTAAAAAAATTGTATGGCATAGATTCTGATTCTCCGCACAAGAAGCGTTTTCTCAGCAGGAGAAAGAAAGAAGCTTCTCTCAGCCTGGCCTGCTGTCCTTGCTCTCATCTCCCTGTCCTGCCTTTGCCTTTTGCCCCCTCGTCCAAGTGCCCGGCTCCTCTGTCCCCTTCCCTGCTGCCTCTTGTCAATTACTTTCCTTGGCAGTCCTGTCTCTTATCTGCCCTGTTTGCCTCTTGCCTCCCAGTGTGTGTAAGAGTTTCTTCCTCTGCATGTGGATCTGTCCTCCTCCCTGAGGCTTTCTTAGACTCTCTGCTTCTGTCTGCTTCTGCTTCCGTGGGGCTGGCTCACCTCCCATCTTTCTCACCTGTGCCTGGCCCCTGCGCTTGCAGACCGGATCTCCTCCTTCCTCAGCCCCTGCCCAGGCCGGGCAGGATGGGGAGGGCTCTGTGACCATGCAGTGGCTGCTCCTCACTCTTCTCCCCTTCCTGTCACATAGGGAATTCCTTTCCTAGGGAGCAAGGGCCCTTCTGTCCAACCCTGGAGGGCTTTAGGTGGCGGGACTCACGGCGTGGAGCTGTCCCCATCAGTGACCCCACAGCACCTCATCTGATCCATACATCTCCCTTTGAGGCTGATCTGGTTACCCCCCTTTCAGAGCTGAGAGGAATTCTGGCTCAGAGAGGGAAGTGACGGCATCCACATCCGTGGAAATGGTGTAGGAAGGGGTGTAGGAAGGGGTGTAGCTGGGATTGGCACAGGTCTTCTGATTTACCCTCTTTTACTTGCTCTTCAGCAGATCCGGTAAACAGATCTGTGCTGGGAGACCTGGGGTCTTGATCCTGGTACTGTCTCTGCCGGGGCAGCTCATCTTCCCTGTTTGGGACCGGCTTTCCCCCTCCGTGGAGTGGGAAAGTACCTCTTCTCTGTCCTGCCATCCTTACCCGTCCTCAGGGACCTGAAATGACATCGCATCCAGGGGATGGGCAAGTGCTTGACTAACAGACAGTGGAGGTGGAAGCGTCCAGAGCGGTGCACAGCCCTTCAGCGGGCTCAGAAGTCAGTGGCCACATTCCTCTGCTCAGGCCTGAGCCACCACAGGTCTGACCCCAGGTCTGGGGGAGAGGCAGGAGTGAGGGCCTCTGGGCTTCAGATGTAAAATGTCCTTCTGTTGTCACAGGAGACTGGTGGGGAATGGCATTTGTAGGATCTAGTTCTGCCCTCTTTTTTAAGGGGCCACGGGGGTTCAGAGGTCCCCTGGGAACTGGGTACACAATTTCCTGCTTCTGAGAAAGAGAATCCATCTCTTTTATCAGATTTCCAAGGAGTCCCTGGCCTGCAAGAGGTCTGGACTCTTTAATCTACACCCCCTCCATATCTGTGGGTAGGCTGAGGTGTAGAGACTGGAAGAGGCTTGTCCCTGGTTTGGTGACTCCCAGGTGTCCTCAGGGAGGCACTGTCGCCCAACAGTTGGGAGCTCAGCCTCGAGTCAGACCAGCTGCCTCTCCTGGGCCATTCCTTGCAGCTCTGGCTTACCTCTCAACTTCCCTGGCTGCAGACCCTTACAGATGGTATAAGACAGATGACGGCCACTCCCAAGGTGATCATGAGTTGCCATTAGCATGATCCGGGGCCTGGTAAGCTCTTAGTAGTGACTGGGCAGAGGGAGTTTGGGATCAGAAGGTGGTGGTGGCCTTTTCTGAACTTGCTGGGGTCAGCTCCTTCTTTGTCCCCTTTAGCTCAGCTCATTGTTCTCGTGGGGCCAGGGGCTCTTTCATCAGTGGACTTTGGGCCTCTTGGGAGCTCTGGACAGACGAAGGCCGACATGTGGGTAAAGTATTCAGAGCCCAGGCTTCAGAGCCAGACCACAGTTCCCAGGCTCTTGGGCCTCCCCCGTGTGTCCACAGGGTTAAATGTGTACCTGCCCTTGTCTGCCCCTAGGGTCCTGAGGATGCACAAGACCACCATGGCGCCAGGCCTGTCTGAGGCCCTCTTTTTTCCCAGTCCGAGAGGGGCTATCGTTTTCCAGGGTGGCACAGAGCCCCAGCACCCCAGCCCCTGGGTCTGCTTTGGGGGCTGTAGGCAGAGCGGCTCTGGTAGAGTTCCGGGACCCCTCCCTCTCTCCCTCCTCCGTGTGAGGATGCGGAATGAGGAGGGTGGGGGAGAACACATTCAGGACACTACCGGTTATCCCCTTTTCATGTTCTGGTGACATCCGGCTCCTGAAATCCTCCCAGCTGTCCTCACCCTTCCTTAGGTTTTGCTGAAGAGCCTGTGGGACTCCTACCTTGTGGGCTGTGGGTACAATAAAAACTTAAAGGGACACCTGGGTGGCTCAGATGGTTAAGTGTCTGCCTTCGGCTCAGGTCATGATCTCAGGGTCCTGGGATCGAATCCCGCATCGGGCTCCCTGCTCAGCGGGAGCCTGCTTCTCCCTCTGCCTCTCTCTCTCTCTCTCTCTCTGTCTCTCATGAATAAATAAATAAAATCTTAAAAAAAAAAAACTTAAAAAATTACCCTCTGATCCTTTTATGTATTTTATTTATTTATTTATTTAAAGATTTTATTTATTTGCGCGAGAGAGAATGAGAGACAGAGAGCATGAGAGGGAGGAGGGTCACAGGGAGAAGCAGACTCCCTGCCGAGCAGGGAGCCCGATGTGGGACTCGATCCCGGGACTTCAGGATCATGACCTGAGCCGAAGGCAGTCGCTTAACCAACTGAGCCACCCAGGCGCCCCCTTTTATGTATTTTATCTGAAATACAGCAAACTTCCTTGTTGAGAAAAGCCCCTTTATTTTCTGACTAATCCTGGGTTGCTGCACTGCCTGCCCCCATACAGTTCTGGGTGGGCTGAGTAATGCAGCAGTAAGAGCAGGAAAAGCCCTCGGTCCAGCAAGCCCCGTCGTCGGGGCCCCAGTTTGCTGTCTGTAATGGGAGGAGACTGGACTAGATAAACTCTACGGGTGGTTTCCCACTGAGCAGTCTAGAGCTCTGGGCATTCTTTGGAGATCCTTCAGGGAATATGGGGGGACCCCCAAAGTGTGGGTCTTGAGCCCCTAGCTGCCCAGCAACTGGCCCTTTTCTATTTTTTATTTACTGAGGTTTCTTCTAAGATATTTCTGGAGCTTTGCGCAGTGGCAGTATTGTAGCCAATGAGGTTTATCCGAGGCGCGATTATTGCTAATAAGATACTTCTGGAAGAAAGGGTCTTGGTGATTAGACAGATGAAGGGAAGAAGCTAAGAGTCCTTGAGCTGTCCTGGGGGAAGTACAGTGCTGCCACAAAAGTCCTCAACACACATTTGCTGAAGGAGTGAGAGATGCATGAATTCTTCTCTTATTGTTCTTTTTTTTAAGATTTTATTTATTCATTTGAGACACAGAGAGAGAGAGAGAGAGAGAGCACGAGCAGGGAGAGAAGCAGAGGGAGAGGGAGAAGCAGGTTCCCCACTGAGCCAGGAGCCTGATGTGGGGCTCGATCCCAGGACCCTGGGATCACGACCTGAGCGGAAGGCAGACGCTTAACCGTCTGAGCCACCCAGGCGCCCTCTTATTGTTCTTTGATTCAAGGCCTAAACTGCGTCAGTGAGTTAACACACCTCTCTCTCACGGTGTGTGTCCATGCGTATGTGCGTGAGTGGGGAGGTGGGGGACAGAGGCCCTGCCTGGCTGCGCCCAGGTTCCGTCCACGAGCCGAGAGGGGTGGGGGTGATGCGGGATGGCATCCAGGCTTGGCTCAGAGTGGCGGTGCCCTGCTGGGAGGCCACTTAGCCTCTCTGGAGGTGACCAGCTGGCCACTGACCTCGGACAGTGTCCTGGCCTTCCCTGCTGACGGAAGGCTAGGGTCGGAGCCAGCCCTGCTGAGGCTCGGCATTCCCTGTCCTCCCCTCTGTGGCAGTGTACCTGGGGGGGTCCCACAGACGCACTCTTCTCTGAGTCTTGCCATCGCTCTCTGCTGCAGCTGCTCGTGCCTCAGTTTCCCGTCTGGGTAGGAGACAGGGGAAGGAAACAAAGGGAACCACTGTGTGCCAGGTTTTGTGCTGGGTACTGCTGGGGCTGGCTTTCCCTTTATCCCCCCAACCCTGGTGTAGGGCTCAGTGCACAGCAGGGACTTGCCAAGACCTAGTACTTCAACCGGGGGAATGTCTGTGCCCAAGGGGCTGTGGACGTGGTCCAGTCCTGTGGTCCCCAATTCTACGGAGTCTTAGGGTCCCGTGAAGGAGCTTTCGGATGAAGTTTGGGGGAAAGCCCCCCACTTTTGCCTCAAGGAGCTTTTGTCTACTTTAGATTTGGGAGAACTGGCTGATTTTGCAGCTGAAAAAAAAGATGTGATTTTCTTCAAGTTTCCTATTTTGTGATGTGGAGTCAGAGGCCTAGGGGCGAGAAGCAGCTTATTCAAGGCCACAAAGAGAGTCAATAGCTGAGGATGTGAACTATGTTCATCCAGGACTTACTGTGTACCAGGCATATGATGCTTGTATGATCTCTTTCCCTGGAACAAACCTGACCGAATAAGAATATTATTAGCTCCATTCGACAGATGAGAAAACTGAGGCACCATGAGGTGAAATAATCAGAGTTAGGAAATGCCACGTTAGGGATTTGAATGTGGCAGCTCCAGTGAAGGCTGCCCCCTCCTCCCCTGGGCTACTGCACTAGACCGTGTATCACCAGTCTTCCTTTCTGGGTAGTAGGGAGGGCAGCTTCCACTCCTGTCTTACTTGGTCTACTCCTCCATCTGGCCCTGGCATCCTCAACACAGCCCTAGGCATCTGGCTCGGAGCCAGCCCCTCAGCTTTAGAGGAGAACGCAGGGATCCCGAGGATGTGTCTGCATCCAGGTCTAGCACCCCGGAGATAAAGGGATGCCCCACTCAAGTCTGGACAGAAGGGAGGACTGAGTGCGGCCTTCATAACCGAGACAGCTGGGAGGGGTAGAGGTGCAGGAACGTCACACTGTTTCACGCTTGCTCTCGCAGAACTGCTGTGTGAACTTGGAGACACCAGTCACCCTTCAGGTACCTTATCTGTAAAATGGGCCTGACTGTCCCAGTCCTGCAGCTTCTAAAAGCTAAGGGAAGGCTCCAAGGAGGTAATAGTCATGGAAATGCTTTTCTGACTGTCCAGTGCCCCGTGTCTGGGGTGTGTGTGGGGGGGTGTTCTTCAGGAAGGGGGTGGGTACTGAGTTGGGAAGGTGCAATGCTTCCACCTTTAACCTTATTTGCAACAGGGCAAGGAAAACCTAAAAACTGATGGGGTGTAAAAGTCGGCTTCTCTTCTTCCTCTCGCTTGCTGTGTGTGCAGGTTTCCTCGGCCCTCCCGGGGCTGCGGTGCTCACCTCTGTACAGCGGGGACTGTGCTAGATGCTCAGTGTGTAAATTGCTTCATAACTCAGCGGCAAGGAGGGAACCGGGTGACTACAGTGGTCCCAGCCCTGCATGGAGTGTCCCCTATAAGGATCTGGAACCACAACTGGGAAGAGTGGCTTCTCCTGGCTCCATCACTAGCTTGTGACCTTGGCAAGTCACTTATCCCCTTTCTGCGAATATCAGTTAGAGGATGCAAGGTCTCCTCTTTCTACCTCAGAAGGTATTTATTTTGAGAAGCAAGGTCAATAATGGAGGTGAAATGCGTTGGGGGAAAAACAGAAAAGCAGGATACAAATGTAAGAGCTTCTTGTTGTAACTTGATCATCCTGCTTGTTATGCTTTTGTTTTCTCTTCCAGCATTTGGCCTGGTGCTAACCTCAAAGTAGACACTCTGCAGAGCCTTCATGAATGGGGCGGCTTGTGGAGGGAAGCAAAGGGAAACTGCAGACCTGCACTGACAAGCTGACAAGCGGGGGGATGTGGGGCAAGCCCCTGAGCCTCTCTCTCGGGGTCTCAGTTGCCCCCTTTGTCAATGAGGAGGTTGGGCTGGATCATCCCTTACGGATCCTCCCAGCTCTGATAGCTCTGAAGTGGGAATGAATGAAGTGCTAGTTTTCTTTCTCACTCATTAAGCACCAGGAGCCTGATTTCATTTTGTTTTGCTAAGAGTCCTGTGAGGCACCCAGGCAGCTAGCCAGCCACATGCCCCATTTTACAGCTGAGATTATGGAAGTTCAGAGAGGGGACACGACTTGTCCCAAGTCACACAGCTAGCCAATGACAGGATAGGGATTCAAACCCAGGCTTGACTCCCATTCCACACCCATCCCACGTGTCCCACTGTCTCTGTCTCCAGTTTCTCAGCCCCATCCTCCCCTCTCCCCCAGGTGCCTGGCCTCTGGGCAGGGGACCCTTTTGCATAGTTGGGGGAGAGGGCTGGGCTGGCTCCTCTCAGGTAGCCCCCCTCTACCAGATGTTATGTCACTAAAAAACCACACCCCTTTCCCTCCAGCCTGCCCCCACCCGGAGTTCTAGAATGAAGGGGAGAGTCACTAAGGATGGGACCAGGTGCAGGGGCAGCAACTGAGCCAGTTGAGACTTCACCCTAGCCCTGCCTTCAGCAGGTTCCACGACCCTGGGACGGTTGCCCCCCTGTCAGTGGTCAGCCTGGCTCTGCCGAGTGAAGGCGGTCTCCAGGGGGAGAGCAGGTGCTGTTGGCTCTGGGCGAGGATAATGAGCCCTCCTCACACACCTTGCCCCCTCAGAGTTACCATCTGCTTGGCAGATGCGCCTCCCAGGCCTCTGGGGCTGCCCCGGTCTCCCTCCTGGGACCGGGAGCTCGTTCCTTGCCACAGAAGCCACATTCTCTCCCCAGGGCTCGAGGCTGTTGCTGGCAGGGAGGTGCCCCAGGGCAGAAGGCTGCAGGCCCGGGGCGTCCCCGGAGGAGGAGGCGGCGGACGCCGAGAGCCGGGCATCCCGGGCGAGCCCGGCGTAATGAGGCGCTCCCCTCTCCTCCGGGAGGCGGGGCTGCCCCCCTCCCCCCTTCCGCCTCCACCCGGAGGCCCCTCGGGAGCCCGAGTCCTGAGCCTTGGCCGGGGAGCGGGGCCTTCCAGGGCGATCGCAGTGGGGGAAGGAGGGGGTGAGGCCCAAGGGGCCGGGCCCCGGGTGTGTGAAGTGGGGCGCCAGTGTGGTGGGGGAGGGGGCTCCCTGGTTTGAGGCCGGAGGGGGAGGCTGTGTCCTCAGGTCGCCTTCGCGTCCTCCGACCTTTGGCCCCAGCGTCCAGCCTCCGGGGAGACCGGCGTCCATCTGTCCTTCCCGGCGTGTGGTCTTTGGTCCGCTCCCCCCTCCTCGCCCCCGCTCCCCGCCCGCCCCGCCCCGCGGGAGGGCGAGCGGGCGGCGGGTCCGGCGCGCACCGGCTCGGGGCCGGGTAAACACCCCGCGGGAGGGGTGCGGGGGAAGGAGGCGCCCGGAGGCGGCCGGGGCGGGGCTCGCGGGGGGCCCCTGGGCGCCGGCGGGCCGGCGGGGGCCGGGGGCGGGGGCAGGAAGCGAGCCGCGGCCCGGGCCGGCCCGCGCGGCCCGGTGACGTCGCGCGGCTTCCAGGGATCTCTCCCCGCGGCCCCGGGTCCCCTCGTCCCCGCCCTCCTCCCGCCCTCCTCCCCGCGCCTCGCCTCCGCGCCGCGGCCGGCATTTCTCGCTCGCAGCTCGCTCGCGGGCGGGCTCCTCCGTCCCGGCCTCCTCCTCCGCGCGCTCCCACTCTCCGCCTTCCTTCCCCGACCCTCCTTCTCTCCCCGCCGGCCCCGGCCCCGCTCCTCTCCGCTCCTCCCTCGGCCGCAGCGAGCCGGACCCGTCGCTGCCTCCCCTTTCTTCTCTCCCTCCCCTCCGTCTCTCCCTGCCGGTCCCCCTGCCTCCCTCTCCCTTTCTCCTCCGTTTTTCTCGCCGTCTCCCTCCCGGTTTCTCTCTCCCCTCCCTCCCTCCCTCCGGGCATCCTCTCCCCTCCACCCCCGTGCCCTCCCTCCTCCCTCGCTCCCCTCCCCCTCCGCCCCTCGGCGCCCCGCCGCTCGCCGCTCCCCAGTCAGCCTCCCCGAAGCCGCGCCGCCGCCGCCGCCGCCCGCACTCGCCGCCGGCCCGGCCCGCCGGGCTCCCCGGGGTGCGCCCTCCTCGGCCCCGCGCCCCGCGGGCTCGCCGGGACCCCCCCCCCCCGCCCGCCGCCCCGCCCGGCCCGGCCCCCCCCCGGCGCCCGGGCGCGCCGAGGAGGTGAGAGCTGCGATCTCGGTGGTCGCCGCATCATTCA
>NW_023270447.1:79431485-79435516 GCF_011800145.1 Mirounga leonina
AAGAAGTTGTTGGTGTCCTGCAGGCGGCAGGAGAAGATCTGGCCCACATGACTTACACGACCGTAGTGCCCGGCCGCTCGCCGGGTCGCTCGGGCGGGCGGCGCGCTCTCGCCCCAGCGGTGCCCCCCGGCCCCTCGCCGGCGCCACCGCCGCAGCAGCCCGCGGGCCGTCCCCGGCCGGCCGCCCCCGGCCCCAGCGCCGCTGACCCTGTCCGCCGCGGGCGGGGACGCGGGCGGAGGAGGCGCCGCCGCGGAGCCCCCGGACGCGACCATGTCGGAGGTGCTGCCTTACGGCGACGAGAAGCTGAGCCCCTACGGCGACGGCGGCGACGTGGGCCAGATCTTCTCCTGCCGCCTGCAGGACACCAACAACTTCTTCGGCGCCGGGCAGAACAAGCGGCCGCCCAAGCTGGGCCAGATCGGCCGGAGCAAGCGGGGTGAGTTCGCGGCCCCCTCCCCGGACGCCCCTTTTCTCCGGCGCCGAGGCCTGGCCGAGGTGTGTGGGGCTCTTCCGCCCCCGGGAACCGGTTCCGACCGAATGGAATCCCATCGCGCGGAACTGGGGGGGATCCCGCACTGCGGGTCGGGCACCGGCCGGCCGCGGAAACCCCTCCCCCTCAGCCTGATTCCTGTTGGGGTCACCCAGGGGGCGTGGCGGCCTCGAGCTGCCGCGGGGGCTGGAAGGTTATTCCCGGGTCCCCACCCGCGCCAAAGTTTGCTTTTCGATTTCTATCCCCCTCCCCTTTTGCGCAGTGTAGTCGCAGCTGCCCTCGCTCTATAACCCGGTGGGGGGGGGTCCCCAGGGCTCCCCAAGAGACGGCGTGGAGAACTGCTGGGGGGACCCCACTCCCGCGGGGAAGACGAGGGGCTTTCGGGGCGCACGGGCTTCTCATTGTTACTTAGCAGGGGGAGGGGGTGGCCGAGTCCGAGCGCTCGGCGCGGGAGCTGGAAAAGCCCGGGGGAGACTGGGACGCAGAGAGGCTCCGAGAGGAGCTCCAGAGGCGCGGGGACAATGAGGGGGACCGAGAGCTGCCCGGAGATACTGAGACGCAGAGATGGGGGGCTGGTGGGGGAGGCGGGTGGTGGATCGGGGGAGACCGAGAGGGGCAGAGGCCGAGACAAAGCTCGGGAGAGGGAGCCAGAGCGGGAGAGACAGCGAGCCGGGGACGCCAGTCGGAGAAGGACAGAGAAGCAGCTGAAACAATGAGGGAGACCGACACCCTAGACGGAGGGAGACCCAGAGACCTCGACAGGTGACGGCCACGCCGAGAGACTGATGGCGGGACTGAGGAAGACGAGGCTAGCTAGGTAGAGGTGGTGAGAGAGGCGGAGGGGCCGGCGGGAGGCCGGCAGCGCGGGGAGGCTCTGACCTCTGCGGCGGCGGGCTGCGCGGAGGGGGCGGCAGGAGGGGGCGCGCAGGAGGGGCCGCCCGCCCTGGCGAGGTCAGATCCCGGACCCGCCGCGCGCCGTGGTCCCCGGCCCGCGGGCCCCCGCGTGCCCCCTTGCTCCGCGCACCTCCGTACCCAGAGCCTTGGCCACCCGCGCCGCGCTCTGGGCACCCCCGAGGGTCCCCGACCCGGAGACCTTGGCACCTTCTCCCCGCCCTCTTCTGCCGGGGAGCCTTCTTTCTAAATAAATGTGCCCGGGGAGGTGCGGGGGGTGAGGACGCGGCCAGTGCGCGTCTCGGCTGCGGCCGGGCCTGCGGGATTTGCGCCCTTTCGGTTGCCTTTTCTCAGAACCGAACCCGGACGCAGCCTGGGGGTGGGGGTGGGGGGAGCGGTTCAGAGGGAAGCAGCACAGGGTCCCCCCGCAGAGACAGAAGAGGTTGGGGCTGTGTCAGCGCGCGGGGAACCCCCCCCAACCTCTCCCTCCGCCTCCCGCATTTCCCAGTCCCCGGGCAGACGGGCGACGTCGGAGACCCCCGGCGAGGCCCAGGCGCGCTCACGTCTCCTTTTCTCCCCCCCCCTTTTTTTTTGCAGTTGTTATTGAAGATGATAGGATTGATGACGTGCTGAAAAATATGACAGACAAGGCACCTCCTGGTGTCTAACTCCCCCAAAGACAATGAGTTAAGGGAGAGTAAGAACGGCGCGGTAACAGTTATTGGCAAAAAGAGCATGAAAAGAGAAAGCACTTTGAAATTTATTACTAGCTTGCTACCCACGATGAAATCACCAACCTGTATCTCGTGTCAGGCCGGGAGACAGATGAGGCATGAGAAGGAGGAGGAGGAGGAGAAGGCTCTGGGTTCCTCAGCAAAAATAAAAATTAAAAAAAAAATTTTAAAAATTTAAAAATCACTATATACACACATATAAAGAAATAAAGAAGTCTCAGTTGCAGCTATTTGTCAAAATTAATATCCATTTCTTTTTATATACAGTGAATATTGCGCAATTATAGATCTGGATTTTGAACCACTTAAATAATGAAGTGGCAACACCAGGTGTTTTGAGGTGTTGGCATTCTTCGCTGATTTGGCTGTTCCCAATGTTTACATTATTTAATCTTGCAAAAATGATTCTGTGCACTTGGATGTGAAATGCTGTCCGGTTTTATTTTTTTTATGTTGTTATCCTTGGATGTACGGAAAATCAGCAAATGATCTCTATAGATACTCTGTTTTATTTTGGTCATCATTTGAAGTTATCAGGAATGTATTTAAAACAAGAAGAGAACTTTTCTAAGGAATGATACATAGGAAGAATCCTTGTTTTATTTTAAAATGACTTGTAAAGCTTGTGTTTCTTTGTTGCTGCAAGCTATTTGCCCAAGTTAATGCAAATGGACACATTTTATATGTCAGGAAAAAACCCCACAAAAACAAAGAAAAAAAATGCTTGAGCTTTTTCTAACCTCTTCCTGCAGTCTGTTGTGTGAGCAGCCTGTTTTTTTCTCTAATATTGTGTCAGTTTATTCTCTTTAATGGGCTGTAAAAAAATGTAATCACAAGAGTGCCAAATATCTTGAAATGCCAAAAGGCATTTTGGTTTCTTTTCTTTTTCCCTGTGCTCTGAGTCCACGTAAAGGAATGCTTGGAGTGTCTTTTCTGTTATTTATAGGGGTTCTCTTAAGGCACACCAGCTGCCTGTTTTGCATGGTATTTGCAAAAAAACGCCTCTTGCGTGAGGAAATCTTTTACCATTTTTTGTTTGCAACTTTGGACCTCAAGAGGTTTCTTCCCTTCCCTGTTCCCTCTTTTCTTAATTCGATATTCTGGATGTTGCACCTGTAACCAGCACACAGGGCTCTTTCTCCAATGTACAATAAAAGAACTGTCCCTGTGTCTCACTCCTCTCTTGTCTCTGCTTTGGTTCAGGGGACTTGCTTTTTGTCTGCTGGCTGCAGATAGGAAGGAGGGACCCATAGCTTTGGCCTGCAAGGCAGCAAGGCGGTGTGGAGGGCCCTGTGGGTTGGGCTCAGATGGCAGGAAAGACAGTAGACTGGTGGGGCCATTGCCCGAGGGAGAGTCATTCCATTTGGACTTGCTTAGGGCTCTCCCTGCTTCCCTGTGGTTTCTGCCCTCCCTTGTGGGGTGTGGAGAGAAGGAGGTCCCGGGGGTTGGGAGGCAGGCAGTCTTGTTAAGAGCAGTGTGTAGAGGCTGGCAGACTTGGATTAAAATCCCAGCTCCTTCACTTCCGAACCGTATGGACTTGAGCAAGTCGCCTTGCTACTTGAAGCCTCAGTTTCCAAATCTGTAAGGTGGGCATCATGCCGCACCTGCCTCCTGGAGTTGTGGGAGGTTTAACACCACACCCAGCAGGAGGTACCACTCGGTCTTAGGCCTCTACATGCCCACAGAATGCTTCACCAAGGGCCATCGGTCCTCAAAGGCAAGGCTGAGGGGCCGCGACACCCTTTCCCCTGCACCTTCGACTTCAGCATTCACAGGCCATTGCAGAGGTCACAGGTCACTGTACAAGGGATGGGCCCTATCTTCTGGGGCCCGCAGCCTGGTAGGTCTCAGGCTTCCTGCAATTGCCACTTGAAAAGGCTCATTATGAAAAAAAAAATCTCAGCCCCCCCCCCCAC
>NW_023270447.1:79435616-79502081 GCF_011800145.1 Mirounga leonina
AGTGGTGGAGCAGGTCCCTGTGGGAGGAGGGATTAGGAGACGGGTTTTGGCTGGAGAAAGGCCTGGAGAAGTTTTCTTCGGGGGCTGTTCTGCATCCAGGAGCCTCAGTGCTGGGAGCTTTTAATGTGTTTGTTGTAAAACTGTCAGCCAGGGAGTCACAACACAGCTCACAGTGACAGGAGCCTGATTGTGACTCAGACATCAGGTAAGACAGGCCCCAGGGTGGTGGCGGTGTGTGTGTGTGGGGGGGGGCAGGGAAGAGGGGCTCCAGAGGGCCTGTGGGGGAAGGGGTGATGTCTCATCCCCCTTCCAGGCAGTGGGGGTCTTGAGCCTCAGGAGGGCCCAGCAGAGAGCCTGGACATGCTATCAGCCATTAGTAGGAATGGTGGGCAAGTGGGAGCTGGTGGTGCCAGCAGGATGATAGGGGATGGCAGCTTGATTTTCCTAGGCGCATGACCCTGTCCTGCAAAGCCCAGAGAATCCCAGTGTTTTGGAGCTGATGTTTAGGCACCACAGAGCCTGCCTCTCTTTCCCCCTGTTCTTTTCCCATGAGATGGTGGAGGTGTGCCGCCCTGGGAGTTAGGGGCAGGGCCCACCTTCTGCTCGGCCTCAGTCTGCCAGGAGGGGTGGGAACCGTATGAAAAGATTCTTTCTGAAGGCACATCTCAGCCCATACCAGGAGTGATTACCGCTTACCTGCTCAATACTGTGGTACCCTTCTATTCTCTCGAATAATTGACCTGGCAACCCACAACGATTAACTCTCTGGTAGGTGAAGAAATTGATACCCAGAAGGGCTAAAAGGACCACAAAACAACCACATTAATTGAGCTTTTACTGTATGCCAGGCTCACAATAGCCCTAGGAAGCAGGTATTATTCTTATCCTGACTGTACAGGAGAAACCAGGGCTCGGGAATGTGAAGTAACTTGCATAAGGTCACTTGGCTAGTGAGTCGGCAGGAGTAGAACCCAGAGCCTGTGCTCTGGGTGGGGGGTGAGGGGGTGGGGGGGTGCAGAATCATCTAACCCCAGACCCAGGCTCAGTCCCAGCTGCAACCATTGTCCTTCAGTCTTAAGGACACTTTAGTTGGTTCACTGTTTGGAGGTTATGCTCTCTGCCACTCTGCACAACAGACAACCACATAAGTGGTCAGGAGCCAGGAGCTGCCCTCTGCTGGGAAGGGGGGAGCACGGGAGCCCTCTGCCAAGGCTGTGGGTCCATTTTAGTAAGTGATGTATTTAAATGTTCTTGCTAGAGGCCACCCCGTCAGCCAAGGCAGGATCCTCTGCCTGGGAAGACAGAGTCGACCTTTCCCGAGGACTCCATTCAGCAAAAGGGATTATCAATCTTTTAAGTATACTCTAACATTGGGGTAAACATTTGTTGAGAAGGCACTTTGGGGACTGGACAGATATCAAATTATACCAAGTGCAGAATATGTTTGAAGTATCCGGTTAGGTGGCAATAAATAGGGAAAAGGCCATTGCAAGTCCGGGGGTGGGGGGTGGGGAGGGTGTCTGTAAGCCTCCATGCATCGATCCAGCAGCCAGGGCTGCATTGTTCAAACTTCACTAATTGAATGCTTGTAATAAGCATCCATCTCCCTGGATTCTGCTTCCGTGGCCTGTCCAGGTTGACAGCCTGGAGGAATATCAAAAAGCACCTCTAAGGGGGAAATTGGCAAATTGAGTTTTAAAAGAAAGAGACTTGAATATCACTGGATTAAAGGATTAAATAGGAACTCCTTCCTCTCTCCTGCTTAGAGCCTGGTGCATAATAAATGGTAGCCATCAGTGAACGGTGTATGAAGTGCCTACTATGTGCCTGGCAATGGACTTTTCAGCAAACAGATCTTGTTGCATGAAGCATCTTTGTAGAAGTACCCATTGGGGGTACCGACAGGCAAAGGAGGCACCACTGTGGGTCTGGGGAGTTGGAGGGATAGGGAGCAGTTTGGAGGAGTTCTCTTGCCTATTTTCATCATCAGCTCCTCAAAAGCCCTGATAAATCTGAATGCTTGTTCTCCAAAGGCCCTGTTAAGAGAAGTCTCCTACCCACTTCTAACCACATTGCCAGAAGTCTTCCCTCTCCGGATGGGGAGTCGCAGGTATGGACTTCTTGCCCCGGAAAGGGAAGAGCGTGGCTCTCTGCTCGGATCCTCTCCTTTGACAAGTCCTCAAGTTTCATTCATTTGACAAATATCAACTTAGCACCCGCTATGGGCCAGACACTGAGTATACAGCCATGAGGAAGTGAGAGTTTTCTTTGGGCGTGAAAAGGATGACAGTTCCGTGGAAACGAGGTTGGGCTGGGGTACCACCAAAGTCAGCAGCTTGGACCCGTGGTTCAGTTAAAAAGAGGGAACCAAAGAGAACTGGGTTTGGGGGGTTGCCTGAATCCCACTTTTCAAAAAATAAAATTTTACTTTAGAATAGTTTTAGGTTCACAGAAAAGTTGTGTGAATAGCACGGAGTTGTCAGTACCTCTGACTCAGTTTCTCCTATTGTTAACATCTGATATTACTATGATGGTACATTTTTCTTTTTTAAGATTTTATTTATTTATTTATTTATTTATTTATTTATTTATTTATTTATTTATTTATGAGAGAGAGAGCACCTGCAAGAGCAAGGAGAGGGGTAGAGGGGGAGGGAGAGGAAGAGAGAATCGCTGAGTGCAGAGCCCAACTTGGGGCTTGATCCCAGGACCCTGAGATCATGACCTGAGCCTAAACCAAGAGTCAGACGCTTAACTGACTGAGCCCCCCAGGCACCCCACATGGTACATTTTCACAACTAAGGGACCAACACTTGTATACCACGATTAATGAAACTCCACAGCTCATTTGGATTTCATTCCTTGTTTGCCTAATGTCCCTTTTCTGTTGCAGGATCCCATCCAGGACACCACATTCCAATTAGTCATCGAATCTCCTTAAGCTCCTCTGGGCCGTGATAATTTCTCAGACTTCCCTTGTTTTTGATGGAGTACTGGTCAGGTATTTGGTAGATGGTCCCTCAACTGGGCTTTATCTGATGTTTTTCTCATGGTTCAACTGGGGTTATGGGTTTTGGGGGGAAGACTGTGGGGGTAAACTGCGCTTCTCATTACATCATATCAAGAGTACATGCTATCAACATGACTTATTACTGTTGCTGCTGACCTTGAGCACTCGACAGAGGTGGCATTGGTCAGGTGACTCTGCTGCGAGGTTACTCTCCCACCTTCTTTCATACTGTCCTCTTTGGAAGGAAACCATCATGTGTAGCCCACTTAAAGCGTGGGGAGTTATTTTGGTGGGGAGTGTCTCCATAAATTACTTGGGATTCTTCTGCTAAGATCATGTGAATGACCCACTTTTTGCTGTTCAACTTTGCCCTGTGTTGGGCAAGCTCACTGTGGTTTAGATGTAATCATGAATTCCAGGCAAACTGGGGGGAAAAACCAAAAATGCCCACAAGACCCAAGGTGCTGCCTGAAATACCGATAGATGGAGCCTTACAAAAAAGTAGATTAAAAAAACACACACAAAACCCCAACAACCTTAATAAAAGCAACTTCCTGTGGAGGGGAACTGTCACCCTGGTTAGAAACTGTGCAGAATTTTCTCTTGGAAACCTCAGGCAGCTGCTCTGGTTTATAAAATCTGCCTATTGGAGGGAAGCAGAAGGAAAAAAAAAAACGGTTGTCGTTATTCCAGCAACAGAGATTCTCCCAAACCATATGCAAAAATAAATCCGAGGACCGGGCTGTATCCGGGGAAACCTGGCAGCTGTGCTGGACCTGGTGGGGTGGCCTCTAGGGACCGAGAGCCCATGGCTATGGGCTCCAGCCCCTTCTCCAGTGCAACCCAAAGTCCTGGAAAGACAGCCCCACCTCGGGGCCCCACCACCCCCTCATTCTGGGAGGAAGATTTGATTTATCTTGTCACCTCTCACATTGGAGGGTTTGTCCTTAACCCGGGGCTCTGCACGCCCAAGGGCCTGGAGGAAGGTCCTTGACCCAGAAACAGCTGTTTGAGGACAAAGGGTCACGAGAGGGAAAGGGAGGTCAGGGAGGACGGCCGAAGGGAGGAGAAGGATCTGGGAAATGTGCCATGGGAAATCCTAACAGAATGGCAGTGGGGGCTGGGCAGATGGGGGGCAGGCAGGGATGGCAGGAAGCTGTCAGGGAAAGGGGTGTCCTGGAAAGCGGAGAGCTGGTGGCCAAGGCCTTAAGGGGCTCAATCTGGGAGGGTGTTGGGGCAGAGGAAATGAACTAATTAATGAACTAAATCCCTGCTCCTTTAAGGACTCATCAGTCAGGGATGGGGGTGGGGTGGGGTGGGTATTGGGCTTGGCTGGCACTGGGGAGGCAGGGCTGGCCAGTGCAAGACATCCTCTGGCCTTCAGGGACCTCACTGTCTTGTCAATGACCCTTTGAGGACAGTGCAGGTTCAAGAAGTTGGGAAGGGGGGTGGTGGTGTCACAGGAAGCTTAGGAAACCCTTGGGGAACCCCCAAAGCAGGCGCCCAGCACACGTGGTGGGTGTCCGAGAAAGGACTGATGACTGCATTCCAATCCCAAATGTGCCACATGCGACCCTCACCGTGGGCAGGTCTTCGGCCCCTCTGGGGCTCCCTTTCCCCGTGTGGAAAACAATATTTATGAGGTGCTCACTGTGCACCAGTAACCGTTCCACACTCTTCGCATTTAATTCATTTAATGTTCAAAACCCAAGGAAATAGTTACTATGATTATTATCCCCATTTTCCAGATAAGGGAAACTGAGGCACAGAGCCCTGGCGTCTTCTGCCTGCGGTGGCACAGCCAGAAAGTCATGGAGCTGGGACTGAACCCTAGGGGCGCCGACCCCAAGAGTCCCAGGATAAGGAGGGGGTCGGGCTAGGCCCGCGCCCAGTGCGCAGGGGGGAGGGGGGCGGGGAGGCTGAGGATCCCGCGGGCCGTGAACCCTGGACGGGGCCAGCGGCTGCCATGGGGACGGCAGGGCGGAGGCGGCGGGCGGGGTAGGTGCCCAGCCGGGCAGTTCCGGGGAGTTCCCGCCCGCCGCGGGCAGCCGCCCGAGCCGGCACCTGGGGCCGCGTTCGCGCTCCCCTCGCGGACTGGGGGGACCACAGGCCCCCCGCCGCCATCTGCGTCTCCTCCGACCTGAACTCGATCCCCGGCGGAGCCGCACTTATCTCCAGTTCATCTGTATGAATTATTTACTGCGTCTGGCGGCCTCCCCGGCGGCCTCCCGCCCGCCTCCGCCCTCCGCCCTCCGGGGCCCTGCGACCTCTCCATATCCCGGTTGGCGGGAGTCCCTGCCTCCCGATCCGAGAAGTTCAAATGTCAGGCCTCCCCGGGGCTCGGGGCAGGAGCTTCCCACCTTCTCCCACCTTCCCCCGGGAAATCTTTGTCCTGGAACCAGGGAGAGCACTGGACGAGGAGTGCTCCCAGCAATCCTATCGATCGGGTCACTGGAAATCATCCCTCATTTCACCTATGGAGACACCGACGGCTGGAGGGTTTGCGGAACCTGTCCTCAGTCCGTCCTCAGAAGGAGCCGGCGGTGGAAACAGCCCCAGTGTGGCTCACACTCTTAATCCTTAACCCCTCCGGAGGGGGATGCCAAGTTGCCTCCCCGGGCCGAGGGCCTTTGCCCAGCCCGCGGAGTCGGCTGGGGCACAGAGCAGGGAGCCAGCCTGGTGTGCCGCCCCCCACCCCCGTTCGGGGTGCTGGGGACACAGGGGTGAGTCAGGCAGGCACAGCCCTGGCCCTCAGGTTGCTTCTGTCTGGAGTTGAGGGTGGGGCGCGGGGACCGGACGCAGGCAAGGTCAGACAGACCGGCTCCTGACTGGTTAGGACACCAGGTGGAGAGCTGGGCGGGGAAACAGCGAGTTCTGGGCTGGGGGGCCATTCAGGGAGCCGGTGGGCTTGGGCGGGCCTTGGAGGTGGAGGTGGGGGTGGGAAAGGCAGTCTGGGTGTAGGGAGGACGGAGCAGAAGGACAGAGGGTAGCAAGCTGGGGGTTTGCTTGAGAGAAGGCCTGGCCTCTGGGTAGTGGATGAACAAGGCATTTCTGGTGGTGTGGGCCGGGTTGCAGAGGAAGCTTCGGGTCAGATCCTGAAAGTCCTTGCATCTGAGCTAAAGGGTTGGTTTAGAGTAGCTTCTCCACAGGGGCTAACTTTGCCTTCCAGGCTACATTTGGCTATGTCTGGAGACGCTTCTGGTTGTCCAGACGCGGGGAGGAGGGTAGAGCTACTGGCATCTGGTGGGTGGAGGCCTGGGATGCTGCTGACCAGGGCCCAGGCCAGCCCCTGCAACACAGAGTTACCAGCCCCAAATGTGCTGGGGTCGAGGAGTCCTGAATTGGAGTCTGTTGAAGAGCCTTGTCCACTAAGCAGAATGAGACGGTGGGCAAGTCACTTGACTTCTCGTGCTTCAGTTCCCTCCTCCCTCAGCAGGAGGAAGGCAGCAGGGCCAAGGGTGGGCAGAGGCTTGGGGGGCAGCCTTTGAAGACTGCCCTGGGTCTATGAAGCACAACCCCACCCACACATTTCCCAGGTTCCTTCCCATAATGCCATGCTGCCCTTAGGCTGAAAAGTGGGCGAAGCTGCTCTGTCAGCCTCGAGCGTGCCTGCAGAGGTTGCCTTCCTGGGGAGTGGGGTGTGTGCCCCCTCCTCATTCCCTAAACAGCTAGGGAATCGCTGGCAGTTAAAAGAGCAGATGGGGGTGTGTCTACACTGTAAGCCGCCCTTCTTTCCACTTCTCTATAACCTGCTATGCCCTCGTCATGCTTTCCTTCCAGAATGTCATGCTTTTTATGCCTCTGCACTTTTGCATATGCTGTTCTCTCAGTCTGCCACCCCTTTCTGTCCAGCCAAATCCTGCGCATCCTCCAGGTTTCAGCTGAGATGGCACCTCCTCCAGGAAGCCTTCCCTGAGCCTCCTCCCCCTTGAATTAGCTCCCTCACTTAGGCTCCTGCAGTGCCCATGCTTCCCTCTGTTCAATCACTTGTCCTTCTGTATGTTATTGCTGGTCTGTCCTCCTCCATCAGACTGTGTTTCCGTCTTGGGTGGCACTGGGGGGCTCTCCTGTTTCCCCAGGGCATCACACAAATGCCTGGCATGTAGCAGCTCCCCAGGGAACGTCGTTGAATTAATGTTATAATAATAACAATCTCTTGCATATGTAAAGCTCTTTTCCAGTTTCAAAAGCCTTTTTATGGCAATTATGTCATCTGATCCTCGCAGAGAATTTGTCATTCGAGGTAGGCAGGGTTGACATCGGTGTTCCTGTTTTACAAGGCAGAAAGCAGGCTGGAAGAGATGAGGTGCATTGCCCAGGTGGCCGGCGGGACAGGTGCGCTGCCCACGCTGTCTGGCGGGCGTGGATATATTTGTGATATATTTGGTCCAGGGTGGGAGCCTCCTTAGAGTTCCGATTCCAGACTTTCTGTCGGGGGGTGGAGTGGGGTGGGGAGCCGGGGGCTAGGAGTGCCTGCTGTCAAGTCCTCAGTGCGGAGTCAGGGCCAGCTTTGTGTGGTGGTGATGGGGTGGGTGTGTGAGTCCATTCTCTGGAAGCGGACGCAGTGGCGTTCTTCACGGTGCTGCTGGTGCCGGAGGGATCTCAGCCATTCAGGAAAGAGAGATCCAAAATAGGAGGATGACTAAGTAAACTGTAGTCCATCCACTTGGAATATTTAGCAACCATTAAAAACGATGTTTCTGCAGTTTGTGTGCTGACATGGGAAAGCGCGTAGGTCATAATGCTCAAGGCAAAAAGGAGAATATAAATTGGACCCACAATAGAACAGTGTTGTGGGACTGTTTGAAACCAGCTCTGGCCCTTAGTGGCTGTGAGCTCAGGCGAGCTAGCCTCTTTGTGGCTCAGGTGCCTCGTCTGTAAATCAGGTCTTTACTAATAGTCCTACCTCGGAGGACCGTTGGGAGGCTTAGATGAATTAATACACATAAAGCGCTTAGAACAACGCCTGTCATATATTAAGATATAACTATGGTTATTATATTAATTATTATGAGCATCTCAGCTATTGCAAATATGTAGAAGAAAAATAAAAAGATGGAAGAAAAGATCAATGCTGTTTTCTTTGGGATGAGGCTTAATGGAGGACTTTTACTTCCTTTTTTTCTACTTCCCCGAATTCTCTAAATATTTTACAATGAGGGCGCACTACTTTTATTATCACTAGAGGATAAGCTATTTCCCCCAAAACCACAATAGTTGGGGGACAGACTCAGGAACCCTTTCTTTTTGGATTCAAGAGGGGTGACCACAGGGCGTGACCTCCATAGTTAACACCTGGGACGCCCTGAGAACACACTCATGTCAATATTTTTCCTCTGCTTGGGTCAGCAGTTCCCAGGTAAGCTTTCCCCAAACAGATCAGGCTGTCCCTTTCGTCTCTCATCTGCTTGGTTAATAATTTTTTATGATGCCTAGCGAAACAAGGGGCTGAGCTATTCAAATACCCACAACCATAAACTGTCACCACCTGATGACAATGAGAATTCCCCAGGCAGGGCTCATCAGAGCTGAAACTAAATCATTCTGACCACCCCTGTCATCATCACACTCTCCCTCCATCCAGGGAGACAAGGGCATTTACAGTGAAGGAAACACCAACTGCTGTGTAAGCTGATATGGGCTCTGCGAGCTGCCTGGCCAAGCCCAGGCTGCCAGCCAGCCAGAAGGAGGGAGCCAACCATCTGGCCAGCTGGTCAGCAGGAGACTGTGCCGAGCACACAGTAGGTGTTCAAATATTACTCCTTGTCAAATTTGGTTGGAGTTTTGTGAGGTCTGGCCAATGTACACGGCTCTATCTGGGCACTGTCCTGTGTCCTGGTGTAGACCAGGAGTGCTAAAGGATGTCTTCACCTTTAGGGAGCAAAGACCCATAGATCCCTTCAGGCCCTTCTACTGAGGATGGCATGAGTTCTGGGCTTTTGGGACGGTGGTCCCTGACCCAAAAGTCTATGCTAGACCTTGATTCAATTTTCTCCTAATCCCTCTTGGGATATGACTTTAAATGACCATAACTGCCATCATTGCAACATCTTACCACTTCTCACCTCCCCAGCCTCCTATTTTTTAAATCCATCCATCCACCCATCATCTATCCATCCCTCCATCTATCCATCTATCCATCTATCATCTATCGATCTATCCATCCCTCCATCCATCTGTTCATCCACGATCTATCCTTCCCTCCATCCCTCTATCCATCCATCCATGATCTATCCATCTATCCATCCATCCCTCCCTCCATCCATCTATCCATCCATGGTCTATCTATCCATCCATCCATCCATCCTTCCATCCCTCCCTCCATCCATCTATCCATCCATGATCTATCCATCCATCCAGCCAGCCAGCCAGCCATCTAAGCATCCATTCATCCAGCCATCCACTGTGAAGCAGTATAATGGTGGGTAAGTAATTAGACCTTTGGGGTCAGACTGCCTGGTTTTAAATCATTTTGTGGTCTGGGAAGCAGACAGGTAACCAAACACTGAGGTGGCAGGTGAGTTCAGAGCTCTGTGGCTATGGAGAGGAGGGGTCTGGCACCGAACTGGAGCCTTGGGGGTGAGGGGCTGCACACTGGGTACCACTATGGCCATCATCATCACCCCTGGGATTCCTTTGACCAGTGGTGGGGCCTCAGTCAAATGGGAATCACTGGCTTGTAAACTTTGGCTGGTTCCTGGCATGCCTCCTCCTTCCCGGCACACCGGCCCTCCCGCCCCCCCAGCCCCTATTTCTACTCTGCTGCCTTTCCTGGCTCTGCTCCCTGCTCTTCCCTGATTCCTCCAGCCCTACTCCCTACCTGTCAAATCCATCTGTTTCCAGAGCCCTGATTCTTGCTGGATGACAACTAATTGGGTTGAAAATCCGCTTGTGTGAATGGGCTGATGGGTGTTAACACGTTCCTGTGACAACCCCCACCAACCCGGCAACATTTGTCATCACCATCATGCGTCTGATAAGCGCATTCACGGTGCCCTATTGACTGCATTATTCAACACCAATCCTGCCCTGATGTCCTGGGTGCGGGACACCGGATATGCGCATCGACTGCATTATCCAGTCTCTCCTGTGCACTTTTGGGGTGCACTGCAACTGGGGCCAAGTCTAGGGCCAGCTGTCTTCGAAAGATAGCAGGCTGGAGTGGGGAGGGTGAGGTTCCAGCCAGATGGGCCTGGGTTCAGATCACACCAAACCTCTTGTTAGCTCTTGGGCAAGTCACTTAACCTCTCTGAGCCGCAGTTTCCTTATCTGTGAAATGGAGATAGGAGTACCTACCTGGATGATGTACACTAGGTCATTGCAAACTGTCAGACGCCATGTGGGTGTGAGAGTCGCGCCAGGGGCTCTACGGCTCGGCAGACGCTCCCCCTGCAGAGGCAGAGGTGCAGGTGGCTGGAGATCCAGGGAGCATCCAGAGTGGGCTGGCCGTGACTCGGCGTCAGAGTGGCCTGAGACTGGTTCATCCTCCCCGGGTCTAATTACACAGGGCCTTGCAGGGAATCTTATAAGGTGAGGGTGAAGATTTTGCCCACACCAGTGACCTCCAGAGTCTCAGCCACCATCCCTGGTTGCCGTTCCTCGCAGATTTGTGTCATCCACCCCTGCATCCCTGTGTTCCTCGCCTGAAGGGGTGCTTTGGCCTCCCATCAAGGACTCCAAACCCTGGCTTGTGTTTCGAATCAGCGCTTACCCTCCCCCACCCCAATCCATCGATGCGCTAATTCAGCACGTGTTTATTAAGTCCTACCCATGTGCTGAGGCCTCTGCGTGAAGCAGGGTGCTGTGGGTGACTGGTGCTGAGTGGATGCATCTGGTGCGTGGTTTTAGGCATTCCCCACCTCCCCCCGAGGGTCTGTTCACGTGGCTCAGTGGGCTCTGAGTCAGCAAGGCAGGCTGGGACTGGTACCTGATAATAAAAAGCATTCACTTAAATTGGCCACACCCACTTTGGTGTTTCTGGGTCCAAATGCTGTATCAGTATGTCACAACTCTCCCAGGCTGTTGGACGTGGGGGCATCAGGGCACTTCCTGAATTGGGACGTGCGGGTTTGAGGTTATGACCTTGGTGGCGATGGGTCAGATGATGTTCTTGCCTGGGCTGGGGTGAGGGGCTGGGGCCCCAGAGAGACACGTGGGGTGAGGAAGGGAAGGGAGGACAGAATCCAGGCAGCAGCCCATGGGAAGACCGGGCATGCTCTGAGAGGTGGCAGCAGAACCGGCGGGGACCAGACCAGGAAAGGACGGTGGTCAGTAGCGTCAGAGGAGATCCAAGGCTTGGTGGTCCCCTGGCACCTGTGACCTCGGGTATGGCCACGTCTGTGAGCACAAGGTGAGAACCAAGAGTCAAGAGGTGGAGGGACACCTGGGTGGCTCAGTCGTTTAAGCCTCTGGCTTCAACTCAGGTCATGATCCCAGGGTCCTGAGATTGAGTCCCGCATCGGGCTCCTTGCTCAGTGGGGAGCCTGCTTCTCCCTCTGCTTGTGTTCTCTCTCTTGTGCTTGCTCTCTCTCTCTCTCTGGTAAATAAATAAATAAAATCTTTTTAAAAAAGTAAAGATGTGGCGGGCCTTGGCCATTCTTGGGAGGAGGTGGGCAGTGAGGGGGAGGGGTGCTATTGGGGTGGCAGAGAGCTTTGGGTGGGATGCAGTTTGAGGAGGAAGGGAAGGGTCCCCTTGGTGCTGGGCATACACTAGGTGTTTATTGGCTTCTCATCCTTTTATGTCTACAGCACCTTCTTACTCCCCAAGTCCTGCCAGCTAATGGTAGCTAGTCCACCCCTCAGTAACCACTGAGCATCTGCTATGTGCCAGATTCTGTTCCAGGCACTGAGGATGCAGCTGCCGTGAAAAGATGAACAGGATCCCAGCCTTCCAGGATCTTCCCGGGTAGTGTGGTGAGAAAGAAAGGAGCATATTATAACTAAACTAAACTTCAGCACTGACAAGGGCTAAAATGGAGATAATGTCCTTTGGGCTTTCATCATTTCATCAAGCAGCATCATTACAAATGGTACAGAAGAAGGCTTTACTATAGGGGTTAGACCTCGTGCAAGTGCGGGGCCTGGTGGGCACGCTGCAGCCCCCCATCTGGGCTTAGGCGTGAGTCGCTCTAGGCTGGTCAGGCTGGTGGGCCAGAAGGAGAGCTGCATGCGGGCTTGGGGAAGGATGAACTGGGACCCGCATGGGACTCCCCTCACCTCCAACCTATGCTGGGGTGAGCTCCGGGACAAGCTGGCCCCCTTCACCACAGGGCTGAGCACATACCCGCCCGGGACTCGGAGAGGCTGAGGGGAGATCTGGGAGAGCTGGAGTGGCTGCAGGCCCCGGGTGCTACCCCTTGCCAACAGGGTGGGCAGGAGATGGGGGACCAGGATGCACCCTGCCCCTGACCTTCAGAGCGTAATACACACATAGAAGCTGCTGCTTCACTCCTGGCTTCCAAATCTCACGCAAGAGGTGTCTTGATCCCCAGCACCTGCCAGGGGAGGGAGCTCGGGGAGAAGTCATTTGGGCTTCGCTTGCACCATGTCAGCTCCGAGACAGAGTGGCTAGCCCAGAGATGAACGGGGATCACGTGGCAGGGGTGACAGGGCGTGGGGGGGTGGATGGGGAAAGCCCCTCTGAGGAAATGGCGTTTGTGACAAGACCTGGGGAAGAGAGCTGCCATGTTCCAGGGACAGGGAGAAAGCTGGGGTGGCTGGGGCTGGGAGCCGAGGGCAGAGGCCAAGAGGGGTCTGAGAGGGCACAGGAGCCCCCGTTGGCCGTGGCTGGGGTTCAACTCTGGTCTCAGTGGGAAGAGGGGCAGTGATGTGGCCCAGCTCATGCTGGATGGAAGAGGGACTGGGGTAGGGTGGGAAAGACTGGAAGCGGGGGTGGGGGGCAGTGCTGGGATGGGGGGCCACCATGGTGATCTGAAGAGGAGATAATGTTGGCCAGAACGGAGATGCTTCTCAGCTGTGAGAAGACAGAGGGGTGGTTGGACTGTGGGTGCATCTGGGGACAGGGATAGGACCGAGGTGGGCTTGTGATGAAGGATGGGCAGGAATTAAGGTCCTCAAGAATAACACTGATTCTGAGCTGCTTTGGTCCTTGCTTTTGGGAAAGGCTATCCTTTCTCTAGTTAGTGGCCCCTGCCCTCAGTACATGGGAGAATCCATCCCCTATGCCCCCTCCTGTCTCCCCCTCCAACACATGGGCCGCCACCTCCATACCCCCTGGCAGCTCCCTGCCTCTGGCGTCCAGTCAGCTGCCAGCATCCCGGGTCCTGCGCCTTTAAGACCAGGGGAGAAGGACCCAATGAAATCTGTCCCCTCAAAGTCCTGCCCAGAATGAGAGGCAGAGAGAAAAGGTAATAAAAGCAAGAACCAGCCTGGGGGGAAAAAGAAAAGATTTTTATCCTCCCAACCCTGCAAGTTCCCCTCTGGCTCTGAGAAATCTCAGAAGATTGCTCCCCGAACATATGAGTAATACCCAGCAAAAACGCTGTCCTCGGAGCAGAGGGAGAAGGCAGAATGATTCTGTCTTTGATTAGGATTTATTTCCAACCTGCAGCCTCCCTGTTGCCAGCCTCCCACAGTCCCGCCCCTGCAGAGCTTGGCGGCCAGGGAGGCAAGAGGGGGGGAGGGGGAAGGGGGGAGGAAGGGACCTGCCCGCTCGGGAGAACTTCCAAGGGTCCTGCTGGCGGCAGGGACAGGGAGAAGAAATGTGTCCTCCACTTTTTGCCCCCAGAGAGAGGGGCCAACGGGGCTGCAGGGTTAGCCCAACGGTGAAAAAGAGCCGATCGCATTTACTGAGGCCGCGGGAGGGATGGGTGACCGGGGCAGTCCGTGAGGCTCGGCTACCAGCTAGCTGTGGGGGTAGCTTATGTCGCCTCTCAGGGGCTCAGTTTCCTCATCTGGCTTCGATACATTTTTAAGGACCTTCGTGGCTATGATTTTAGGACAAAGGCAAAGTGCCTGTCTGGGAGCCAATTTGGTTCTCACTGTGTCGGGCTGGGGAGGGTTTACTAGAGGGATGTCAGAGTTTGGAGTAATGTGGGGCAGAGGGGCAGGATGAGACTTGGAAAAGGGCTTTCTCCTTTTTTTGGGTCATCTCTGGGGGCCTGGGTTAAATTATACCATCACGTCATTCATTCATTCATTCTTTCACTTATTATTTATTCATCACAGGCTACATGCCCAGTGCTGTGCTGGGTGCAGTGAACAAGACAGGGTCCCTGACCTTACAAGGTTCCAAGGTGCTGGGGGAGGGGCAAACACAGGGTGCTGGGGGCACTGAGGAAAGGCCCCCTAACTTGGGCTTTGGAGGTCAAAGTCTTCCTGGGGGAAGCTGACATCTAAGCTGGGTCTCAAGGGGTGAATAGGGGGAAGCCTGGGCAGGAGGTAGGGAAGGCCAGCACCAAGAGGAGGAGAGAGTCTATGCAGAGGTGCAGGTGGGAACAAAAAGGGTGTGTGGAGGGATTGGAACATGCCAGCATGATGGAAAGGAGGCCCAAAGTGGGAGGGCGTAAGTCAGGGGTGGGGTCAAGTTTCATTGTGAGGCCATGGGATCCATGGCGGGCTCTGAGCAGCATCTCTCTGGGAAGGCATCTGGCCAAGAGCATTTTAGGGCTGTGGGTGTCTTTCTGAGACTCAGGTCTTGTAAGGCCCCACCTCTGGGGCTCCCTTCTCTCACCCTGGAAGTGGACAGTTATGGGTGAAATATGTGTGATGGGGAGCTAGACTATTTTAGGATCTAGTGCTTGAATGAGTAAAAGCTTTGGAGAGATGAGACAGACTTTGGGCCCATCACAGAGTCTCAGTGCTGGATCTGGGTGCCCTGGTGGGCGTCCACTCCTGCTCAAGGACAAGCTGGGTGGCCACCTGTCCAGCTCTGGAAGGAAGGGTGATTGGGATGTGCAGACCCTCATCTTGGAGTCAAGAGGCATGAGCACCCATCACAGACTGATCTGGTTTTCCAGTTTTGGCTCCTCATGCATAAGCTGTGCATCTTTGGGTAAGTCAGTTAACCTCTCTGAGCCCCAGTTTCCTTAGGTGTAAAATGATATCAATATACCCACTTCCCAGGGTGGTTTTGAGGGTTAAACAAGGTGGTGATGATGATGATGAGGGGGATTTTAAGAGCTAATATTTATTGAGTCCTAAACCCTTTTAAGTGGGATGATGCAGTGCACTGTTGAGGTCCCCCTTCAGGACCGAGGCCCTCATACCCAGTTTCCAGGAATGTTGCCAGCTAAAAGCTCACTGCTGGGTGCCTCTTGGAATTGTTCTTAGCCCAACCTCCCTTCCCTGGGTGTAGCCCCCTGGCCTCAGTGTGGAAGACTCCGGGGGCTCCCTGACACAGCTCCTGTGTCCAAATCTTCATCTTGGAGTCTGAGGTAGGACAGCCCTTTGTCCCCTGTCTCATGTAATCCCCCCAACAGCCCTTTGAAGGAGACACCACGATTAAACCATTTTGACATAGAAAGGAGCCGTGGTGTAACGAGATTAAATCTCTGCAGCCATACAGGTAGGACGGAAGAGGCAGGACTTGGTTTGAGCACCAGGCGCCTGGCTTCACAACCCAACTTGTAAGTACCCTCTGGAGCCTGGCTCTGCGCCCCGAGAGTGTCGTTGAGGGTGACCCTGGACCACTGCCGTTGGCTGTAAGACCCCACACCCACTCCCTCTCCCTGCCTTACTGGCAAAACTCAGGAGCCTCCCCTGCGTGCCAGTGCCCCACAGTGGAAAGCAACACCTTCCCGGGCCACCCGCTCCCCAGCTGCTGATGAAACGCCATTGTTACCAGCGCGAGGGAGGGGGGTGGTGTCCTCACCTGTGCAAACCTCAGGCCTCCTGCCCTGTGGCGGACGCCCCTGGGGAAGCTGCTGGAAGAGGTCTGGAATCTGCTCTTGCCTTACCCTGAGATCTGAGACCCTGGAGGACCAAGGCTCTGGCCAGGCCTGCACCTGTGATGAGCAGTGTCTTGGTCACCAGGAGACCTGGCTCTAGTCCCAGGAGGGGTCCTCGTGCTTCTCTGAGTGTTGGTTCCCCACCCAAAGGTGGGCGATGGACATCTAAGGCCCTGCAGAGTTAGTGTGACAGCATTCACCTCCATGTGGATGCCTCCTGTGACTTTTGCTTCTTCCCAACTCACACCTCTGAATGTCCAGAAAGAAGGGATCTTCCCATTCACTGGTGTAGAGCTTTACAGTCTGTCAATATCCACATGGACGGGGTCACATTTGAACCCCGCAGCACTGCTGTGAGCTGCACGATCACCTTCCTGGGTTGGATGCTAAGTACAGGGGGAGGGACTTGCCCCTTTTGAAAATTCTTGAAACCCCCTCATTTTTCACCTACAAAAAATATATATATTATATATAAATATATATATATATAATAATAGCAGAACTGAGAGCTCAGAAATCATTCTGTTGGATCCTTTTTTTTTTGACAAATGGGGACCTCATTCACCAGCCACCCCCCACCCCCGCCCCGTGCCCTGCACAATGACCATGGACAGAGCTGGAACCAGGGCTGAGTCTGGGGCTCATTCAATTACTCTTGGTCAGGTATTTTTCAAATTTCATGCCATGAACTAGTTCCCATTTAAGACTAAAACCTAAAGCACTAATGGGAAAACAAGCTTGTGGTCCTTTGATCCCTGTTTCTGATGGCCTGTTCGGGGGAGGGGTGCAGAGTCCTCAGGGTGAGGATTAGATCTGTTTCCCCTTGGAACACACGCGGCAGGCAGGGGTGCTGGGTGGAGAGGGCTTTGGGTATTTATTTTCCTATCACAGTAGCGCAGGCGGACCAGAGAGGAGGTGAGGCTGAGCAGCAGGGACAAAGAAATGTGTGTGTTCTGGCGAATTTGGGGAATTAACTCTGAGGTTGTTCCAAGGAGAAAATGATGTTTTGAATCAGGATTTTTTATACATCTGAGCTCACTCCCTTTTAAAGAACACCTTGTTTACTTAACTGTTCTGTTTGGAGATTTATTTATACCTGGCTCAGTTTCAAAAAGAATCTGAAGTGGCTAATTATTTAATTAGATTGTGAGTTCCTTGAGGGCAGGAGCTACCATCATTATTTCTCCTCTTCTTCTAACAGGCTAACTCCTGGTTGCCCCTACCCCCTGCACTCCCCTGGCTGGATTTTCTGCCTCTCTCTGTTGTAATAATTTGTTTCTGTCTCTTTGTTTTCCACAGAACTGTGAGCCTAGTGAGGACAAGGACTATATATTACACATTTCAGTATCTCATGCAACCACTTATCCATCTAACAAAGTAAACATCCATCTAACCCACCATCCATCCTTCCATCCATCCATCATCTGCCTATCCATCCAACACCTATCCATTCATCCAATCACCAAACATTCATCCGTCCATCCAACCATCCATCCATCCATCCATCCAACCATCTATCCATCAATCTATCCATCCACCCATTCATCCTCCCCTCTATTCATCATCCACCTATACATTCAACATCTATCCATCCATCCATCCATCCATCTGTCATCCACCTATCCATTCAACACCTGTGCATTCATCCATCCAACCACCAAACACCTATGCAACCATACATGATCCATTTATCTAACCACCAACCATCCATCCATCCATCCATCTCTATAATCATTCGTGTAATCATCCATCTATCCATCATCCATCCATCCATCCGTCCATCCATCCATCCATCTACCCACCCATGCAACCTCATCCATTCTTTCAAAACTAAGAAAGTTGCACAAATAAAGCCAAACAGAATGAACTACAGGTAGTTATCCTTTCCCCAGTGCTCATTGACTGTGCTAAGTTAACTAATTGAGTAAATGAAACTAAAACCTCCCAAGACTCCAGGTAGGATTACTATGACCACATTTCAGATGAGGAAAGTAAGATGGACAGAGTTTTGGCAACTTTCCCAAGGTCACATGGTTGGTAAATGTCAGTGAGATTTAGGGCTGGGTGTCTGACTCCAGAGCCTGTATCTTTTGCTTCACTGTGTTGGGAGATATCTCTGAGGAATGATTTAAGCTGACCTGTACACCTTCTCCCCAACAACCTAACATTTCTCACCCCCAATCCTCATCTTCTCTAGCTCCAACCACATCCCTGCGCTATCCCCTCGTTGTAACTCCTGGGGAAGGGGAGAGAGTCAGAGAAGGCCTGAGTGGACATTCCATCTGGGCCAGGTCTGAGGTGAGGAAGAAGAAAACCCTGCATAGGCAGCCCGAAGCCTTCTTCTTACATTCCTTCCTCTGGGGAGGGTTGGAGCAGCATGAGGTGTGCAGCTCTGTTGTGAGTGGGTGGTGATGAGTCAGTGTGTCCAGGAAGGCCAGGAGGGCCAATCAATGCTAAGAGCATTAGGCCTCAGAAGCCCTTGAGGCTTTGGGGAAAGGAAGGTTGGCTGTTCCAAGTTTATAGGAAGCCAAATGGGGTTCCCAGAGAGGACTCTTCCTGAGCCTGATGCCTTCCCGGTAGGTTACAAGGCTTTGAAGATACGAGTCCTGAGCTCTTTGCAATTGGATAGACACCAAGACACCAGGAGGAAGAGGGTGCCCTGAAGTTGCCTGAGGTCAGGTTCCAATTGTTCCTGAAGTCAGCTCCACCTCTGGCTTCCCTTCAATTTGTTTTCAGGGCGGGGGTGAGTGGTGGCTAATACATTTGCCCTCTTCTCTTACAGTGTTTCTGTCACTTGCAATCAAAGAATCCTGGTGATCACATTGTGCAAACCAGCAACTCAAGTGTCTTCCTTGGTTCAGCAACCCCCTTACCTTCTCATCCAATCAAAACCAAATTTCTTTTCTTTTCAAGATTTTATTTATTTATTTGTCAGAGAGAGCACAAGTAGGGGGAGTGGCAGACAGAGGGAGAAGCAGGCTCCCCACTGAGCACATGAGCAGGGGGAGGGGCAGAGGGAGAGGAAGAAACAGACGCCCCACTGAGCAGGGAGGCCATGTAGGGCTCCATCCCAGGATCCCGGGATCATGACCTGAGCTGAAGGCAGACGCTTAATTGACGAACCCATCCAGGTGTCCAAAAACCAAATTTCTTAAACTCCACATTCTAATGAGCTGCTCACTCCTCTCCAACCTCAGAGCCTCCTGGATTATGGGTGAGTCTCTCTCTGGGTTCGGGTTGCCCCCTTCAACCTCTTGCTTTAGCCATAGTCCTCATATCTGAGCTTATGCTTATTCCATGCTATAAACCCTTCAGTGGTTTTCCCATTATTCCCAAGATAAAGTCCTAGCCTTTCAAACAAAAAAAAAAAACCAAAAAAACCCAAACTTTTCATTTTGAAATAATTTTTGATTTACGGAAGAGTTGTAAAGATATTCCAGAGAACCCCCATATATCCTATACTCAGCTTCCTCTAACGTTAGTCTTACATAACCACCGTGTGTTTGTTCAAAGGAATTAACATTGTATGACACCATTAGCTAAATTACAGACTTCATTCGGATTTCACCAGTTCTTCCAGTATTGTCCTTTTCCTGCTCCAGGCTATGGTCCAGGATACTAGGTTGCACTGAGAAGTCCTAGCTTTTAAACAGGGCATTGAAAGCCTTTTGTGATCTTCTGTTTACCTCCAAGCCCATCTCTAGCCCCTCATGCTACCCCTTTGTGCTCAAGCCACCCTGAATCACTTACAATTCCTCAAAGGGCCAAGGCTTTTCTTCCTCCAGGGCCTTAACACATGCTGTCTCCTCTGTCTGAGGAGTCCCTATTCCCTTTCTTGGCCAAATACTTATTCATGTTTTAAGACTGTGTTCAGTTAGCTCTTCTTCTAGGAAGCCTTCTTGACCAAACACAGCTGACCCCTGGGCTTCTCCAGCCCTCCCCACCCCTGCCCCTCACTCTCTCCATCCTTGCACTCAGAATTTGATGACCTGTTTCCTCCTCCTCCCCATTAGGTTGGAGAGCCTTGGGGCCAGTGCCCTGCTTTGTTGATGTCTGTGGGAACTCACTGCATGCTTGCGAAAGGGGTGAAGCTAGGAAAAAGTCAATACCCACATGAGTGTTGACAATCGCTCAGAGGGAGAAATTGGCTGGCCAGGGCAGGCTTCTTGACTTGAGCCATGTAGGATGGAGTAATAAACTAACATTTACTGAGTGCAGACTATGTGCTAGGCACTATTCTAAGCAATTCACACATTCTAATTGAATTCTCCCAGAAACTCTTTGAGGTAGGTACTATTATTCTTCCCATTTTACAGATGAAGGAATAGCAGTGAAGCAAATTACCAAGATGCACAGTTATTAGAGGTAGAGCTGGGTAGGGTACACCCTGAGCTGCTTCTGCTTTGCTAGACTTTGGGGTGTGTGTCCCTGGCATATGGAGGAGGTAGAAGGTAGTATTCCAGGCTGGACAACTGGTAAACCAAAAATGTTTTTGAAGGTAAGCCTGGGTGACCCAGATTCTTGAAGAGTTTCTGTTGAGGGGGATGTGTTGTTGCCCCTGAGGGTAACAGGTGGCGGGGGGGACAGCTGCTTGGGGATGTGGGCCTGGAGAAGGGGAGTGGCTGCATCCTGGTGGCAAAAACCACTGATGCTTTCTGGAGTGTAAGTTGGCCAGAGGCTAAATAATTAGAAAGATCTGAGAAGTGGGAGCAACCCAAGAGGAGAATGTCTCAAGGAATGAAGAACCTAGAGGCCCAGAGAAAGCAGAGCCACCTGGGCCAGGGTGGGCCCGGAGTCAGGAAGAGCCTGCCACCTGGAGAGCCTCGTACCAAATTCTGGCAAGCCGGATGATGTGGTTCCTCGGGGCACCTATGAACTACCACAGGGTTTATCATTTATAACCCAAGCTTTCCTCCAGCGGCATGCATAAAACTTTGTACTGTAAATGGCTGTGCAGCTGCTTACATTAGTGACAACCAGTATTTGTGCAGTTTATGAAAAAGGCCTATTGTTTTCAGTTCATCTTTCCAATGTCCAAACAAGGTATGTAGGCATAATTTCCATGCCCTGTTTACTGCTTAAGAAATGGAGACTTAGTGAGTAAAATGACTTGCCTGAGGTCACACAGCTAGAAAGGGACGCAGGAAATACTGAATGGAAGAATTAATAAGAACTTAAACCAGGATGGGGCACCTGGCTGGCTTAGTCGGCCAAGCATGCGACTCTTGTTCTCGGGGTTGTAGTTTCGAGCCCCACGTTGGGTATAAAGATTACTTAAAGATAAAATCTTAAAAAAAAAAATCTCAAAAACAACAACAAAACCCGAAAAAACTTAAACCAGGATGATTTGAGTCTGGTTTCTATTCTTTTTTTATCACCTCTGAGAGAGGGTATTTACTGCCTAAAAACAGAGCCCCTGGCATGTAATGGGGGTTGAATGAATGAATGAAAGTGGTATCAGAAAGAAGTAGGAGGTAGGAGAGAAAGGGCCAAGCAGTGTAAAAAATTTACCCTATCAAACACTCGGTTTGTATCTGGAACGATGCACATGATACATCACTCAATCCCTCTTCCCTGAAACTTAGCTGACAAGAGCAGCACTCTCCCCATTTCACGGGAGAGGGAGGGAGACCCAAGGGATTTGGCAACTTGGTGAGGGGTCCCACAGCCAGTGAGCTGCAGAGACAGAACAGGGGCCGAGGACTGACATGGAGCCTTTGCACTTCCTGTAGTCATTAGATGCTCACCTACCCAGCCGGACACACAGATGTACACACGACAGACACATACACAGTCACACACAGACACGCCCCCCCCAGATAACACAGACAGACACAGGCACACACAAAGACATACAGACACACACAGATAAATAGTTACATGCACACAACACACACCCACACACCTAGACACATGCACGGATATGCACAGACACGCTCCCGTGAGCTGTGGTCCTTGGAGATTTCCTGGCGCTTTGGCTAGGGTCCTCACATGAATAAATCCCGAGAAATCTTCTTTTTGGGTATTCCCTGGCCAGTTCCAATCCAATCCTTCTAAATAAATCCAGCCGGGGAGGGGCAGGAGGAAGGCAAGAGGGATGGAATCGCAGGGAATCGGGCGGCTATTCCCACTGGAATCAAGTGCTCTGCTGGGTTGTTCATTCTTTCTCAACAAGGCAGGTGACGCCTCTGGCTGGCTGGGCTGTGTGCTGCCTGGTCCTCTGCGGGCAATCAGCCCCTTGTCCCGCGGGGCATTACCGCCCTCCAGCCCCCACTCCCCCCAGGAGCCTCGTTTTCCTCGGAAGCAGACAAAAACCTGGGTTTGGAGTCAGACCCTGTTTCCAATCAAGCTCAACTCCTTTTCAACTGTGTGATCTCGGGCAACAAACTTTCCTCATCTGTAAATTGGGGATTAACCCAGGTAATTTTGCTAAAATGCTGAGTACTGAGCCCGGCGCAAAACAGGTGCTCAGTCCATGGTGCTCCCTTTCCCCTTCCCCTCAAGCACTCTCTCTTTACCCGTCCGGTGTGGCTGGTTCCTTGACAGTCACACTGGGGTCATGTTCATACCCCCAGCTTCTGACCCAGGCCCTGGAACATGGTAGATGTTCTACAAATGCGTATTCAATGAATCTTTCCAAAATCCAGATCTGCTCCTGACTCTCTTGTACCCCCAAAACTCGTCAGTGGGTGTTCATTTCCTTCAGAATTGCAGGCTGAGCTCTTTAGCCTGGCATTTGAAACCTCTTGTCACCTGATCCCAGAATCACCACCTCCCAATACTACCCTTAGCCCTCAGACCTGGGTGACTGGGGCCCCTGCCCTGGGCCTGTGGTTTAGAAGGTCCCTCTCTGGGGGCACCTGGGTGGCTCAGTGGGTTAAGCATCTACCCTCAGGTCATGATCCCAGGGTCCTGGGGTCGAGTCCTGCATGGGCTCTCTGCCCAGCGGGGAGTCTGCTTTTCCTCTCTGTTCTGGCCCTCCCCTCTGTTCATGCGTGTGCATGCGTGCGCTCTCTCTCAAATAAATAATAAAATAAAATCTAAAAAAAAAAAAAAAAAAGAAGGTCCCACTCTGGCTTTCCTCTGGCCAGACCCATCCCCAGGGGGCAAGCAGTCTGCAAGGTCAAGGGGACATGTCCACCCAGAAGCCACACCTCCTCCTCTGGACTATGCTTTGGGGTCTGGGCCCCAAATTCCCTGCTGAATGGCCCCAGGTTTGCTTCCAGTGTCTGCCTGGGACTCTTCCCTGGGTCATCTTCTGGCAGTTGGACCACATTTCTGGTGTGTGCGTCCCTAAGTCCAAGGGGTGGCCACGTGTCGGACCTGTGAGTGGTGCTTGGCCCTATTCACGTGAGGCCTCGTGCGTACCCGAGGCCCTTTGCAGAGTGAGATGGAATAGGTGTCGGGAAGAGAGGAGGTGTGTGTGGGGGTGCTCCTGACATGACCTCCATTGGTATGCTTGCCCTGGGCCCAGGAAATATTAGGGGTGGGGCCAGTACCCCCACCTTTCTGACTGCCTGGCAGGAAAGAGGGCACTCAGATGTGGAGGCGGGGAAGTGTGAGCATGGGTTTGGAGGCCTCTGTGTTAGGGACTCCTCTGTTCTCTGGTCTGGAGCTGTCCTGCCTGTTGATACCACGGCTGAGCAGGGATGAGCCATCCTATCCGTGGGGAGGAAGCATTCCAACTGAGGGGACGAGGTGGTCATCAGTGGTGTCGGGAGGTTCCACTCTCTGGCCTTGGGGTGGAATACCACATGTAGTTCCGCTCCAGTTTTTGGCCCTGCCCGGGAGCCGGTGAGGGAGGGCCCTGCAGAGAGGGAGAGCAGGGGCAGTGGGAGCCCCAAACCCCCGACCAGGGCCAGGCGCACTGAGTGTTGGGGGGGGGTCCCGGGAGCAGCCCTAATGAGGGGCTGGGCCAGCTCCCATCAGCCCCCAGCTGGGCTTTACTCACCAGGCTGCGTGAGAGCCTTGCTCCCAGGAGGCCTGGACTCAGTCCCCAAGTAGACTCATAGGATGAGGGTGGCATGGTGGGCCTGGCACGTGACCCCAGGCCTCCTCCTTTTGCCTCATTTGGGTTCTTTATCGAGGTATAATTTATATACAAGAAAGTGTGCCAATTTCACGTGTACAATTTGATGACTTATGACAAATGCATACAGCGGTGTCACCATGACCACAGTCGTGATGGAGAACATGGTCATCTCCCTTGTGCCCCCTTGCAGGTGTCCCTTCCCTCACCCCCAGGCCCAGGTAACCACCGATCTATTTTCTGTGTGGTCTTGCCTTTTGTAAGATTTCACACGGATGGGTTTATACGGGATGTGTCTTCTGTGTCTGGCTTCTTTCATTCAGCACAGTTATTGTGAGACTCACCATGCCGTTGCTGTGTCTGTGCATTCCTTTTCATTGCCGAGGAGTGTTCTGCGGGAGAGAGGTGTCACACTTTGTCCATTCACCAGCTGATGGATGTTTGGGTTGTTTCTAATTTGGGGCGATTGCATATAAAACTGCAGTGAACAATTGCATACAGGTCTTTGTGTGGACATATGTTTTCATTCCTCTTGAGCAAAATTGCTGGGTCACATGGTAAGAGGATGTCGAGTGTTTTGCAAAGTGGCTCTCCTCTTTTGCCTTTTCTCTAGCAGGGTTATGAGAGTTCCGGTTCCTCCATATGCTCGCTAAAACTCTTCAACCCAGGACTCCTTCCCCGGAAGCCCAAGCAGTGGAGAGATGGTGAATTGAAGGGGCCAGGTGGGTGGTGGAGGCTTGGCTGGGCTGCTTTTCTCTGTGAGGACTTGGGCTGTCAGAGTAACAAGAATCTCCAGGGATATGAAGATCTGTGTTGTCATTTTAAAGATGGAAAAACAGAGGCCCAGAAAAGGGCAGGGAACTCTGTTCCTCCGAGAGGGATTTGGTGCTGGTACAGCTGGGAGGGGGGAGTGGAATGGAATGGGATGAGGAGATTTTGGAGTTGGCTCAGCCCCAGATTCTAGTCTTGGCTTAACCAATTACTAACCTCTCTCTGAGCCTCTACTCTTGCTTCTGCAAAATGGGGACAAAAACAACCTCATAGGCTAGACTGGGAGGCGTAAGTGCCTGGAGCTTGGTAAGTTCCAGAAACATTTATTGAGCACCTCCGATGTGCCAGGCACTTGGTACAGGGGAGAGAATGGAGAATGAGATAAACGCAGTCCCTGTGCTCTCGGAGCTTGCAGGACAGTGGAAGGAGAAAGATTATAAAGAAAGACACAAACCGATAAAGTCACTGATTATGAATTGCCACTAGTGTTATTTGAAGGAACCAAACTGTCATCTACTCCAGACAGGGCGATCAAAGAGTCTCTCCAAAGAGATGAGGATACTTAAGGGGAGACCTGATGATGGGGGCAGAGCTGACCACGTGCAGAGGTGTTGTTCCAGCCTGTGGGAACAACAGAGGCAAAGGTGCCGAGGCTGGAAAGGACTGACCATACTCCGCGCCCAGGAGGGGCAGCACGACGCCGGCTGAGATCCGGGAGAGAGTAGTGTGGGGACATGAGAGGGATGTGGCGAGGTCCTGGTTGTGCTGAGCCTTGCAGGAGTTTGGATTTTACATGAAGAACAGATTTATTTTAGAACCAGTGAGTGTTGGCTGTTATTATGCTTCCTCTTATTTTCCATCACTCAGGGGCCCTAATTCCCGGTTCAAGCCTTTTTCTGAAAACCAGATTCGGGCAGGTGCAAGGCTGGGGTCTGCAGGCAGCTGAGCCCGGGGGCCCCCCACCCCGACCTCTCCGGCTGGCCTGGCAAGCCGAGTGGTACCAGCTGGTGGTGGGGAGGGTTGGGGAGGCCATCTGCTGTTCTCCATTGTCCATCAGCCCATTGTCTGGTCCACGCCCTCTGCTCTGAGGACAGCGGGGACAATTGGGGAATGTGATCTGCGGGCTTCTGTTTCCCGGCCTGGCCCCTCGCCCCCACGATGACACCAGGAGAATGCCCCCCTGGGGGTGGAGGCAGGGGCTCTGCCAAGCAGGAGGCAGCCCCACCCGCATCCCTCACCATCTCCCTGGCAACCGCAGCTGCCAAATTGTTGGTTGGAGGGTTTTTTTTTAGCGTCCCGGGTGGGGGGTTTTCTTCTTGCATCCCCCCGAAGGGTGGTTGCTCTTGGAAGAGGATGGGCTCATTGCCTCCTGAGGGCCCCAGCTCCTGGCCTGGTGACTGGGGACTCCTCAGGCCCCCTGGGAGCCCCGTGCAGGAACGCGCCAAGTCGGATCAAGCACATGCTCAAGATGCCAGCAAGATAGAGGCACCAAAATAAACTCAAACGGTATCTGAGACAAAGCGTTCATGCTCTCATCATCCAAAAAAATCAGAGCGCTGTGAAACTTCTTTGTGCTCCTTCCATGTTTTAGTATTGTTTTTATTCGGACTGATACAGTGTGGGGAGCCCCACACTCTTCTCACTGCATTGGAGTCTCTGAAAGTCCAGACCTGGCCCTCAGGGGATGCGAAGGTAGAAGAACAGACCCCTGGACGACCACCTCACAGCCCTCCAGCCGAGAGATTCAAGCCTTGCAGGGCAGCTTGGAGAGCTGACTCGTTAGCTGCAGTTCAGGTGCTCTGTTTGGCGTCCCCGAAACCAAGAGGCTCAGATAGCAATATAATAGGCAGATATAATACTAGCCGATGTTTATTGAGCATTTACTATGCGCTGCTAATTGCCTTCTATATTTAATCTTCACAGCCAATTGGGGAGGTGTGATTATCATCTTTCCCATTTTATAGATTGGACCACTGAGGTGCAGAGAAGTTACATGTATCCTCCAAGTCACATAGCTCTTGGGCGACAGAACCAGGATTTGAACCCTGGTGGCTGAGCTCCATGTGCCAAGTTCTTATGCTCTCTCTCTATCTCCCTGCTACCCTGATTCTTGGTGGGCTGGTGCATAGCTGTTCTCCCAGGAGTGAGCCCTAGCCCCAGCCCCACTCCAGACCAGAACCCTGGGGAGATAAAAATAGGAGCCCAGGTACATCCCCAGGCCACCCCGATGACTTGGCATAGCCTGTGGTTGGGCGCTAGACTGACCTCGGTTTGTGTCCCTGCTCCCATACTTATTAGCTATGTGGACTTGGGCAAGCCGCTTCACCTCTCCGAAACTCATTCTCCCCTTCTATAATTTGGGATAACAATCATGCCTTCTTCAGTGGGATGAGTTAATATATGCCAAGCACCTAGAACAATGTGTGCCCCCTTAGAATGTGCTCGGTGAATGCTAAGCGTGGCTGTTATTCTTGCTTTGCCCCCCCCACCCCGCTTTAGGGTGATCGTGAGGACTGAGTAATGGGTGAAGGCACTTTGTATACGGAAGACAATTACACAAATGTCAGGGCTTGGTGTGACTCATATAAATATGGAGCCTTTAGTCTGGATAGCAGGAGGGGGTGGGGGCTGAGACGCGAACCAGCTTCCTGGGTGCTAAGTGCCAGCTCAGTGGGCTGGTAGCAGGGGCACCAGCAGCTAAGAGGTGCCAGAAGGCTTCCAGTCTGCACCACTCCCTGAGCCAAAGGAGAGAGCGTGGGGCAGCAACCCCTGGCATATTTCCTTCCCTCCTGGGGCCTCAGGCTCCCCATCTGTAGAATGGGTGACTGGGGACCGGCTGATTTCTAAGCCTCCCCGTCCCAGCTCGGATTTTCTACGACTCTGATAGAATGAGCAGGTGTGTAACAATAAAAGTGGAAAACAGGCATGTGGTGCAGCAGATCGATTGCACAAGTGTGCCCCGTTCTCCCTTCTCTCTGTAAGCATGCCATCGACAAATGACTCTGCAGCTTCTCCCTTCAGGGGGTGGGGGTCCATGTCCCCAGCCCACGGGTCCGGCTGTCCCCGCTGCTTTGCTTGGGCTAATGCAAAGTGCTCGAGGTGACACTGTGCTGGCTCTAAGCGTGCCTCCTCTCCCTCCCGGTCCGTCCCTTCCTTTCGCTCACCTTCTCTCCTTCTCCCTGGCCCTTGAGATCGCGCTGCCAGCACCGGGCTCGCCTGCTCGTCCGCTGGAGGATGAGAGACAGGCGGCCCGGTCACTTCTGTCATCCCCGCTGACAGCCCGCTAGCTGTTAGCCAGGTGAGAGTGAGACCATCCTTGGCCCGCCAGACCCATCTGGGGGAAAGCAAGCCGAGGGGAGCCCCTCCCAGGGCAGCAGTGAGCCCCGCTGACTCTCCGGCTGCTCAGAGGGGATAAGTGTGTATTCTTGTTTGGTGCTTGTCACTTGGCTTTACTGATAACACGTCAGCAGGTAACGGGTACCCAGGGGAGGTGGGGGCAGGGCAGGGGGGGTGTTTCAGTGCCATGCTTGAGACCTGAAGTTCTAGATGGACACTGTCATCTCTGCTTTCGATTCCAGCTCTCCCACTTTCTAGCTGCATGGCCTCGGGCGAGTTACTTCACAGGGAGGCCTCTGTTTGCTCTAAAACCTGGCGAATCATGGAACCCACCTTTGAGGTTGGCCTGTGGATTGAGTTAAGGCATGTAACGCACTTAGAGAAACTATGCCCTTGGTACAGTTTTTAGGGGTTTAAGGTCTGCGGTCAGATAAGGTGAGACTGAGTCCCGCTTCTACCACTGACTGGGGCCATGACCTCAGTCCTTTCTAAGCCACCCTGCCCTGATCTGTAACCTGGGGCTCTGACTAGCACCTTCCTCATCATTGAGGTGGTGGGTACAAAGGGCTTGGCCTGGTGCTTGCCCCAGGGGGTGCTCAGGATGCCTCAGTTTTGGGGAGCCACCTACTGCTCCTGGCAACATGTCCCTTGGAGACCAGCTCTAAGTCAAATTCCTCAGATTAAAGACGGTGGAGCTGAGACCGAGAGTGGGACTTGCTCAAGGTCATACAGCATCCGTGGCCAGAACCTTGAGGTCCTGACCTGTAGCCTGGAGCGCTTTCCATGGTTCAAGGGGGTCATGCCCCTAAGAGGTATGTGTGTTCTGGGCTAGGGGGCTCAAAAGAGCAGACCGAGCTGGACCCTGCAGCCTGTCCCACACAGGCTACATGGAAGGAGCAGGCTGTCTCTCCCAGGGTGGCGAAGCCTCTCATTGACCTCTCCCACCAGCCTGTCCAGGCCTGGCGCAGGAGAGCTCCCAGAGAGACGGACCAGGCCCCTGACCACGGAGCACCCTGCGTCCTGGGGTCAGGATGTGTGGGTGGCGAGTGACCCCTGTGACACAGGCCTCAATATGAGCACCGAGGACAGCAGGGCCTAGGGTCCCGCCTCGGGTATCCACGGGGATGTTGAGGCAGGGCCCATTGGGGGCAGAAGCAGAGCCAGGCCTAGAACCCAGGCCTCCTGATCCCCCATCCTGGGGCTTTTTGCTTTGCTTTCCTCTGCCGCCCCTCTTTCCCGGCCACCTCCAGCTCCCGCTGCCCTGTGGGTGTGACAGAGAGAAGGGAGGAGCCAGGCGGTGTGGAGCCTGCCCCACCCTAGGTCTCAGCCTGGCTCAGGGAACTTCCCTGGGGCTGTCCTGCAGCCCCACCTCTGTCCCGGATGATTACAGGGCTGCGGGGCCAGACCCTCCCTTGTGGGTCCTCCCCGGGGAACTGGTCCCTGACCTCATTGTCTGTAGGGGGCCGGCACAGATGCTGAGTCAGAGATTCCCCAGGCCCCAACCTGCCTCTGTGGATGATGACCCTCCAGGTCTTAGCTTGTCTCCAGGGAGGAGGCAAGGGGTTCCCTGCCTCTCTCTGTCCCTTCCCCGGGCTGGCCCTGCAGGGCTGAGGGTGCTGGGGATGTGTGTATGTGTTGTTTGTTCTGTGCGCTCGCTGGGAACATGGCAGGTAGGTGTGTGGGTGTGTTCCCCGGAGCTCTCACCGTACCCTTTTCTGTCCAATGTGTGGGCCTCCTGTGCGTGAGTTGTGTGCACAAGTCATGCACGGTGGGTGTGCATGCATCAGTAGGTGACAGAGCCCTTGGGGAGGGGCATGCTGGGCTCGCATCCCGAGCACTTACCATACATGCTGTGTGCATTGTGTGTGAACTGAGTGTATGCACGTTGTGTGTGTGTGCAGGTGTGTATGTACACGACATAAGCACACCCTTTACTGTACCCGTTGTGAACGCGCTGTGGTCGGTCCTCAGAACCAGGGGCTGGTCTGGGGGTGGGCTGGGGAAGGGCTTCAAGTTCCGGTGATCCCACCAGCTTGCCTCAGACCCCGCTTCCACGATGCCTGCTCGCACAGCTCGCACAGCTCGCACAGGCCCAGGGAGCGGAAATTGTCTGTAGGGAGCTGGAGGGAGTGGATCCCGTCGAGCTGGATCCGTCCTGGACGCTGGTGCCACTCAGAGACCTGGGCACCTGCATCTCCTACTGGCAGAGATGGGGCACGCAGGTCCTGGGGGGCTTCTCTTGGCCAATCTACCCCTTCATCTTTGGCCCCCAAAGAACTTTTGCCTCTGGGACCCCTGCTGTTTCTGAGGGTCCTTGAACCTCCACGCAGGGGTGCAGGTGAGCTCCTGGAAGTACCTTGGTGCACTTGACCTTACAGCTGGCCTTGTTCCAGCCAGGAAGGAAGGAGCTAGGTGGCCTGGAACCCAGGTGTGTTGGCATCCAGGTCCTGGGCCCCCAGCCACTGCTCCATCTTGCCAGAGACTCCTGCAGCCACCTGATGGGGTTGGGGAGGGAAAGGTAACAGTGGAAACTCATATGCATCCACCCATGTGCCCTCATGTAATCTAGGGCATAAGACACAGCATGGCCTCCTCACCCCCATTCCGGGGCTGCCATGGCAACGCAGAAGTTGGCTAACCATCTGCCGCCTGTGGGGACCTCAGTCAGGCCTTTGCCATGCTAGGAATTAGTGTGGGGAGGCACCTGACCTGATCCGGGGTGGCTATTGGCCACATCTGGCACCTCGCAGCCCTGGGGACTTTGGAGATGATGCAGCCTGAGGTCCCTCTGGCCGCTGGAGAAGAGTGACCCGCGAGAGAGCCCATGGTTCTCCCTGGGGTTAACCTCTTCTGGTAACATCCTCTCCCAGGGAAGGGTCAAAGATTTACTCACACTACAGCGTAAATGACTAACCCCTTCTGCAAGAGCAGTGGGTTGAGGAAGTGTAGATAGTTGGGCTTTAATAGGAATTAGAAGTTTAAATAAACCAATTATCAATAGAGAAGATTTGGGGCATTAGAGGGAAGTGTAGGGATGTTAGACATTTAAAAATTGAGTTGCGGGGGCATCTGGGTGGCCCAGTCGGTGAAGCGTCCTACTCTTGATTTCGGCTCAGGTCATGATCTCAGGTTTGTGAGACTGAGCCCCACGTCAGGCTCTGCACTCAGCCTGGAGTCTGCTTGAGATTCTCCCCTGTTGCCCTCCCCCCGCCCCCTGCCGCTTGAGCTCTCTCTCAAATAAATAAATAAAATCTTTAAAAAAAAGATTTAGTTGTGAAGCTGGTTCTGGGTATGTGGTTGGGCCACTGCAAACCTAGCTTGTCCCTAGGAGTTGGTGGCAGGAGGGGAGGGACCTGGGCCTCATGTGGCCTCTGTGTCACTGAGGCCTTTGTCTCTGCTGGAAGCTGAGTGTTTTCTGCTGGTCTCCGAGATCCTCCTACCCCCACTTCTGGCTCCTCTGCGATTGTTTTCCTTGGGAAAGTGTTCTCATGTTCTCCCTTGGATTCTCTACTAAGTGTGAAAAGAGCAGTGGAAAGAAGGAGTAAGTCAGGATTCCAGGAGACCAATGAAGTGGGGGTGGGGTGCAGTGGTGGGGGTGGGGTGGAGGGGTGGGGAGGGGTGGGTGGGAGAGGGAGACTGAGAGGGAGAAATAGAAGGCAGGTCTGAAGGAAAATGGGACCAGTTGCAGGTTCTGTTTGAATCCCTGGTCTATCCCTAAGAGGGCACGTGAGTGTGGGCGAGTGGCTTCTCCCCCCTGTGCCTCAGTTTCCTTATCTGTAAAATGGGTACACTCCTTTCCCGGGGTGGCTGTGAGCACCAGGGGAGATGCCTGTGGAGGCCTGGCACAGTGAGAGCACACAGCGTTGCTTGGGAAAACGCAGTCTGCACCCAGGCCCCTCTGGCATGAATTCTGTGTCAGAGAGGGAAGTTTCCAGCGCCTACCCCAGGGCCTTCACTCTTAGGAGGAGGATGCTCTGGCATCTGAGCCTGTCTCCTGCTGACCTGGGTCCCACAGTCTGCCCGAGTGAGGAACCCCCTCCCACAGGCCCTGGGCAGGTCCCACAGGCCCTCTCCTCGCCAGGCGACAGATCCACAGGCTGGGAGTAACCCACATAAATCGAGGTCGGTGTACTGTGCAGAGCCGGGATGCCGGAGTCCTCCACCTCAGGGGCCCCTGGACCCAATCCCAGGCCCAGGAACTGGGACAAACTGGGAGATAAACAGGGGAGTCATTCTCAAAGGCGGAGCCCACCTCCTGGCCACGCCCAACACCCGGGCAGCCAGGCCCCAACAGCACCCAGCTTGGCTCAGTAGGGAAGATAGGAGGGTAGAGCTCTAAAGTGGAAGGTGGGAGCGGGGCAGCATATCAAACCCTCTCCACCAATGAGCTCCTTTCTGTGAAATTCTAGCATCTGCAAATTTATTTCTGCCAGCAATTTACCTTTTCTGCAAGCAAGAGAAATCTGTTCTTGTTTGTGAGTCACTGCTTTTTTTTTGAAAGATTAGAAAAAGAAGCATCTGTGGCTGGGAATGAAACGGGGGTGGGGGGTGAAGTTCAGTGGCAAGGCCAGTAAAAATAAGCTCTGGCATAAAAGTCTAACGGTCTCACTCCCATTCAACCAGAGAGATTATTTTGTTGGCTGGAGGTACATGGCTTTATTAATACCCACACAGCATCCTTTTTGATAAAGCAAACATTTTCTAAGTAAATAAAATTTGAAGCTTAAAATTGAAAGCTCTCCTTGACACGATGTAATAAACTGGAAAATGTGCTGTCCGTAGAAACCTATTAGCAAATAGTAAGCCGAGTTAGAATGGTCTGGGTAAGAGTTCAGCATTAGATCCACTGCTGGGGGCTGGAGAAGCTGGGTGGCCCCTGTCTCTGGGGATTAAGGCTGGGCCACCATCCTGTCCTCTGTAAGGGACACTGCTACTAGAAGATCCCCTTAGGGGTCCTTCTAGGGACTGTACTCCTTCCCCCTGGGGCCTTGGTCAGGCACCTCAGGCCACACTGCGTGGTGTTGGAGAATCCGCCAGTTGTCCCCCAGTGTTCCTGGTCCCCCAGCTCAAGACTACATTTCCCAGCCTCCATTGCAGTTAACCTGCCCATGTGACTGGAATCTAGCCAATGGGATGGGAGTGAAAGTGCCAAAGGCAATTTCTGGGTGTGCCCTTAAAAGGACGGGAGTGTGCTTTCCTTTCCCCTTCCCCTCTTCCTGCTGCTGGAAGACCCCTTGGATCCCAGGATGGAAGCCACATGTGGAGGACGGCAGAGCTGTCCTGGACATGTACCTCTGGACTGTCATATGAGAGAGAAGTAACCTTTTATCTTGTTTAAGCCAATGTATTTTGGGGCCTATTTGTTACAACAGCTTATTTTGTACCTTACCTTCTTCATGCGGCAAACACAACTTGACAACCAGCCCAAATCCTGAGTTGCTTATGTGTGGTTCAGCAGCAATTTCTTCAGCGCTGTGGTTCAAAGCCCATGAGACCTGCCTTCAAGCCGCTGTGCTCTTACCTACAACTTTGGGCAAATTACTTAATCTCACGGCACTAGGAAGATTTAAGTAAGAAATATCTTGTACACGGTGACCCTGTGTCCACACTCATATGTCACTGGGACAGAGCTTAGCCTTATGACATGCACGGCCCTCTGATAGCTTCTACCCCAATGGTTCTCAGAGTGCGGTCCCTGGACCAGCAGCATGAGCATCACCTGAAAACTTGTTAGAAATGCAATTTCTGGGTGCCTGGGTGGCTCAGTTGGTTGGGCAACTGCCTTCAGCTCAGGTCATGATCCTGGAGTCCCAGGATCGAGTCCCGCGTTGGGCTCCCTGCTCAGCGGGGAGTCTGCTTCTCCCTCTGACCCTCCCCCCTCTCATGCTCTCTCTCTCAAGTAAATAAATAAAATCTTTAAAAAAAAAAAAAAAGAAATGCAATTTCTTGGGCCCCATCCTGGACCTGCTGAATCAGAAACTCTGGGGTATTGCCTACCAGTCTGTTTTAACAAGCCTTCTGGGTGGTTCTGATGTAGTTAAAGTTGGAGAACCACTGTTTTACTACATCTTTAAAAAAAAATGCTATTTATCGCCTACTAAATTGATCTCATAACCCACTAATATGAGTCAGACTCATGTAGACTTAACAGATGTCAGTCTGTTTTCCTGCCAGTGTTCATTTCTTTTTCTTCTTCAACTTCCCGAAATTTCGGTAGAGGCATTTACCCCTAGTCCATGGTTCCAAGGATAGGTCAAGACCCCTGGTCGACTGATGCAGTGGTTGGTTCAGGGATGAGCATGGGATCCTTCTTGTCCAATGAAACCCGATCCTAAGACATTTGCTGCAACTATGGGGAAAGACAGGCTCTTTCCCCAGGGCTTGCTGAGCTGTAGAGGAGAGCCCAGGACTGCCCTTGGCACTGTTGCTGCCCCTGGGGGAGGGGCTGCCTGACGCCGCAGGCATCTCAGAGGAGGGGAGCTGGGGGATGGAGGAGGCAGTGTGCAGATGCTTTTGGCTGACTGTGTCTCCTTAGGCCTGATCTCAGTACAGCTGCTGGTGTCCACCTCGAGCTTCTCTGGAGCTGAGGAGCCTGCCCAGCCAGAGCACGGGCGCAGCTCTGCCCCTCAGGAGGTTAATCCCCTTCCGGGCCACTCTCAGCCAGTGTAGTGAGGGGGACCAATACCCCGGCTCCTGCTCTTCAGAAGGACAATACTGGGAGGCAGCGTGCTTCTCAGAGATTCCAGAGGAGTCCAGCCCATGTTGCTTATCACAGCAAACGTGGAAACACACCCTTTCTCCCCCTTTCCTTCTTCCTTGTCTCAATCTCCTCTCTCTCCCATGCCTGCTTTCTGCAATGCCTCTCAAATAAACCACCAGCATCCAGGTCCCTGTCTCAGGCCTGTTCTCACAGAAACCCAAGCTAAGACAGATGCCTGTTGACATTTGAGCTTTCGGATCCAGCCATACATGAAACAAACTCTACTCCTGGACTTTCCAGTTCAGTGAGCCAAAAAAAGGTCCCCCTTTTTTGTTATGTGTATTAGTTATCTATTACCAGATGGATAATGGTTTCCTGTTACCCTGTAACAAATTACCCCCAGCCTTAGTGGCTTTCACCAATAACATTTAGTATCTCACGATCGCTGTAGGTGAGGAATGCAGGGGTGGCTCCTCTGGGTCCTCTGGCTCAGGGTCGCTCATGAGATTGTAATGAACGTGTCAGCCTAGACTGACTTATACCTGCATCCTCTCAAGGCTCAACAGAAAAAGGACCAGCTTCCGAGCTCACTTGTGGTGGCAGAATTCAGTTCCTTGGGGGCTATTGAATGGAGGTCCTCAGTTCTTCACTTTCTGTTCCTTGCTATGTGAGCTTCGTCATGGGGCCGCTCCCAACATGGCGGCTGGCTTCCAGCAGAGCGAGCATGGGAGGGAGCCAGAGAGGGCAAGCCAGGAGCCCAGAAGGCAGAGTCTTTTGCCACCTAATTTTGAAAGAAACAGCCCAATACTTTCGTTGCTTTTTTTTTTTTTTTAATGTTAGAAGCGTAACAGTGCGGCCTCAAGGGGAAGGGATTACACAAGGACCCCAAACCAGGGAGTGGGGATCACTGGGAGCCAGCTTAGAAGCTGCCACCACGGCCCCAGGGAGCATGAACCCTTGCTGTTCTCTTCACGTAGGACTTTTCTTTCTGCTCGATTTTCACCATGCTGTGATGCCACCAGCTAACCTTTATTTCACGTTTATCCGTGTCCGTCCCTGGACCAAGACCTTGACCTGTGTGATCTCATTTCATCCTCCCTTATGAGATCAGACCTGAGAGCATCCTCATTTTATAAGATTAGGAAACTGAGGTGCAGAGAGGTTAAGTAACTTGCCTGAAGACACACAGCTTATTAAGTAGAGTCACTGGAATTCGTCAGAGACAAAAGTCTTTACTTGCCAGGCGATCAAAACCGCCTCAACCTGGTGAACATAAAGGCATTCAAAGAGGCTTGAGCAAGTTCATTCACTCAGAGCCTTAATCCCCTGCCCTTTCACACGGGTCTTATGTTCCTCCCCGGAACAGTTTTCTGTTACTGAATTTTCATTACTGCCAGCATTTGTAAAGCTCCTTGGGGTCAGGGAGGCACTGGGGAACGTATTGAGGGCTATGGACCTTCCCCGCACCCCCTCCAAAAAATACACTCATGCACTCAGATCCATACTTGCCTTATGATTTCCTGTGGCAGGGGGCTTCCTGAAGGACCCCAGGGTGCCAGAATGGATTCTCATTGACTCACTTTGAGTCACGTGCCCAGCCTGGAACCAGTCACTGGAGCCTTGGGGATTTGGTGCTCTGGTTGGCCAGGTCCTTAGAGACCATGACATCCCATCCTCTCATTTTACAGATGGGGAAATTGAGGCTTAGAGGGGGAAGAGTGACTTGCTCGAGGTCACACGGCATTGGTGGGCCCTGGTCAGACTCGTGCAATCCAGCATGACTGTCCCTCAGCCTGCAGGTTCCTCCCAGTCTGGGAAGTGCCTGACCCATTCATGCATTCCCAGCCACTCAGTCTGGGCCTGGCTCGCAGTAGACATTTAATAAGCACTAGGGAAATTGATCTGAAAAGCCCCCCCCTCCGCCCCCGCCAAGGGTACAGAGGCTGAATCGATGGAAGTTGAGGATGAAATAGTGTTTACCCCGTGAGCCCCTGGAACACTGTCCTGCCAGGGGTTATTAGGTATCCCATGAGAAAAAGAAGGTGCTCTATGAGGAAATAAATTTGTGAAACACAACATGAATTGATTTCTTTACATTAGAACTCAGAATTCTTTTTTTTTTTTTTTAAAGATTTTATTTATTTGAGAGAGAGAGAGAGAGAGAAAGCATGAGCAGGGGGATGGGCAGAGGGAGAGGGAGAAGCAGACTCCCTGCCAAGGAGGAAACCTGATGCCGGGCTCCCTCCCAGCACCCTGAGATCATGACCTGAGCTGAAGGCAGATGCTTAACCGACTGAGCCACCTGGTGCCCCTCAGAATTCTTCATAGGCTCAGTTCATTGAATCCCTCAGAAGGAGGATATAGCACACAGTGTCTTCCAAGCTTGTTTGACCATGTAATCCTTTTTATTAAGTGGGATTTTTTAAGGATTAGTGTTGAGAAACATATTTTGGGAAATTCCAGACACAGAAAGATCAGCCTGGACCGGGGTGGTGAGGGAAGGCTTCTTGGAAGAGGAGGCACCTCAGCTACATTCAAGGATGGGAGGATTGGGAAATTCTGCTGAGAGCAGGGAAGGCATCCTAAATGAATCACAGGAGAAAGCACTAAATATGATATAATACATTCGAGTGGAAAGACTTATACCTGTCAAGTCTCCATTGGAGACAAGCATCAGAAGTGCAGTTCAGACTGGCTTAAGCAAAAAGGGAAATTTATTGATCCATGTTACCGATTTCAGGCATGGCTGGATCCAGGTGCCTGAACCACATCCTTAGGGATAAGTATTGGCTTTGTTCTAAGGCAGGCTCTCTTTCCAGGGGTACCTGTTATCTCTAGGCTCACATGCTGCCAGCTAGCAACCTCAGCAGGAAATGAGATGCTTATTATAATAACTTCAATCAAAGTTCCAGGATGGACCTCATTAGCTCAGCTCGGGCCAGGCTGGGACCAATCATTGCAACCTAGGAGATCTATCTCGTGCTCTGATTGGCCAGATCCTTAGAGATCATTGCACCCCATCCTCTCATTGACAGATGCCAAGATTGGAAACCAGAGAGGAAGAGCAACTTTTTCAGGGCCACACAGCAAGTGAGTGGCAGATGAGAGCAGGAGCTTTCGATTCAGGGGCTCTTTCTGTTGCAGCTGGTGGGGGAGGGTGGAAGTTGGGGGGATAGGGGGGCACTTAGACCAGTGTGGCCTGAGGTCTTTGTACTGAGTGCCTTGGGGGAGCCCTGCCTGGAGAGACTGGAAAGGATAGGAGGTCAAGGCCCCGAAGGACCAGCCGGTTGCAGGAACCATCTTGTGACCGAGTTGGCTCTGAGCTCATGTGTGATTGGCTGTGGCCGGTAAAAGTGAAGGGAGTGGACCAGAGGCAAGTAAAGGGAATGGCTCCCTGGCTTCTGGTGGGGATGGGTGGGGCAGGGGTGTGTGAGGAGGATTTGTCAGAATGGGGGGGGGGGTGTCTGTCTGAGGCCTGGTGTGTCTTACCAATTCTTCCTTCTCCCTGCACTTCCATATTGGAGCTGCCTCTTGATTCTACCTTCTAAAACCCTCCTAACAGTCTTCTTCTCTCTGGTTCTACTGATCCCACCGGAGTCCAAGTTACCATCATCTTGCACTTGGCTGCTGGCCACAGTCTTTTAAATGGTCTTCCCACTGGGGCACCTGGGCGGCTCAGTCAGTTAAGCGGGAGACTCTTGATCTCAGCTGAGGTCTTGAGGTGTGAGTTCAAGCCCCGTGTTGGGCTCCACACTGGGTGTGGAGCCTACTTAAAAAAAATGGTCCTCCCACTTCCATTCTTGCTCCGCTGCCCCCACCCTCACCTCAATTTAGTCTCTTCATACAAGTCTGGGTGCCCTTTCAAAAGATCAGACCACATATCATTGTTAAATTTTCAAGGGCTCTTCATTGTCCCCAAGATGAAATCTAAACTGTGGCTCCTCAGCCTCAATCCTGCTTCTTCATGGAGAATTCTACCCACACTCCAGACATATGGATTTCTCCTTTGAATGGGTTTCTTCCTTTGAATGGGAAAAAGCCATATTCCCTTATCCCTGGGCCTTTGCACATGCTGTTCCATTTGCCTGGAGCTCTCCTTTGCCCTCTCCTCCTGGCTAAAATCCTGCTCCTCCCTCAGATTTCTACTCAATGTCCCTTTCTTTCCTTGGGGAAATCTCTAGTGCCTTCCTTAAGACTGGAGTGGGCTCTTTGACTACAGTTCCCCACAGTGCCGCCTCCCTGGGAGGTGAGGGAACTCCAGAAAGGGAAGGGACCTATCTGAGGCCACATGATTGGTAAATGGCAGAGCTCGTGACATGCAGTTCAGTGAATAGGCACGGAGTGCCTGCTATGGGCCAGGCCCAGTACCGTGTGTCCCGCCCTAGGGGAGCCCTCAGACCAGCTGGGGAGAGAGACCTGTGAACAGGGGTGAGGACAGCAGCTGCAGAAGCTGGGAAGAGGGGTTCCAGACCTAATCTCAGGGAGACAGGGAGGGCTGGGGGGGTGATGTCTGAGTTGAAATCTGATGGACAGATGTCTAGGGACAGGTGAGATCATTCATTTGCTCACTGAGCAAATGAACAATTCCGCACATCTGCATCTTTGGGGATGTAGGTGTCAGGGGTTTGTGTGTGTGTGTGTGTGTGTGTCCGTGTGTGTGTGTGAGTAGATGTTAGAAGGGATTGATACCCATTTATGTGCACCTGAGTGTCGGTATCACGCAGAAGGTGCTGTGCGTATGGATGCACACACGAGCAGGTGCATTCGCAAGAGCACATGTATGTGAGTACAAACGTGGGTTTACGTGGTATGGACATACATCCGGAGGCAGCATTGCGTAGTGGAACGAGGCTGCCTGTTCGAATTTTCTCTGTCACTTACACGTCCTGGGCAAGTTAATCTCTCGGTCAGTCTGTTTGTCAAGAAAATGGGGAGAAGGACAGTAGCTCGCTGGCTAGGTAGGGTGCCTTCGAAGCCCCTGAGACAGGCACACAAGTGACTTACTTCGGGAGAGATGGGTAGGGAGTGAGGGAAGCAGGGAGCGCCGGAGGAGGCGCCAAGCTGAGAAGCGGCTTCATCTGATGAGTTGCCTTGGCCCGACTGGGGCGAGCCCTGAAGCCTGAACGATGCCCTGAGGTTGGCCCTCCCTGAGGGAAGGAGGCCGGCTCTTGCCTGTCGGTCATTGGCTCTGTGTCCCCAGCCCTCCACCTGGAGGAGGAAATAACCTGAGGGCATTTTCTGGTGAGGCCATGTGGGCGGGCTGAGGGCAGCATTCCGGAACAGGGTGCCCGGGCAGCCTTTACCAGGCCCCTGCTTCTCAGAATGAGCTTCTGGGGACGGGTGGCATTGGCCTCCCCCCGAAGCTTGTTATAAATGCAGAGTCACAGGCCCTACCCCAGACCTGCTGACTCAGAAGCCCGCATTTTAACAGGATCCCCAGACCTGAATATGTAAGTTCAAGAAACACTGTATGAAGTAGGGACCTCATAGGGTTTGTTGTGAGGATTCAAGGGGGTTAAGTTATAGTAAGCATTTAAAACGCATGTAGCGTACAATAGGGGCTATTAGTATTATTTGCACTGAGGTGTGTGGTGCTTGTTTGCTTATCTGGATACTTCTGTGCAAATACATGCACGCAGGGAGGAGGGCTGGCTACGAAATTGGCTGGATTCCATGTGAAACGGAATGTGGGCCCCCTGTTAAAAAAAAATCAACAGGAGACACAGCCTTCAACCCGGCGGGGGATGGGGTACCCTTTGGAGCTTGGGGCCCCCTGTGAACGCACAGGTGGCCCGAGGGAGCAGGCCCCTGGATGGATGTGCGCGTGAGTTCCGAGGCCTCGCTGATCCGCTGGTTTCCTTTCTACCGTGATGTGGCCCATTCTTGTGGATTTAGAGCCCAGCGAGGGAAGTCTGGGTGAGAAGTACAGGCTGAGCGCCCCGATCTTCTGGGGTTGCCCCCAACCCCCGGAGCAGAATGTGCGTGTGTGTCTGAGGCCGCCTGGGTGATCTGGGGGAATCGTGAGAACTCTCGGCTGAGAAATGTTCTCTCACGTCTGCACGCTGCGAAGAGAGTATGTTCCCCCATGAATCCTGGGCACCCGTTCTCAGGGTGCTCTGACTGCTCAGTAGAAGGGGTGTGAAATTTAATTTGCACTAATTACCCCGAAGTGGGGGGCGGGAAATGAGCTGGCTCCGCGCATATTTGGCCTCTTCTTAGGTGCTAGGGTGGGGGTGGGGTGGGGGTGCTGGTACCATGGCAACCGCAGCTGCTGGGATTTGGGGGAGGTTGATGCGGGGAGGGGAGGCAGTGGGCGAGGCTGGGGCAGACCTGGGACCTCTGTCCCTGTGACTGTGGGGGTCCCGATGGGGGGAAAGGAGAGGGAGGGAGCCCCTCGCCCTGCTACAGCTGGGTGAGGTCTTGTGGGGAGAAGGTCAGCAGCTCCATCCCAGGAGACAAGAGGGGCTGTCCCAGTCTGGAGGGAGAGAACGGAGTTTCAACCATTCCGTGGGGGCAAGGGTGTCCCTCTCAAATCCCCAGGGCTTGGGCTGAGCCGGAGGGCAGAAACCCAGAGGGGCAGCGGGCAGAGGGAGCACTGCAGGGGAAGGAGGGGCTCTGGAGCCAAGAAAAATGCCCTGCAGGTCTCTTCTTACTTCAGTCCCACGCCTTCCTCAGCCTCAACTCTCCCCCTCTGCCCCTCGTCCCCTCCCCCTTCCCGGCCACCTCCCTGCCTCCCTCCTCTCTCCCCACAGCCGCTCTTTCCTGCCACCACTAGAGGGCGCCGAGGCGCCGTGGTCGCCCTTGATTTATTTGCCTAGGACCGGCTGTGGCCGCCTGGATGGGGCGGGTGCGGAGGCCCCACAGCAACTGGGTCCTCAGAAGAGCTGGGCTGATTCTGCTCTGTTTGGAGCCTGGGGCAGGTCTGGGCTGTCCCTAGTGGCAGAGGCTGTCACCAGGACTTCTCCCTAACAACCTCAAGGGGAGGAGGTTTTGGAGGAGAGGGTGTTCCCTTGGGACCCGGAAGGAAGAAGCCTGGATTTCCATCCCAGCCGCCTTACTTCCTCCTGCTTGGCGTCACCTTGGGTAAGTCACATCACCTCTCCAAGCAGCAGTTGTTTTTTTTTTTTTTCTTTCTGTAAAACAGGGGCAACCCATTCCACCTCAGTTGTGAGAATAGGACAGAGTAAGTACAGGCACTCAAGTAGGAGCTTTCCTTTTACCTTAGTAGGTCAGAGAGAATCTTAAGCATGGAGCCTGACGAGGGGCTCGATCTCATGACCCTGAGGTCATGACCTGAACTGAAGTCAAGAGTTGGACATTTAACTGACTGAGCCACCCAGGTGCCCCAATGATATTAATTTTTATGATCCATAAACATAGGATGTCTTGTGTTTAATTTAGATCTTTAATTTTTTCTTTTCTTTTAAAGATTTTATTTATTTGAGAGAGAGAGCACGAGAGAGAGAGAGAGGGAGAGAGAGAGAGCACCAGCATAAGCCGGGGCAGGGGGAAGGGCAGAGGGAGAGGGAGAAGCAAGTTCCCTGATGAGCAGGGAGGCTGACACAGGGCTCCATCCCAGGACCTCAGGATCATGACCTGAGCTGAAGGCAGTCGCTTAATCGACTGAACCACTCAGGCGCCCCTTTTCTCTTCTTTTTAAGCTTTTTAAAAAAGTTTTTATTTAAGTAATCTCTGCACCCAACGTGGGGCTTGACGTGACCACAAGATCAAGAGTCGCATCTTCTTCTGACTGAGCCAGCCAGATGCCTCTAGGTGTTCTCTAATTTTTTTAGTAAGGTTTTGTGGTTTTCAAAGTATAAGTTTTGCACTTCTTTTGTCAAATTTATTCCTAAGTATTTTATTTTTTGATACTAACTAAATGGAACTGTTTTCTTAATTTCATTTTCTTTGCAAGTGTGTAAAAATACAATTGATTTTTGTATATTGATCTTGTATCCTGCAACCTTGCTCAACCTGTTTGTTAGCTCTTAATTTTTAGTGGATTGCTTAGAATTATCTGTATATATGATCATATCATCTGTAAATAGAGGCATTTTATTTCTTTCTTTCTTTTTCTTGCCTAAGTGCTCTGGCTAGGACCTCCAATACAATGTTGAATAGAAGTGGTGAGAGTGGGTATCCTTGTCTTGTTCCCTATTAAATTAAATTGATTACTTAATTCGGGGGGTGGGGCAGAGGGAGAGAGAGAATCTTAACCAGGTTCCACGCTTGGTGGGGAGCCCAATGTGCGGCTCGATCTCATGACCCCGAGATCATGACCTGAGCTGAAATCAAGAGTCAGACACAACCGACTGAGCTACCCAGGCGCCCCTGTCTTGTTCCCAGTTTTAGGAGAGCAATTCAGTATTTCACCATTAAGTATGATGTTAGCTGTGGATTTTTCAAAGATGCCCTTCATCGAGTTGAAGAAGTTCCCTTCTATTCCTAGTTTGTTGAGTGTTGTTGTTTTTTTTTAATCATGAAAGGATGTTGGATTTTGTCAAATGCCTTTTCTGTGTTTTTTGAGGTAATCATGTGACTTTACAAAACCCTGATACGCTATGGCGTATCACGTTAATTGATTTTCAGATGTTAAACCAACCTTGCATTCCTGGGCTACATCCCACTTGGTCATGGTGTATAATTCTTTTTATATATTGCTGGGTTTGGTTTGCTAGGATTTTACTGAGGATTTTGCATCTATATTCATAAAAGATATTGGTCTGTAATCTTTTCTTCTGATGTCTTTTTCTGGTTTTGGTAGTAGAGTAATACTGGGATGGTCTTTATTTCTCCTTCTTTTTTGAAAGATGGTTTTTCTGGCTATAGGGTTCTTGGGGCAGTATTTTTCTTTAAGCACTTTGAATATGTTTTCCCATTGCCTTCTAGCCCCAGTGTTTCTGATGAGAAGTCAACTCTTACTTTTATTGAGTTCCCTTGTAAGTGATAATTTTTCTCTTGCTCTCTTGGAGATTTCCTCCTTATCTTTGGCTTTCAGCACTTTTGCTACTTTGAATTTATCCTTCTTGGAGTTTTTTGAACTTCCTAAATCTATAAAGTTTTTCATAATTTGGGACGTTTTCAGCCATTATTTGAATTTTTTTTCCTGCTCATTTCTTTGTCTCTTCTCTTTCTGATACTCCCATTATGCCTGCATTAGTGAACTTAATAGGGTTCCCCACTTCCCTGAAGCTCATTTTCTTTTGTGCTTTTTTCTGTTCTTTAGATTGCATAATCTCTACCAATCTATCTTCAAGTTTGCTAATTATTTCTTCTGCCAGTTCCAATCAACTGGTGAGCCCCTGTAGTGAAATTTTCATTTCAATTATTGTACTTTTCAGCTCCAGAATTTCCATTAAAAAATAACTCTGTCCCTTTTTTAATGTTCTCTATTTGACGAGACATTGTCATCATACCTTCTTTTACTTCGTTAAGCATGACTTTCTCTAGTTATTTGAAAATATTTATAATAGCTACTTAGAATTCTTTGTTAAATCTGACATCTGGTTACTCTCACAGGCAATTTGTTGCTTGTTTCTTTTCTTGTATGTGGGCCAAAATTTCTCGTTTATATGCATAACTTGTAATTTTTTTTTTTGTTGGAAATTGAACGTCTTAAATAATATATGATAGCAATTCTGGTCTTCTCTGAGGATATAGTTTTTGAGATCATTGTTTGAGATTTGTTCTGACCTAAGACGACTCTTCTTATCTGTCTCCTTCCCGGGTTCTCTCTGATCAACTGGTCAGTTTATGATTTAGTTAAATGTCAAATGAACCCCCTGGTCTCCTCTTAATTGTTTTTCACTGCAATATTTATTGGTTTTGAGAGTGTCCTTAAGCTTTAACTTCCCCAGACTGTGTTGCAAATGAATTCAGTGCTTTTGAGACAAGTTTTGGAACTCTTAATTTATGGTCTCTCTCTCCCCTTGGGCAAGTATCTGAGCCAGGGTTCTGGAACTGGGTATGGGGACAGTGGCACTCTTCTTTCTGAGTGACATTCCTCCTTTAGGAGCTGGGTAGTTGATGGAGTGGGGGCTGGCTGTGGTCTCTGGTCTTCTCAGTTTGCTTCTCCTGGCATGGGAACTCTGCTTTATGAGTGAGCCAGGATGAGGGTGATTGGGGCCCCAGCATGCCATATACAAGGCAGAGCCTCCATCCCACTGTGGGGGCTGGGAAGAAGAAGGGAGCCCCCATCTCTCAGCTGTACTCACCTAGACATAGCGTGTGCAACAGTAAGCTGAGGCAGGATGAGATAGACCGATATGCCCTTCCTGGGAAGATACTGCAGGCCTCCAACCAGGAACTGGGGGGAGAGAGAGCCCTGTGGTACTGGCTGTGCCCATCTGGAGTGGAGTTTCCATAATGCTGAGCTGAGAAGGAAGGGGAAGGAAGTGGATCATAGTTCAAATGCTGCACACTCTTGCTGTTCTTACAGAGTTTTATTAGGTTTTCTTGAATGGATGTTTCTTCATTTGCTGTATGCACTTAGGACCATTTCCACAGACTTTAAATGGTTGTTTTAAAATAATTTTCGGAGAAGATATTTGCAAATGACACTGCAGATAAAGGGCTGGTATCCAAGATCTATAAAGAACTTCTCAAACTCAACACCCAAAAAACAAATAATCAAGTTAAAAAGTGGGCAGAAGATATGAAAAGACACTTCTCTGAAGAAGACATACAAATGGCTAACAGACACATGAAAAAATGTTCATCATCATTAGCCATCAGGGAAATCCAAATCAAAACCACATTGAGATACCACCTTACACCAGTTAGAATGGCAAAAATGGACAGGGAAAGAAACAACAAATGTTGGAGAGGTTGTGGAGAAAGGGGAACCCTCTTAAACTGTTGGTGGGAATGCAAGTTGGTACAGCCACTTTGGAAAACAGCGTGGAGGTTCCTCAAAAATTTAAAAATAGAGCTACCCTATGACCCAGCAATTGCACTACTGGGTATTTACCCCAAAGACACAGATGTAGTGAAAAGAAGGGCCATATGCACCCCAATGTTCATAGCAGCAATGTCCACAATAGCCAAACTGTGGAAAGAGCCGAGATGCACCTCAACAGATGAATGGATAAAGAAGATGTGGTCCATATATATGATGGAATATTACTCAGCCATCAGAAAGGATGAATACCCAACTTTTACATCAACATGAATGGGACTGGAGGAGATTATGCTAAGTGAAATAAGTCAAGCAGAGAAAGTCAATTATCATATGGTTTCACTTATTTGTGGAACATAAGGAATAGCATGGAGGACATTAGGAGAAGGAAGGGAAAAATGGGGGGGGGGGATTGGAGGGAGAGATGAACCATGAGAGACTATGGACCTGAGAAACAAACAGGGTTTTAGAGGGGAGAGGGGAGGGGGACTGGTTAGCCCAGTGATGGGTATTAAGGAGGGCACGTACTGCATGGAGCACTGGGTGTTATAAGAAAACAATGGATCATGGATCACCACATCAAAAACCAGTGATGTATGGTGACTAATATAATAAAATAAAAAAAAAATTTTTTTTCAGCAGTTTCACTGGGAAACAAATCTGCAGTTCTCCTCACATTGCCATGTCAGAAGTGGAACTCTAGCTATCTGGCTGTACACTAAGGAAGTTGAGGATTTAGCTCTCTTTGCTCCCTCCCCCATTACTTTGCTCTTCTCGTTTTCCTATCCTCCCAATAATGCAATGACTTTCCCCCTTTTCTGTGCAAGTTTTCGGCCAATAATGTGAATCTCCTCTCAAGATATTTGCATGCATCCATTTCCTATCAGTTTCATCTCCCGAAGGAGTCTTCCAGAGCCTCCTGACCTGCTTCCTGTTGGGCTGGTTGCTTTCTGCACCTGGTGCACAGGTGTTATCCTGGGATCCTTTGCTATTAGCCTGGTGGATTCCTCCGACTCTCTCTTGTGTTGGATCTTCAGCTTCCTGTATCGCCTGTCTTCTTTTCTCTTGGTTTGTTCCTTTGTTTTAGTAGAGCACATCCACCAGAAGCTCCTGGAAAAAGATCCATGGGATGTTAATGTTTTGAGACTTTGCACATCTGAACATGTCTTTCTTCTATCCTCATCCTTTGGCTAGTTTGGCTAGTCTAGGTAGAGAATTGCAGATTGGAAATTATTTTCCTACAAAACATTCGAAGGTTTTGCTCTCTTGCCTGTTCTAGAAGAAGGAAGCTGTTCTCATTCCTTACTTTTTCAATCTGGAATCTTAGAGGATCTTCTCTTAGGTCCCAAGATAGTGACATTTCACAATGATGTGCCTTGGTGTGGGTCTATTTTTATGTATTGTGCTGGGCCCTCTGTGAGTCCTTGAAATTTAGAAAGCTGTCTTTTGGATCTGTAAATCTTCTTTATCTATTTTATTGACGATTCCTGCCCCTCCTACACGTTTTTCTATTCTTCCTAGAATTGTTATTATTTGAAGATGGAACTCCTGGACAAGTCTTCCAATTTTTTTTCCTTTTTTTTCCTCTTATCTGTCACGTCTGGAAAAGCTAAAACTTTATTTTCCAATTTTTCCTTTTTATTTTTGCTGTTACATTTTTAATTTCTAAAAGCTTTTTTAAATTTTATGCTGTGTCTCTTTTTTTAAAAATGAGAATCCTATTTTAATTTCACCTATGCATGTCTTATGATGATATTAAGACACGTTTTTACACGTTGGTGTTTTCTGTTTGTTTTATTTTTATCTTTCAGGTTGAAGGCATTCTTCTGATGTCTGGCAAACCTTTGTTATCTGTGCATATTTAAAAATAGTAAAGTAGGAGCTGACTGGAAGCTCTGAGTACGTGGGTAGGTCTTGTGGGCTGTGGGCTTCTTTACAGGGTGAGCTGTCAGTGCTGTTTGGTTGGAAGACCTCCACTGTTGGTATCTCTAGGGTTTCTCGAGGTCTTTTCTCCTTGGTGCATCATGTTTCTCAGAAAAAGCTCTTCCAGTTGTCTGCCCAGAGGGTGTAAGTCTGGCTACGGGTGTTCTGAGAGCAGAGTGATGGGAGATGGTTAGGGTCTTGACATCCAGCTTCTTCATATCCACAGAATCACCCTGTTATCAGTAGGGGACCATCCTGGGCACTGTGCCTGGTGTGCCTGAGTCTACAGGTGTCTGGGGGCTGGGATGATAACAGCTTCTTAAACAGCCTTTCAAAGAATTTTCTTTGTTTGAACTGTTCTTTACCCCAACTTCCAGAGGTACCTGATATGGTCAGTCCCTGAGTCTTTGGGGGGATTTTCTTTTTCCTCAATTGTCCATTTATTTTCCAGCTCCTAAACTTTTGTTGCTGTTGTTTCCTCCCCCATTCTCCCCATCTTGTGGGCTCAAACCTTCAAACATTTAAAGAAGCCCCTTTACTATTGTTTTAGCCCCTGAGGGGCGGGGTGGTGGTGGTGGGGGGAACCAAGGTGGTTGTTTGTGTTCAACCTGACATCTTTACATGGATGTTCTCGTGTCTCACTGCCTTCCCCATCCCAGTACATGGGGGCTTCTCCATCCCAGTACATGGGGGCTCCATGCTTCCAGTGGCTGAGGTCAAAACTCTGCAGCCATCTTGGCTTCTCCCTTTCCCCTACATCCCACATCCAAGCTCTCAGCAAATCTCCTGAGCTCTGCGTCCCACGTATATCCAGAACTCACCACCTCCACTGCTACCATCCAGAGCCAGGCCCCACTGACTCCCATTGGGCACTTCCCTGCTGGCCTCTGTTTCTGTCTTTGTGTTCCCTACTGTCTGTTGTCAGCACAGCAGCCTGCCCTGCCTGCCATATCCTGTCACTGTTCTTCCTGAAGCTCTCCTGTGGTTCCTGTTCCACCGAGAATAAGAGCCCAGATCTCAACAAAGGCCAATAAGACCCTATGTGATCAAGCCCCCCCACACCTTCCAAGCCACACTGGCCACCTGGCCATCTCACCACCTGCAAGCCAGCTCATGTTCTGGCTGTTCTTTTCACCTGGAGCATTCTTTTCCCACATATCTGCGGGCCTCACACCCTCCCTGTCTTTCTTATCCCACTTCATCTTCCTTTGTAGCAACTCTTGAGACCGGACATATTTATATCTCCTTATTTAGTTATTTATAGCTTGTCTCCCCTCTCTACGATGGATGGTTTTGAGGGCAGGGATTTGGGCTCCATTTTGTTCACTGCTGTATCCCCAGCACCTAGAAGAGTGCTCAGCATATAGTACATGCTCAACAAGTCTGTGTTGCATGCATGCATGCATGAAGGGCTGAGCTAGGGCTGAGCAAGTATTCATTGAGCTCAAGCACTCACCTTGTTCCAGGCAGAGTTGTTAAGGAGCTCTGGGTCTATAGCACTCCCATTCATTCATTCATTCATTCATCCCTTTATCCACCCATGCATTATTATTGTCTTTGCTGTGAGTGTTCATATTCTACAGCCCGAAAGTGGCAGTGGGGGTTTTGGTTTCAGCCTGGCTCCCAAAACCCTGGCTTCTGGCCATGCTGCTCCTAAGGCTGGAGGAATAAGACTAACACCCAGTTTCTTGTCTTGGGGTAAGAAGTTGGAGCGGTGCCAACCCCCAGGCTGCCCATACCCATAAACTTCTCCCTGCTGGATGGGCAGGCCCTTGTGAGAATCCGGCAAGATCCAGCTCCAATGATGCCACCTCAGGGAAGCCTCCTAGGACTGCCCAGGGCAGAGTTAGCTGCTCCTTGCCTACTTTGTCAGAGCTGTGTACACCTGCTGTCAGGGTGAGCATCAGATTTCTTATAAATGGCTGCTACTCTCTGTCCACCCTCATCTGCAGGCTCTTCCAGGGTCTTGTTTAGCTCAGTGTCCCAAGAGCCTGCAGCCTGGGAGGCACTAAAGGAGCAACTGAATGGAATAAATGATGCAGACTAGGGGTGTGATTAATATGGGGGCCGGGACTGGAAGTCAGACTCTGCCACTCACCAGCTCTGTGACCGTCTGGGCCTCAGTCCCCTTTTTCTACAAAATGGGGAGAAAAATAGTCCCCCGTTCCACGAGGATTCAGCGAGTTAATGAAATCACTTTGCGTGTGATAGAAATTGCTGTTCTTATGAGCCAGGCATCCCTGGCCCCAGCCCACTGGCTCTGCACCCCACCAACAGCAGGTGCCTCCACCTGACTTCCTCCTGGTGCCCAGGGCAGCTTGGCTGAGTCCCCGGTCCCCCCAGCTTGGCCCTCTGCCACTTAGGGATTGGCCTGTCTACATGTGGTGTTGGCCTCCAAACAGCCTGGCCCTGGCACTTTGAGTCCTTACCTGCTGGCCAAACTGGAGACAGTCATCACGGGGGTAACTGAGGCCTGTCCTGGTGGAGCACCAGGGCAGGGGGCAGCAGAGGAGGACTGGTGCCTGGGATGCCCACGGGACTGGAGCTGCTGCGGCAGAAGAGGCAGGCAAGGCTGCTGGGGCATGTGTGTAAGGGAGAGGAAGAGGGCGTCTTTACTTCTGTTGTGTCTTTAAAAAAGCCAAAAAGAGTTTTTCCTCTAATCAAGGCATGCAGATTTCAAATGCCAGTTTTCTTCGGCAGGTGAGTCCTACTAAGCTAGGATCCTTAAATTTTGAGGAGGAGACCCTACAATTCCTTTCTTGAAGCCTTGAGATATGGGGCTGGGGGTCCGGGGTGGGACTCTGTGACCTAATAGATGTTTCCAGTAGTACTTCTCTCCTGTGTTGTAATGAATTGTTAGATGCCCGACTTCCCTCCAAGAAGATGTCAGGGTCAGGGCTGTTCAACTTTGTACCCCTTTTGTGTCCAGCACAATGCTTACCACATCAGAATAATTACTAGAGTTCTCTTTTAATGAGCATTCACACCAATCCTGAAGTAGGTTCTACTACTCTGCCCACTTTGGGACGAGGAAGCAGGTTCGGAGAGGGTAGGGGGCCCAGCCCGGTCACACACCTCCCCGCTGGAGGTGGCAAGGCTGAGATCCGACCCGTCCAAGGCCTGCCCCCCTGAACTGTTTCGTCTGCCCTTTGCCATATGGAGCAAGACTTTGTTGAGCCCCTGGCAGGGATGGAGTACGGTGGTGGGTGGATGGATCACCAGTGAAGGGTTGGAGCGGTTCCCCTCTGCTCGTGGCAGTGTCTCTCAAGGACAGGACAGGAGAGGGTCATCTGGGGCCAGCCCGTGGGATGATTGGGGTCAGACTTGGAGATCTCCCAGAGACACAGACGTCCTGGTGGGGACTCGAGCTGCCTGGGTTGTTTTCAGCCTCCTCTTTGGATGGTATAGACTCTGGTCTCTAAGACAAGGGCTTCTCCAGCCTCTGTCGGGACCTTTCCCACAGTGGGGAAGTACCCTTTGCAGGGATGAATAACCCAGATTGTTAGGGAACCTCTTCTCTCCACGCTTCCCTTCCTTGCTTGGCCCTTGTTTCTCCCCGGGGGGATCCTGTAGAATTAAGTGGAGTTGGCCTGATGCCCCTCTACACATTTGTTGGACAAATAATATAAAGATGCCAGTCTTGTCCTTGGGGAGTTTAATATGAGCTCAGATTTCCACCCCCCTCACCTAGTTTGCCCTGTTATTAGCACCTTACACGACTGTGGTGTATTTTGTCAAAGCTAAGAGACCAACATGGGCACATAACGATTCAGCCAACCCCAGACTTCCTTAGGGTTTTACCCGTTTTCCCACTGATGTCCTTTTCCTGTTCCAGGGATGCATGCCACGTCTGGCTGCCCTGTCTCCTTCGTGCCCTCTGGTCTGCGACACTCTCAGCCTTTCTTGCTTTCTGTGACCTTGAAAGGGTTGAGGAGTAATGGCCAGATCTCTTGTAAAATGCCCCTTTATTTGGGTTTGTCTGAGGTTCTTCATGCGGCGAGACTGAGGTTATGGGCTTTCGGGAAGCCTACCGCAGAGGCCAAGTAGCCTTCTTGTCCCATCACATTGGGGGTGCATGGCATCACTGTTGACGTGAACCTTGACCCTCAGGTGAAGGTGGCATTTGCCAGGTCTCCCCGCTGTGAGGGGAAGGGGCTGACATTTAAGTGCCTGATGTGTACTGAACACGATCCTGGGTGTTAGCTCATTTAATCCCCATGGAGGGACACTTGCTCACCCTGTCCATCTTAAGATGAAGAAATGGAGGCACAGAGTTAAAGTCACCTATTCAAGGTGAATCTTGATCCCAGCAGCCTGGCTAGAGAGCCCATGTTTGAACCACTCCTCGGTGCGTCTCAGCCGGTCTCAGCGCCCCCACTGGCTGCCTGCTGTGGGGATTCCTGTAATGGCCTCTTCTTGTTTCCCCTCTGAGCTTATCTCCTACCCCATATCCCTTGGCCACTCTCCTCCAGCCACACTGGCCTTGCTGCTTCAAGAACATGCCAGGCACACTCCTACCCCAGGGCCTTTGCACATGCTTCTCCTTTGTTCAGAATGCTCTGTTGTTACCCAGGTGGTTTGGCTGGCCTTTACTGAAAGGTGGTCTTGTCAGTGAGGCCTTACCTGGTCATACTTATTTATTTTTTAATATTTATTTATTTATTTATTTATTTATTTATTTATTTATTTAGTGCAAAAAGCTGGTTTTATTAAAACATGGGGATAGGACCCGTGGGCAGAAAGAGCTGCCTTCCCCAGTCATATTTAAATGCAACCCCCGCCTCCCAGCACTCCGTAGCCTCCACTTTAGTTTTTCTATAGCGCCTACTAGCATCTGATATTCTCTTTCTTTTACTTATCTATTGGTTGATTATCTGTCTCCCTCAACTGGAATGTAAGCCCCACGAGGAGAGGTTTGGGTCTGTCTTGTTCATAGCTGTGTCTGTGGTGCCTGGAACAGTGCCTGGCTCAGAGGAGGTGCTCTGTGAACATCTGTGCATGAATGCCCCAAGCTTGCTGGTATCCAGGACTCCTCCATCATCATATCCTTGATGAGAAGGTCCAAAGAAAGAATCATGTGGCACATGATCAGGGACTTCCTGCAGGCTGACATTGATTCATGTACCAGCACCCTTGAACTGGGACATTTGACTGTTTATGGATCTACTTAACCATCCAGTCCCTTAGCCCTGACATGTAAGCTCCAAGAAGAAAGGAGGTAGGTCTGATTTGTTTGCTCTTGTGAACCAAATATATTTAATGCATTGCCTTGTACACACTAAGTGCTCAATAGATGTTTGTTGGGGAAAAAAAAAAAACAAACAAACATTGAAAAGAGCCAGCAGTGACTTGGTCTCCTCTAAAGTGATGTATAAACTATCTTGTTTTCTTATGGTGCAGTTCCCACAGACTTTTTCTCAAGGGCAACACAGACAGGAGTGGGTAAACTTGGCCTTGGGAACATGCATTTAACAAAATTTCACACATACACACATACACTTGGATGATTGTGGTGGGGAAATTGCATCTGTTTACATACAAAGACCTTAGTGGCCTGAATGGTCTGAAAGGAAACCGGGTGATGTTCTCCAGGGGAAGCAGTGAAAACATTGTGCAATGGGACGTATTTGTACATGGACAGTTTGCTGTGATCAGAGGCTCTGGGGAAGCTAGAGTGAGGCTGTGAGTGGGGAGTACAAATGCAGAGAGGTTCCCCCCGCGGGGCCCCCCCCCCCCCCCCCCCCCCGCCTTCTCAGTGGAAAACTGGAGCTCCAGGCACCTTTAAGAAGTGAGATTTGTTTGGCGCCTACTGTATGCTAGGAACTTTCCCCGGAAGCTCTCATTTCCTCCTCACACTGGCTGTCCCTTCTCTTCTGCGGCCGAGGAGGACGGAGAGGCACCTGGCGCCCAGGTAACGTGCCCGAGGCTGCAGAGCTGGTCAGGGCAAGAGCGGGGCCAGGACCCCAGCCTGCCTGGCTTCTCCTGCCCACGCACCGTCTCCCCTCCCTCCCCGGCCTTCGCCTGAGCTGCCCTCCCCGCCTTTGGGGCCTGCTGTCCTGGGAGGTGGAGGTAATCCAGCCCGGAGGCAGTGGGAGGGCCTCGGTGACCTCTCAGACACCTCCTACGTGTCCTTCCTCCACCAGAGTCCCTTCCAGGTCCTTGACTCCTGGGCCCAGTGTGACAGGAAGGCCACCGAGTGGGGGCGTGGGAGTGCCCTGTGGCCACAGGTAGGGGCAAGGGGGCCTGGGGAGGAGGGAGGGAAGAAGCCGGGGAGAGATGCTTTCTCCATTTTCGTGTGTCAGCCTCAGCTCTGGAAATGAAAAGCCTTTTAATTTCATTGTCTGCTCTTCTGGTTTTTCCTCTGTGATGGCTGACTGTGCCAGGAGGCCCTTGGCCACAGGATGCGGGTTTAACAAATCCAATAAAGCCTTCATTTGGCCGGCTGCTTGCTCCCGGGAGCTCCCCGGCCTGGGAGACATTGCCTCATGCTTCTCACCCGTGCGCCGCATGGGGCCAGGCAGGGACCCAGAGCAGGGTCGGTGAGTGGCCCTGAGCCCCGGAGGCCAGGGAGGTCCGCCCTGCCCACGAGGGGTGACTGACAGTGCCTGGGGCAGTGTCCTGTGACCTGAGTGCTGGTCTCAGCCTGGCCACCAGTTCTCCGTTGGAGCTCGGGCAATGCCTGGACCTGCTGGGTCTTAGTTTTTCTTCTGTAAAGTAGCACGATTAGACGAGGTCAGCGGGTTTGATATTTTTTTAAGCAGTGAAATCCATTTTCCCCCAAGTGGAATGGGCTGTGGAGATCTCACCTTGGATGGCTCTGGCTCTTGGTCACTATTGCCCTGAACATGCTGTCTTTTTTAAGATGGCAGGCTTGTTTCTGCCTCAGGACCTTTACACTGGCTTTTCTTTTTGCATGAGTATGCTGCTCCTAGAATGATCTGTACATAGGTGGCCCTTGTCAATTCAGGAGTCAGCTCGGATGTTGCTTCCTCAGAGAGCCTTCTCTGACCGGCCTGGCTAATGACATTCTGCCCTGCACCACCCCTCCTGACCCCCCTCCTCTCACAGTCTTTGAGGCTCCTCCCTGCCCCCCATTCGGGTGCCACAGAACCCAGTTTGAAAACTAGTTGGACTTGTTTATGTCTACGGCTCCTTGCAGCTCTGACAGTCCTCAGCCAGCTCTGTCCGAATGCTGTGATACAGCCAAGCAGTGCTGGGGTTTCAGAGAAAGGTGAGGAGTGGCTCCAGTCGCCTCCAAGGAGGTGGCCCTTCAGCCGGTTTGGAGGTTTAGAGAGGTGCAGAGAGCCTTGGAGGAGGAAAGAGAGAAGAGGCCTGGGAGCCGGGGCTGGGCCTTCTCTAACAACAGAGAGCGAGCCAGCCGGGGGGGCAGAGGTTGGGACAGTAAATGGGAGCTACTGGATGTGTCCAGGCGTCCGGGGGCCTCGAATGCTCAGGTGAGGTGGCCGATGTGTGGGAGTGGCGCCGAGGCTCTGAGCAGGACAGTAGGATCCTCAGGGCCTTTCGAGCGAGCAGCGGAACCCAGGGGAGACGTGGAGGCTAGGAGGCAGGGAGATGGGAAGGTGGAGAGCCTGTAGGGCCTGGACTGTGGAGGAGCGGGTGGAGTGAGGGGTGGGATTAGGGAAAGGGAATTAAGGGTGGAGATGACCAGCAGCGGAGAACGGTGTGGTGGGAAAGGAAGAGGGAACAGACTGAAGTAGTCTGGAGTTTCCAGCAGCTTGCGGGGAGGATGCTCTTGTTTAGGCATTGCTCTGGGTGACTGTGTTGGCAGTGGCCACCCCCACCCCAGGGCAGGAGGGAAAGGCTTCATAACTCAGCTGCCCCCCACCTCAGGCTGCCGGGGCAGAGAGGAGCGCTTGGGCCGCCCTCCAGCTTGGGCCCTCTTGGAAGGCCCAGGATTAATGTGCTGATGGTTACCCAGGGGCCTTGGCAGAGAGTAGGGATGACTCAGTATCGATTCATCCCTGCTGCGGACCACAGGGTACACCGTGGAAAGTGCTGGGAGCACTGGGCCGGGGGAGCTGCCTTTGACTGTGACAGCTGGTGGGCATGTTCCCACACATCTGGGGCTGTGTGCACTTCCTGCGTATGAGAACAAAGTCAATCTCCTCAACCCCTAGGCTCATCCCCAGACCCTCTTCTTTCTCCAGCAGGAGCCCTGAGCGCTCCACAGTCCTCCCGGTTCTGACAGAAAACCAGCTCCTGGGAAGAAGGAGATAAGAATTTAAGGGTATGTCTATCTAGGGGTGTGTTTTAGAGTTTGGTGGAGCTGCCTGCAGAGCGGGCCCAGACAGCCAGAAACGAGGGGTACTCTTTTGATAGCTAGAGTGTGTTCTGGACTGTGGGGCAAGTATTCTGGAATTCAAGGACAGATTTTGGAATTCTAGGCTTGTTCTGGAACTCTGGGCTCCGGTTCAGAATCTCAGGGATGTTTGAGAAGCCTACGATGTATTCGCCTCCAAGGAGGTGGCCAGAATACGATGTATTCTGGAATTCCAAGGCAGATTTCTGAATCCCGGGGGCCCACTGGAGTCCTGGGCTTGTTCCTCATCACTCACCTTCTAGACCTGTCTTATCTGCTGTGATCTGCGGGGACACATGGTTATAGGGAAGCAGTTGCTATGACAACAGCAACCATGGGGTGTATCAACTCCCAGAATTTACTCTGAGCCTGTGACATTTTAGCTGGTGGAGAAGCGCAGTTAGCTCCCAAGAGCCTGATGAGCAGGGATTCCTGCCAACCCTGTCTGTGTGCCTCCCTTCCCCCCAACCTCAGATAACCTCCCGCTAGGCCCATGGATCTGGCTGCCTGACACTCCCTTGGGCAAATGAATATTCAAAGGCAGCCAAAAAGTGTATTCAAATCTTATAAACTTCCGCCTGCCTTGATCCATTTAAATGCATCAGTATCTTCTGTTTTGCCCCATTTATCTGGCAGGAAAATGAAGGGCGATTCCAGGAGCCCAGAATAAGTGCTTTTTCCCAAGTTGCTTTAATCTCGTAAGTGGGGTAAGAGAGGGCTGGGGCTGGGCTCTTCACTCTGTAGATTGGGTCCCTCAGACAAGTCTCACAGAGCCCTAAAATCCTGGAATGCATCTGCTGAAACTGGGGTCTAGGGAGGGGAAGTGATAGCAGAGGCAGGCTGAAATCTGGCTGTCCTCCCTGGGGGCTCTTTATCTACAGGGCTCAGCCCCTGCTGCCACGCCCCCCCACCCCGAGCTACATGAGTAGGCTTTCTTGCCTGAGCCCCTGCTTCTGTCTTGAAAATCAGACTGTCATGTGTGGAAGACCCTTGAGAATCACCTGGGCTCTACAGGTGGGGAAACTGAGGCCCAGAGACATTCCTTCAGATGGTTGGTGGCAGAAAAGGGACCTGAATTTCAGGCTCCCAGTTCCCAGCCCAGGGAACTGTCATACTCACCTCTGTCTCATATAACTCACCCATCTGTTCATCCGTCCATCCATCCATCCATCCATCCTGCACCCATCCACCATGTATCCATGCATCCATCCATTCAGCCATTCAGAAAGATATTAAGTACCTGCTGAATGCCCTGCACCACTGTGGGCTGAACATGATAGAAAGTTCATGGTTGGGTCACCTGGTCCCCACCCCCTCCCCATCCCCTGCCATTCATCTCCCCTTTGGCCAAGCAGATGTTCTCCTATCCAGACCAACACGTGCCCATCCTTGCCTCCACCCCACAGTGCCAACACCCCAAGCTCCTAGTTTCTGCCTTTTTGCTCATGACGTCCCCCTGTCTGGAATGCCCCCATAACTCACAATTTATTCAAACCCTACTCATCCTTATCCATCCTCCACAAAGCATTTCCTGGCCACCAAAGCCATCCGAGCTCTCCTTTCTCCCATGACCTTTGGAGTGGGAACTGCAGAGATGAGCCTCAATTTTCTGCTTGTTGGTTTTGTCCCACATTACCCCTTGGGGACAGGCCCCATGCTATTTGATTACTAATAGCGCCATCGATACGTTACATTATTACATTTGGGCAGTGCTGTGATGTAAAGAAAATGCCATGGGATGTGGAGTCAGACAAGGGGTTAGCTTTACAGATGAAATACTGTGTGGCCTTGAGCAAGTCACAGAACCTCTCTGAACCTCAGAAGTGTGCAATGCAGTTTTACAAGATGATGCCTTTGAATACTCTAAAGTGCTGAATAAACAGAAGTCTTCCTCATTTCAGGATCTGTTTCCCTCTGTGCTACTTGGGCTTGTAGGCTTGACTAATTATCGGTAGCTTAAGACACAGGCACCCCCCTTTCCTATTCCTCACACCCCAGGAGGTGGGGAGGCTTCGCTTCAGGGCAATTTCCCAAGAGGGGTATGGCTAGGCAAGCTTTTCTTTTAACTCTCTTCTCTCCAAGTAAGATCCAAGGCAGTGGCAGGGATGGGTGGAATTCTTTTCTCTCTGGAAGACGGGTTTCCTAATTGGTTGAGGGTGGGCTGGGGCCTGGCCAGGTCTTTGAGTATTTCCCAAGAGGACATGGCTTCCTTGGAGACAGTCTCCTGTCTGGGAAAACAGAAGCACTTGGTGGCTTGGCTCCCCCTCTGTGCGCTCCCCACTTTCATCTTCACCCGGCTTCTCTTCCCTGATGGTGGCTTTAACACCCCGGGGGACCTGTGGGAGGAGGCTTATGCCCCGAGCACCTGTTTTTCTTTTATTTTTCCCCTGCCAATGGATCTGTGATTTCCAGAGCTGAGATCTGTTCGCATCACAGTGGTTCCAGGAGAAAAACTCAAAACCCATCTACATAATATGTATCAACCTCCACCGTGCATCTGCATGTGCCCACCGTCTATGCAGGCCCAGGGGCGCACACGTGAAGGCACATATTCACACGGGGATGGGCGTGCTGGGGCCTCACACGCATGTTTGCCTCCCTGCGGGCGCGCTGCACGTGTCCACGACCCAAACCTTTGTGCTCAGCTGCCTTCCCCACCCCTAGCAGGTGTCCATTCAGGTCTACCTAAGCGGGTAGATTTACACATGCGCCAGCACTCGGTCCTGGGTGTGCATTCACGATGTGCACAGGCTTGCACACCTCCGTGCACCTGTCTAAAAATGCAGACCCCTGTGCGTCCATGTGCCAGAGAGATAATCACCAGAGCTTACAGTGAACACGCTAGGCCCCAGGCCCTGTGAAATGGGGGTGTTAACTCCTTGAGCCCTTCCGACATACATGTACACAGATCTGTATTATTATCCCCATTTCACAGATGTGGAAACTGAGGCTCAGGGAGGTTCCATCCCTTGCCCAACTTCCCATAGCTAGGACGGCTGGGGTGTGGCTCAGAACCTGTGTTCGGAACCACTCGCTAATGTGGTAATACAAGGCCGTTTTTGTAGGCGCTGCAAGGATTAAGCCGGACCCTCGCCTGGGCCTTTTCTTCTCCCAGGAGTGTGAGTGTAGGGAGGTTTTGCCCGTGGGTGTGAAGATGGGCTTTGGTGAGTTGTGCACACCTGCCCCAAGCTGCCCCCTTGGGAGCCGCCAGGAGCACCGTCTTCAGGGGGCCAGTGCCCTGTGGCTCCTGAGCCCAGCTCTCTGGAGCTGACCACCTTCTGCTGCGTTTTCTTTTCTCACGTCTCACGGATCCCAAGTGCCCGCTGAGCCCCACTGGGCGGCGCGAGGAGAACCAAGCCGCTCCCGCAGTCCTGGCTCCTTCCCTGCAGTCACGCAGTTCTTAGGGCCCATGCTCCACCGCGCTCCCATCCCTACCCTCCTCTCCTCTTGTTGAGATCACTCTTGAGGACAGATGCCGTCCCCATCCTGGACCAGTCTGATGGAGTTAGGGGCCCCCTCCCCTGAGCACCTGTGGTGTGGCTTGGGATCTCCCTGAGTCCTACTTTTGGCCCTGCTGCTTCTCTGCGGTGTGACCTCAGGCCAGTTTCTTAGCCGCTCTGAGCCTCAGCTTCCTCATCTGTAAAATGAGGAAAATAGTGACCCCTGCTGCAAGAGTTCATGAGATTATTTGAGTTCACACATGGGAAGGGCCAGAACTGCACCTAGCATTCCGCTGGGCCATCCCTGGTGCTGTGGCATTCGTCAGCCTCCCCAGGCAGGTCGCGGGCTCTCTAAAGGCAGGGACCACAACCTTTTTCTTCTTCCGTCCCAGGGCCTGGCTTGGTCCCTGGTGCCTCGGTGATGCTGCCTGGCATTGATTGGATGTCTGAATGAGGGAGTCCAGTCCTTTCTGGTGGGACCAGTTGTCCCCTTGAGTGGGATAAACCCCATCTCTGTCTTTGGGGGTGGGGTGAGGCTGCCTGCTCTCGCCAGGGATGCAAAGTAGGACAGACCTCCCCAGGGGGGTTGCCGTGGTAACGGAAAGTTCTGCTCCGAGGCAGACATGCACAGGTTGGCTGGGAGGCATGGCGGTGTGGCTTGCCTAGAGTAAGGAGACAGGTTATTGAAATGGCTTTCGGGCCTCAGTGACTCATCTGTCGAACGGGGGCTAAGCTTCCAGCTCACGATTAGGGTCAGAGGTAAGGGGTCGTGGATGCCGGAGGCTGTTGGAAGCGGCAGAGGGCCGCCCAGTCTTGGCTGCTTTACTACTCTTTTCCCTAGCAGCAAGAAAGTGTCACAAGGGGAAGGACATTGTTTTACTCACTGCTGCACCCCCAGCACCCAAAACAGTGCCTGACACATAGTAGCTGCTAATCAGTATTTGCTAACTGAAGAATTAGTCAGATAAGAAGGCGGAGACATCTCAAGGTCCTGGCCCAACCCCAGAACATCTAGAAGTCTCCCAGGCCCTGATTCTGAGCTGTTAGAGACCCGACATTAGAGACCCCTTGATGCCATCTCTGAACTACCGCAGACCCCCACGGACCCCTGAGGACCACCTCGGCCCCAGATGTGAACTCTGAGGGCAGGTGGGGGACTAGGGTGCCCCTGGCCTCGGGAGAATTGACCTAGCCTGGGAGTCTCAGACTTGGCTGAGGACAGAAGCTTGGGGTGTGGCTGGGGGTGTGGGGGTGGGAGGTGATCATGGTGGATGAAAAGAATACACGTTCCCAGGCCCCTTCCCAGTCCTACTCAATCAGACTCTCTGGGGTGTGACCTGGTGTTTGGGGGGAGGGTGTAACAAGCTCCCTGGGGATTCTGGTGAATGGCCAGGTTTGGGGACTTCTGCTCAGGGCACAGCCTCTTGTAGTTGGAGGGGCTTTAAGGGGTGTCCCCAGCCCACTTGGAGTCTGGTGCTTCTTGTACCCTTGGGGAGCCTGAGGTCCAGAGAAGGGCATGAGTAGGCCCGGTCCCAGCTTTGGCACTCCTTCGCCCTGTGGCCTGGGCAGTCTGCCTGGGCTCTCTACTTGCACTTTTTCTTCAACACTCCTGGCGTCTGCCCGGCCTGGCCAACCGAGCGCGGAGTACACGGCTCCCACCTGTGCCTCCTGGTCAAGACACAGAGCGGCGGTGGGGGGAGGAGCAGGTGCTGAGTTTGCAGCCCGGTCCTCCTTTTGGGCTTCTTGGGCAAGTGCTCTAACCTTTCTGACCTGAGAAATGGGCATAACGTGGCCTATGTCATCGACAGCTGGGCTGGCGAGGCGGTCAAGAGTTTGAATGTCACAGCCAGGGTGCACAGGTTTGATTCCCGGCTCCACGGGGGTTCACGGCTGTGCACCCCCACACATGACTTCACCTCTTTGGGCCTTCGCATCCTCCTCTGTGAAGGAGGGAGATGAATGCCAGCTTCCTGGAGGTCGTGGCGAGGATTCAGCGTGAGGGTGCCCCGTGAAGCACGAGGCAGGGGCTCAGCTACAAGGAATGCTCTTTGGGAGAAAGGCCGGAAGGTGGTGACTCACGTGTCCAGCGCGGTCCGCCCCAGCGCTAGGGAGAGGCCGGAGAACAGGCCGGCAGCTTTGCCTCTGTATCCGAAGGGCAGCCCAGGGCGGGGGCAGCGGAGGGGAGAGGTGTTTGTTTGAACAGCCAGCCATGCTGGGAGGCCCCTGGTGTCTGTCCATTAGCCGGTTCCTGCTGAGCTGGAGGGAGCGGGAGGCTGGGAGGTGATGAGCCGCGCGCAGCTGTGCTGTACTTGGCTCCACGGAAAAGCAGTTTCCAACTCGTTATCTTAATGTGTCCTCACAATAACCCTGGTAATGGTTAGCCCAGGGATCGGGCTTCCTGTTTCAGAGGGGCCATGAGAGCCCAGAGAGGTCATGGCCAAGGTCACGAGCAGCACAGCAGAGGCAGAGGCAGGGAGCAGGGAGGGTGACTATGTTTCGGAAGGATGTGACAGCCCTGGGGTCATCACTCCTGACTTCTGTCTTGCTCACCTGCTGTGGGCCGCCGTGCCCTGGAGCCCCACGTCTGAGTTCGAGTCCCGGATCTGCCACTTCCTAAATGTGTGCCTTGACTCCTGTAAGCCTGGGTTCTTCATCTGTCAGATGGGAGGAGTAACAGGACCTATCCCACAGAGCTGTTTGGGGGAGTAGCCCAGTCTATGCAGAGCATGCGCCTGGCACAAGGGGGGCTCGCTATCTTGCGCATAGCTCTGCTGCTTCCAGATGAGATGTTCCCCTAAAGTCACGTCACCTGGCTGGGCCTCAGTTTTTTTCATCTGCCAAATGGGCATGTATTTCGTGCCAGGCATTCATTATGTGAGTCGGGATGTCATTTAAAGTGAGCGGTAACCAAGGAGGCCAATTTCTTTTAGCCTCATTTTCCAGATAAGGAAACCAAGATGCAGGGAAGCAAATTGATGTGCGGTAATTTGGCTAATGACTGAGATAATCCAACTCGAACTCAGACCTGAGATTCTAGAGCCAATGGCCCCTAAATGTGTCCCGCCTTAGGTTTTCCTCCAGGGAATTCTTCAGGGCTGATACGCTTACCGGGGACTGTGGAGTCTGGGGGCTAGAGCCGGCTTGGAGGCTGGAGCAGCAAGATGCGGCCTCGGGTTGGAACTTAGCCCCACACCTCCACCGCCAGTGACCTCCCTCTGCACCCTGCCCCTGCATGGGCTCAGCTCCTACCTGGGGCTTCCCCCTCCCTGGGGCCGGGAGAAGGTTGGCAGGCCCCAGGCCATGGCAGGAAGGCCATTAGCTGGCACTGGAGCCTGAGTGCTGGGAATGACCCTGTTTTCACACGGAGGCAGCTCACAGCCTCTCCCCACGCTAGAATCTGCTCCTGGAGCTCCCATTCTGGAATGAAGCAGCGGCAGATTATGTAACTCAGAGCAGGTTATGTAAGGATGTAGCAGGCCCTGGTGGGATTGGGGAACAGAGCAGCACCCCCTGCCCCTGCTCCCAGCCCCCCAGCAGAAGTCTCTGGGGCAGGACCAGGCTTTTACCCCCACACTGCTCAGCTGCCCGCCCTGGGGCTGAGACCCGCAGCTAGGACTGGGCAGGAGAGGGGAGGGCGAGGCCACGGTGTGCAGCGGGACGGTGCTGGTCAGGGAGCCGGGAATCCTAGCTTGGGTCCCAGCTCTGTCATGACCTGGACAAGTCCTCTCTCCTCTCTGGGCCTCAGTTTCCTTTTCTGGAACACTGAGGAGAGGAGTGGCTTGGGGAAGCTCTAGGGGCCCTCGCAGTTCCAAGGGTGCTCTGTCTCTCTCACCTTGGAGGCAAGGCCCGAACTTCTAGGTTCTGACGTTCATGCAGTTGCCAGCTACCTGAGTGGGGCGCCGTCTCTCTCTGGGCCCTGACTTGCCTGTGTGTCTCTAGGGAGATGGGCTCCCCTGTCAGCCTCCCCAGGTGACAGATGTGCCTGGACTTTTGGGGTTCCGGAGGTGGGCGGGAGAGTGGAGGCAGGACATTCCGCACCTTCCCTCTCCTTTGCTCCCTGATTGCGTCTCCTTGCAGAGAGCAGCCACACCCGAGAAATGACAGTCACAACGAAGACAGCTACCATCGCTCGGCCAGGCCTGGGCCTGTTAGCGCTCACAAGAGCCCCGTGAAGTATGTATGTACCTTTATTACCCCTGTTTTACAGATGGGGCTGAGGCTCAGAGGGGGCAGGCGACCTACCCCGGCTCACACAGCCGTCAGCGGCCATGCCAGGAGCTAAGTCCAGGTATGTCAGACGTTCGAGCCCGTGACCCTGTGAGTCAGCACGGAGCGGGCCGGCTTCCCTCTGGAGACCAGAGAGCTGGGTATGGCCAGATGGCATGAACAGTCCTGTTCTGTGGTCTAGGCTCTGAGGAATGTCCGTCCCCCTCACTAGCCACCCCCGGGCCTCTCTGGACTCCCCACCCCCCTTTGTTCCCTTTGTGCCACCCACGGTGGCCGCGGCAGCATCTGTGAGGTGGGCAGCGCAGGCTGTGTGGGTGGTCGGCGTGGAGGGTGCGCGGGCACTTGTATTTTTAAACCCCAGCTCTGGCCAGCCTCTGAAGTCAATTGAGACGGGGCCGAGGGGTTTCCTTTGGGCCCTGCTGACCCTGAGTGGGAGGACTAGGGGCCATCACTGGCATTGGGGGGCACCCTGCTGGCGAGCGGGGGCTGTTACCAGCCCGGGAGAGGCTCGGCGCTGGCCGGGGTCTGTGCCCCTTGGAGCCTGGGAGCCCCAGGCAGCCTGAGCAAACACCATGGGGGCGAGGGGGCAGGTCGGAGGCTGGAAGGATGAGCCAGGGAGAGCAGGAGAGGAGGGAGGGGATGGAAAGAAGTTTGAAGGGGCTGCCGGATGTGGCTGAGAGGGTCCTTATAAAGCTGAGAGTCCAGCCCACTCACTCTGAGATGTCCCGAGGAGGAGAATGTCCAGATCGCACTGTGGTTTGGAGGCAGAGTCAGAACTTGAACCCCGAGCACTTGATCCCCAAGCAAGAGCAATTTTGTTTTTGTTTTTGTTTTGTTTTTAAAGATTTTATTTATTTATGTGAGAAAGAGAGAATGAGAGAGAGCATGAGAGGGGGGAGGGTCAGAGGGAGAAGCAGACTCCCCACTGAGCAGGGAGCCCGATGCGGGACTCGATCCTGGGACCCCAGGATCATGACCTGAGCCAAAGGCAGTCGCCCAACCAACTGAGCCACCCAGGCACCCTAAGCAAGAGCAATTTTGGACTGACTTCTCATCTTGGCTCCCAGGGAAGTCCTGCTCCATGGAGGCTCTGCTCCTGGGTAGGGGAGCTTTATCTGCCCTGCAGGAAGGCAGGGGAGGGGGCCCCTCCTGTGCCCACCGATGCCACCGTGTTGAAGGAATCAGGGCAGGATTTCATAATCAAGGCCAGATGACAGCAGAGGATGTGACTGGGGAGTGAAGGAGAACCCACCAGAGCCTCTGGGCCCCACCGGGGCTGCCCCTACTCTCTCCCTTCTGATTCTTGGTGCATCGGCTACTTCCCTTGCCCTGACTCCTGGCGCCAGAAGGTCCCTGATCCCATCGTACGGGGCAGGAAATTGAGGGGAAGCCATTTACAAGAGAAATGTAATAAAACTGAGGCACAGAGAGACTGGGAAGACTCAGCTTCTGCCCCTGGCTTGGATGCTCTCGAGCTGCATAACTTTGTCACAGCACATTTCTGGACTCTGGCTTCTTCGTTTTTCAAATGGGGGACAATCATCAGCATTTACCAAGTGCTGATTTTATGCCAGGCACTGGACTGATCACTTTCATATGCTGTTCTACTCAACCTTGCAGTGATCGGATTTTCAGATGAGGAAACAGAGGGTCAGAGTGGTTATGTGGCATGTCCAAGGTCACTTAGCTGCTAAGTGGCAGAACCTGGGTCTGTCTTCAGAACTCAGGTGCTGAGCCAGTATCAGATTCACCCCCCCACCCCAAGGGGGTGGTCAGGTTGCTGAAGGAAAGGCAAATAGAGGGAGGAGGGGCATTGCAGAGCAGGGCCAGGAATACACACAAGCTAGTATTTTCAGCCTCCTTCCCTCACCTCTGCTCAGATCCAGTCCAGGCCTCTCTCCAGATGCCTTCTTGCCCACCCCTGCTAACCCCCTTTCCACACCACTGCTGCCAGCCCTGGTCTTTGGAAAACACAAACCTGATCATCCTGCTCCCCAGCTGGAATCTTCATGGCTCTCCACTGCCTTCAGGGACAGTCCGAATTGCCTCAGTTGGCATTCAGGGCCTTTTCCCTTTTATAAGCCAGCCCCTTCCTACCTCTCCCAGTTCCCTCTACTCTGGCCACATCGTTCTCTGGACAAATTTTCTTCTCCTCCCTCATGCCTTCACTCAGGCAGCTCCCTCTGACACTCACTTTATCCTCACACTTCTGTTCCTCCCTTGAAACCAGCCCAAAGTCACTTCTGTGAAGTTTTCTGTGCCTGTCCCTAGAGGAATGACAGTCCCTCTTGATGCTCCCATTGCCTTGAGAGTGGTTCTCATCACCTAGTTTTGTAGTTAATTGTTCATGCAACACTCTCTTCAACTCACTTGACACTGCCCGAAGGTCCCTGGGGGAAAGGAACTATGTGAGCCACTCCAGTGTCCCCAAGCCCCAAGGCTGAGTGGATGAATTAAGAGTGGATTGGGAAGCTGCAAAGAATGGTAGATCAGAAAAAGTTCTTTCTGGGTAGAGGTCCCGTCTTGGGTTCTGGAACAGCTTTGTCTGCATCTCACTCACTAACGATGGTTCAGGTTGAGAGCTAATGTCCCACAGTTGGACAGACCTGGAATTGTGATGTATGATCTTGGGTAAGTCACTGAACCTTTCTGAGCCTCATCTGTGAAATGGGCAAACAGTATGGTTAATACGAGGATTCAGTATGATAGTGCCCGGAAAAGTTCTAGAGCAGAGCCTAACCTGTAATAAGGTGGGGCTTAGTACAGGTTTCTTCTTTCTTCCTGTTATCATCCCCCGTCATCTTCATCCCCTTCATCCCAACATCGTCATCATCACCCACATCATTAAAATCAACATCATCATCCCCTTCATCCCAACATCATCATCATCACCTCCATCATGAT
>NW_023270447.1:79502091-79512201 GCF_011800145.1 Mirounga leonina
CATCCTTTTCATCTCAACATCATCGTCACTTCCATCATTGTAACCAGTGTTATCATCACCTTCATTCCAGCATCATCATCTTCACCACCATCCTCATCATATTCCTCACCATTGTCATCATCACCATCACCAAGTTTATCATCATTCTTCCGATCTCTCTTCTTTCCCAGATACCTGCTGCTGTACTGGAGATTCTACAAGTATGAGGTGCCAGCCTTGTGCCAGGAATCGGGCTAAGTGCCTTCCTTTCATCATTCCATTTAATTTTCACCCCAAAATAAAAATACAAGCAAAAAATCACTTCCCTCCTATGGAGAATCTTCACATGCACCACATGATCTCTGTTTTACAGATAGATAAACTGAGGCTCAGAGAAGTAAAGTAACTTGCCAGGATCATCCACAGCTAGTAAGCAGAAGAGTCTGGTTCAACTTTGGTCGGCTCTTTTGCAGCACCAAGCTGCTTGGGGCTCCTGATTCACTTGCCCTTAGGGTTTTCTGCATTTGCTTCCTGCTGCTAGTGTTCCCTGCGAAGGGTCAGTATAAGTTTTCAGTTCTTTCTTGAGTTCCCTGGGCCCAGAACAGAGAAATGCAGGATTTTTCACTGGGAGATTTACTCAAAATCTAAGAAAACAAAGTTGGGCATGAGCAAAGGTGCCAGAAAGCTGGGTGAAGATTTGCAGGCTCAGAAGTCAGGATCTTGGACCCTCACCAGCTTGCTCACTCTGGACATGCATCATCATTACTCTGGGCTCATGGGCCTAGCTGGGGTCTTCCTGCCTGAAGATCTGTGCAAAGAAGCCACTCCAGAGAAACTCTGCCCCCACCCGATCTCATTTCCAGTCCCCTTCTTATCCTTGTCCTCCTCCTTTCTGGAGAAACATAACTGGCATCTCTGAAGTTGGAATAAAAATTCCCATGTTGGCTTTTTTTAAGGTGGGTCTGGTGAAGCTCAAAGGAGAGAATTATAGATTTATTCATTCTTTAAATCTGTACTGAACGCCTACTGTGTACCACTGTGTGTTGGACATGAGGACCTAGACATGACTCAAACACAGCCCCTGTCCTGGAGGAACCCCACTTGGATCATTGCCTCTAGTTGTAGCTGAGATCTTTCCCACTGCCCTACCATTGTTCTGGGAGGGCCCACAGGCAGGAGCCCATCTTCTATCCCACAGACTTGGGCACAGAAGGGCTTTCAGAGGATGTTTGTAGAATGGAACCAAACTGAATCCAATGGGAATCAACCTCACCTTGTAACTCTGACCTGATTCTTCCCATGGGTCCACCCAGTGTCTCTGGGTGGAGGTACCCTCCCTGGGGTTAGAATAGGGGAGGTCTAAGTGGGATGGGGGAGGGAGGCAAGGGGTTGGGCATTTTGTATAAATGTGTAAATCCAAACTTCTGTGTGAGAATATGCAGGCCTTTTGTTTCTTCTGCTGATCCTGGTCAGGTTCCTGAAGTTAGTAAGGGGTTGGTCTATTATTCTGTGCCTAACTAAGTACCTAGCACATACTAGGTGCTCAATAATTATTTGTGGATGGAATGAATGAGTGGACGAATGATTGTTTATCTGTATTGTCTCACTTATTTCATTAGGTGCTGCTGACTGGAGGCTCCTCCTTGATGGAGAAACATTGGAGGCTTACTCTCCAGGGGCTTTGGGTAAATGGCTAGTGGGGAACCCTCGAGGCAACAGTGCATAGGTTTTCATGCTTAGAGGGGTAGGCTGACCTAGAGGGAAGAGATCAGAGAGTCAACAGTTCATACACTCACTGACCCATCCACTCACCTACGTATCTAGGGTTGGGCCAGATATTATAGGTTTTCATGACCAGATGGGTAGGCCCATCAGATGGGAGAGGTGAGGAGAGTGTTAGCATTTCATCCATTCATCCATATACCCATCCACCCATCCATCCATCCATCCATCTATCCATCCATATACCCACCCACCCATCCATCCATTCACCCACCCATCCTTCCATTCAACCACCCATCCATCTATCCACCATCTACCCATTCATTCATGTATTTATTCATCCATCCATCCATCCATCCATCCATCCTTCCAGGGTTGGAGCCAGATTGTTCATTTTTGTTGAATGCCAGCCTCAGGACTTCAGACCAAAAACTATTTTTTGTGACAGCTGTCAAGGAGGGGAGGTTAATTTGCATGAACAGCCCAAGTGCATGCTGGAAGCTCATTAGGGCTTAAGCAGGGATAGTCTCCAGATCCTGGAGTAAGTAGGGCCTCGGCATTTCAGGAAGGGACCTCTCTACAGCCTCATGCCAGTTTTAGAGAGATGGGAATCAGACAGGAAGAGACTCTCATGAGCAAAACACCTGGATTATGTACTTATTAACCAGTTCATACTAACTGTAGAGTATAGGACAGCAGATGGAATGATCCAGATTGGCTGTTCTCAAAAGGAGAGCACCTAGTTAGGCTTTCTGGCATCACTGTTGGCTTCAGGACTGGGTAACAAATACTTTTTGAATGAATAAATAATCTGGGAAGGGGTGACTTTCAAAAGTGCCCATCTTTGAGTAGAGACCACGAGTATCTCCTCAGGGTCAAAGCCAAGACTGGGCCTGTGAGGGTGGCCAGGCTTCTTGGGGGAGCTGTCACCTTATACTTTCTCTTTGCCTCCATGTTCCCCTCTCCCCATGGGTTGTGCTTGGTTTCTGTCTGTGCTCAGTGTCTGAGACATAGGAGATGCCAAAAATGTTGACAGAATGAGTGAGTGGACAAACATACCCATTGGTCAACAGATAGTTGCTGAGTGTCTCCTGTGTATCAGGCACTGTCCTAGCAGCCGGGGGCACAACGGTAGACAGGACAGATGCCCCATCACCATGGATCTCAGTTTAATGGTCAGTGCATTTAAAAGACAGAGGTGAGTCATACGTCTTATAGGGCAGATGTTGCTACTGTTTTGTTTCTTGAGTCTGTGCCAGGTGGTGCTTGCAGGTGCCAATGGGTGATGGTTGACTTGGAGCCAAGGCTCAGTGGTTGTTTCTAGAAAAAAAAGGGGGGGAGTGAAGAGAGGGCAGCACCTAATGAGGAGCACAGACTGGTGGAAAATCCTAAGTGCTATTTATTGAGCACTTGTTACATGCCAACCTGTAGGGTATTTCTCTGACGTCGCTGCCCTAGGGGTAGGCTCTTTTATTTGCTCTGCTTTACAGAAGAGGAACTGAGACCCCTGAAGCTGCTGTGAATCACCCAAGGCCACGTGGGGAGAGGGTGGTGAAGTCAGGATTTGAATCCAGGTTTGCTTGGTTCCTGTGGCCAAGTTCTTAACCATAAGGCTTGACTGCCAGGGACGGTGGAAGGGGATAGTACGAGAGGGGTATGCAGGAGCTGGGGCCTGGCCATGGAGAACTTTGGAGAGTTACCTTGGATGCTGTCTTGGCCCTAACACCCTCCTGTCCTTGACTGTGAAGCTGTCACGGGTGACTACCAAGCCGGGCTCCTTGCTACCTGCCCACAGAGAAGGCCATTCTGCAATGCAGATTGTGTCTGCTCACAGCTAATATGGATCCTATACATTTATACAAATCACTGAATACAAATTACAGATTGTTGTAATTTCTAAACACTGCCCTGCCACTTGGAGCTGCAGGGGGAGGCTCTGAGCCTCGGGGAACGCTGTCAACAGCTCTCAGCCCTGCTGGGCATGCTGCAGCTCTGGGAGGGTAGAATGAGTCGGCATTGTGACTGCTCCCACCTCCACGACGGCAGGAGGGAGAACCTGCTTCTGGTGCAGCTTCGAAGGTTGACCCAGGCCTGGTTGTTGGTCCAGATTTGCATGGATTCCCCCCCTCATCTGGAGACCCATCCAGAAACTAGAGATGCCTATCATGATAAAGCAGTGCGCATAGCCAGCTCTCCTAGAGCACCTTCTGTAGCCCACACACTAAATTCTCACTACAACCCGTGGAAATAGGTATATGTCATGACTGTTTTTGAAGGTGGAAACGGGTTCAGAGAGGTTAAGCAACTCGCTCAAGGTCACCCTGCTAGTAATTGTTGGAGATGGTCACAAATCTAACTCTGATTGATTGAAATGCCTGGCTCTTAGCTGTGATGTGGCCCTGTCCCCAACCTGCCTCCTCTCTCTGAGACCCACTGAGGAGAGCTTACTCGGGGGAGCATCCAGCAGCAGTGGACGCAGAGAGGATCCATGGAGGGGCCAACTTGCCGTGTGTGCAAAGGTCTTGGAGCATGTGTCCATCTGTGTTCACATACGTGTCCTTTGTGTCCTTGATGTATCCCATGTGTTGTGGGTTCTGTCCATGTTTGCATCCTCATGTGTATTTGCAAGTGTGGGGCTGGGGGCTTTTGTGTCCTGTTACAAGTGTCAACATACATGTGTGTGTGTTCATGCTAACATGCATGAAGTGTGTATCTAATTTTCACTGGGTGCTTGTTCCAGGCATGAGCCGAAGTGCTTTATTGGTCTCGACTAATTTCATCCTCCCAACAATCCAGTGAGGCAAGTGCTGTTGATATTCCCCAAATCATGGATGAAGAAACTGAGGCACAGGGAGGGTACCAAGTTGTCCAGACATCTCTCGTGATTACAGAAACTGTGTTCAGCCTTTATGCTGTCCTCATTTTTGGTCCACGTGGCTTGGGAATGGGTCCCATGGCCAACCCCTGCCTCCCGAACACTGGGGTTGGCTGTGGGACCCTCGTGTGGCAAATCAGAGCCACCGTGAGTGGTTCAAGTGGCTGAGCCAAGCGGCTCAGATGAGGGTAGTTCAGTGTTACTGAAAGTGTGATCTGCAGATGGCAGCATCCATTCCTGGACCCAGCCCACACCTCCGGAATCTGCTTTCACAAGCCCTCCGGTGACCCTGTGCACTTCAGGATCTGGACATTGAGGCCAAACTGTGTAGGTGGGGGCTGGAGATGCAGCTCTGCCAGTCATGAGCCGTGGACAAGCTCTAGAGCTTTCTGTGTGTCCATCTCCTCGTCTGCGAAGTAGCAGTAAGAGAAGTCCTGGCAATTTTGAGGACTGGAGGGGTTTATACACACAAAGTGTCTAGAGCAGTCCCTGGCATGTGACCGGTTGCTGGAGGGTTCAGTGTCACTCTGTTGTTACTCAGGGACAGGCATGGGACCCAGTCCTGCCCCATGAGTGGTGGCCCTGAGACTTTGGCTGGCACCCTCACCCTCTTGGTTGAGATAGGATGCAAGCCTGGGGCTGCTGCTGGTGACCACATGCCACCCCAGGGAAGGGCCTGCCTGAGAATAAAAGGAAGAAGAAAGTAAAGGGGAGGGCTGTCCTTTGGGACATTAACTGGTCCACGCCTAAAGCCACTGGGCTTTCAATTTCATGGGCAAATACATTTTGTTTTGCCTTTAGCCGCTTTGAGCTGGGCTCCTGTCACTCACCCATGAAGGACTCCCACCAAGTGCCTAATCTGACCCAAACATTTTGCAAAGAAGTCACTCCGGTGAGTCCAAGACCAGAGAGAAAGTTGGGGCAGTTCTTGAATTTCTGACCCCCCCCCCAACCCCGTCTGGCACCTCTCCTGGGCTGTCTCATGGCCACAGAGCGCCGTCAGGCCTCCCCTCCCGGCCCCACATGGTGGTTCTTTCCGGCTCGCAGCCTTCGGGCGGCCCCGCGTGCTGAAGGCCCACTGCATTTCTAGGCCAGTGTCGCCGTTTGCCTGAGTCCGAGCTCCTCGTTAGTCAGCCTCGTCACGCACCCGGGCATGTAAGCCACGTGGGGGCTTTCTGATGAGGCCCCTTTGCCTTTCGAAGGTCAAGCAGATCTCTCCCCTGCGGACGCTGCAAAGGCCCCAGGCCCCAAGCTGGGACAGGGGCTGAGGTCAGAGGCAGAGGGACCTGGTGGGCAGTGGCTGTGTGCCTCTCTTTCCTTCCTTATGCCAGGTATGTGGGCAGGCCAGGAGCCATTTTCTGCCTTAGCTTCCCCAGTGTGCAGGCCTCTGGCTTCCGGCTTTTTCCTCAGCCCACTCAGGCTCTCTCTCTGCCTCCTGTCATCACCCCCGGCTTTCCATCCATCTCCCCCAGCTCCCCTCTCCCCCAACCCTTCCGCAGATCCTTGTTCATTCAAGTCGTGCCTTCTCCTCATCTCCCCTGTCTCCCATCTCCTGCAAGCCGCCACCCTGCAACCTCCTATACCTGCTCCCCCTCACCCCGCCCCCTCTGACCTCTCCTGGGTCCCGCGGCCTCCCCTGCCCACCCTGGGTCCCTGTGACTCGGGCCCTTCCCTCTTCCCAGGTCTCTCCTGACATCTCGGTCCTATCTGCCTTCATCTCCCTCTTCCTGTCCCTGCCTCAGGCAGCACCCCACACCTGTCTCCCTCCTCCCTCCCTCTCCTCCAGGTGGCCCGCTGCCAGTTGGGTACCAGTTGGGTTGCCATGGGAACCACTGAGCTGCTTAGAAAGCTGCCATAGATCTAATCAGAGGCTGTGAGGTTTCAAGGAACAGCTCTCTCTCTGGATGGAGGACCGGCGCTGGCAGCGGATTAGGCTGATGCTGGGCTAGGGAGAATGGGAACAGGGGCCACGGAAAATGTCAGCCAAGGCCTCAGGGGCCCCTCGGGCAGGAGGCCAGATCCACCCAGCCCACAGTTTCCTGCCTCACTGGCACTCTCAGACCTTCTAGGGTTTTCCTGAAGAAATCAGTGATGCTCCATTTCCTCTCTCCTTCCTCCCCATCACTCACTTCATTCATTCACTCCCCAAATTGCCCCCCACTTTTGGTCATGTGCTCCCGAGACCTTCCCGGTGCAGTGGGAAAGGCAGATCCTTGCACAGCAAGCTTCCCCAGTGGGCTGTGCACTGCTGGATGGCATCCAGGGAGACACAAGGAGGGTGGAGGTCCATGCCAACTGGGGACAGTGAGGGGACATGGGGGGGTGCTTCACAGGGGATCCTTGAGCTGAGTCTCGAGAGACAGGAATACATCAGCTAAGCAGAAGCTGAGGGCCCTCTGGACCCGCAAGTTCTGTGTCTGAAGATGGGCCATGGACTCTGTTTTGGAGTATGCCTGAGTGAGGTCATGTGGACCTCCAAAGGGTGGTCCCTTCAGAGCAGACCCTTCTTACAGCTGTGCAACCCCACTCCTGGAGAAATAAGCCCGAAATTCCCAGCACCCAAGTCCCCTGGGGCTGATGGGAGGCCAGGAGGGTGGGGGATTATTTGGGGGAGATGCTCCCACGTGCTAATGCCCCCCCTTCTTTGTGTGGCCAGAAGGCTTGCGTCAGAGCTTTTTGGCCAGAAGGACTGGCCAGCTTGGTCTAATCTCAGATGGCTCCCCTTGGTACCAGGCTTTTGGTTTCTCTCATCCAAGCCAGAGACTGTGTTTGCACATAATTTGCATACATTTGCATGTGGTGTCGGCAGGGCCCAGCATAACATGGGAAAAACACATTTTTCTCGCCAGGGTGCTTGCAGCCTGGATTAGAGCCCAGGTGTGCAGAAACCAGGCCTATAAAATTCTTCCCTTCTTTGGCCCTCTTGGGCAGTCTTTCCCACATCCCTCCCCCTACTGTGGAGCTTGGACCCCAAGTCAGCAGGTGGCAAGGGTGTCCTACTCAGAAAGCCTGGATTCTCCTGGCCCTGGCTTGGCTATGTACTTGCTCTGTGACTTGACAAGTCAGTTTTCCTCTCAATGTCTTCATCTGCCTTTGTAGAAGTCTAGGGTTTGCCGAAGATCAGGAAGTGGAGGCTGTGTGCCTGAAGAAGTATGTCATTCATTCATGCATGCATTCATTCATTCATTTGATTTTATTCATTGTGTGCTTACAGTATACCAGTGCCCTCTGTTCTGGAATCGATAAAACCAGCCACGAGGCTTGCCTCTGGGGAGCCCCAGGGAGACTGGCATTAATCAAATGACCACACAAATCGATGTACAGTTGCAACTGTGATAAGTGCTCCATAGGGACATGTGATGCTTTATGGGAACTCAGAATTAGTCTGGAAAACCACAGAAGACTTCCTAGAGGAAGTGTCCCTCAGCTGAGATGTTAAGTGTAAGGTGCTAGAGAGGTAAAGAGAGGCTAGAAGAGAGCTTCCAGGGAGAAGAAAAAACATGTGCAAAGGTCCTGGGGTGGGTAAAGAGAGGCTAGAAGAGAGCCTTCCAGGGAGAAGAAAAAAACATGCAAAGGTCCTGGGGTGGGAAGGAGCAAAGCAAGGGTACAGATGGGAGAGGAAGGTGCCGTGTCTGAGTGAGAGGGGTGTGAATAAGAATAGACAAGAAGGTGGGGCCAACCAACAGGGCCTTTCTGACCCATCAGGGAGGGTCGTCTTTATAGCAATGGTGTCTTTATTCTAAGAGCAGTGGGAACCATCAAGCCAGGAAGTGACATAAGCAGGTTTACAGTTTGCAAGGATGGCCTGGACTGTGGTGTGAAGAATGGGTGGGGTGAGCACAGGATCCCCAGGCCACCAGGCAGGAGGGTGGCATTGTCCTGAGAGAAAGCTGGGGCTTGGCTTGGTCGCAAGGGTGGAGATGCAGAGGAGCGGAGGCCGTGAGACATGGGGCAGCAGCACAAGCTTGTGCTCTTTCTACCACATGAGCTGTATTTGAAAGTGGAGTTTTAATCTGGTGCCCGGGAAGGATTTGGCTTTCTTAAGGACCAGGTGCTGGGAGGGCAAGGAGTCACACCTGGCTCATGCACTGCCCAGCAGGAGTGCAGGCTCACAGGCTGAGGCTCCCCATAGTTCTGTTCTCAGTCCAGTGGTCTGCACCTGGCCCCCACCCCTCACTTAACAGTCTCAACTCCCCCTGTGCCTGTAGGAACTTTCCAGCTAGCACCTGGCTCTTCTTGCTGCCTCCTAGGAATACCACGTGCATTCTCACCTCCATGCTGTTGTTCCCACTGTGGTTATTTCTAGAATGCCCTGTTCTGCCCAAGCCCTGCCTGCTCTCTGCATCCCAGCTCCTGGCATACTCTTCCTCTTCCTTTGTGACCCAGCTCAGGGGTCTCCTCTGAACCCTCCACCTGATCCTTCAAGTAGCATTGGCCCTCTATCTCCTGGACCAGAAGGGTGCCTGAGAGCCCCAAGGCCAGGTTCAAATCCTGATTGCTCCACTTAGGAGCTCTGTGACTTAGGGCAAATAACTTACGTTCTGTGGCCCCAGGGCTGCTCCTCTGTAAAGTGGGGATCCTGATGGATCCACCTTCACAGGTTCATGGTAAGATTAATTTAATAGGACAGAAGTAAAATGCTTAGTCCAGTGCCTGGCACACAGCAAGCCCCTCTCTGGAGTGATGGCCATTGTATGCTTTGGAGTCCACACTTTTGTATTTATTTACTCATCTGTGTTCCTCACCAGGCTCGGAGTTCCTTGAAAACAGAGCCTTCTTTTATTTGAGTATTCCCAGTACATACCACAGGCCTGATACGTGCTAGTTATTTAGTGCACATTTGTTGAATGAATGGATAGATAACTGGCATCTATATATTGTGCTTCCTTTCTCCACATCTAGCTTTTCAGGGTAACAACTGGGTTTCATACTCAGCTGTACCCCTTTGCGGAGCCCAGCCTGCACACAGTAGGTGCTCAACAAAGGTCTGTGGTGTATTTCCGTAGGCAGCCCTCTCCCAGACAAATGGAATTCAGCCCCCGATCCACCATGCGTCAGCCGTCCTCTAGGGTGTAATGGATACAGATTTCTTATTGCCCGTGTGTCTTGCCTTCCCTGCTGAGCACCATATTAAATGGCTGTTCAGTAGCTCAAGTGCACAAATATTCCTTTCAAAATTATTACATTCACCTTTTGTTGGCGGAACATGCCGTATGAAACATCCAGTCTCTTACTCGGTGTGGGTGTGCTTTCTGTGGCTGCCTCGGGGGCAGTGCTTGAGGCCAGAAGGCCTCATCAGGGCTTCAAGTGCCTGCTTTGCCAAGTATCGTCTGGACTCAAAGGACCCGTGGGAGCTGATTCTGGGCTAACCTGAGCTGACCTAGGAAGGGCTGTCATCACCATCCCAGTATCATTATCTTTATCACGGACACCATCATCAGCACCACTGCAGTTGTCATCACTGCCAATGCCACCACCACCATCGCCATCAATCACCACCACCACCACCATCACCATCACCACCATCACCACCA
>NW_023270447.1:79512601-79564389 GCF_011800145.1 Mirounga leonina
CACCACCACCACCACCATCACCACTACCACCACCACCACCATCACCACCACCACCATCATCATCACCACCATCACCACCATCATCACCACCACCATCACCACCACTATCAGTACCACCACCATCACCATCATCATCACCACCATCACCACCACCATCACTCACCACCATCACCACCACCATCACCACCATCATCATCACCACCATCACCACCATCACCACCACTATCAGGACCACCACCATCACCACCATCATCACTACCATCTTTACTACCACAATTGATACTGTTAATTATTAACATTTTTGATAGCTTTCTCTGTGATAGATGTAGAGCTAAGCATCTTTCATGCATAATTTTATTTAATCCTCAAAATGACCTTATAGGTATGTATGTTGTGTATTCTTTTCATTCAGATGAGAAAACTGAAGCTCAGAGAGGTTAAGGAACTTGCTCAGTATCACACAGCCAGTAGCCTGTGAAGTCATTTTTTTTTTTTAACTCATCTGAGCAGACATTTAATGAGTATCCATTGGCACACATGATTGGTACCCCCATTACCAGGGACACAAAAATGAGTGTGCTTCTTGACTGCAGGGGTCTCTAGAGCCCTTTGAGGGAGATTGGATGCATATAATCAATACAAAGCAGCCTAAAAATGTGTCTTAGGCAAACTAACTGAGGGTGATGGGAAAGAAACGTTATGTGTCGTTCAGACCCATACCTAGGGGCACTCTTATACCACATACATTTTGATAAAAGCCATCCTATGCTTTTTGGTCACTTAAGAGCCTTTTTGTCTTTATAACTGCGCCAGGAAGTCTCCAGGGAAGACTTGGCCCTCTCTAATTCCACGCCCCAAAGTCCTGGGCCAACTTCTTTTGCTGCTTTAGATTTACCTGAACCCTGTGTTGGTTTCCAGCTGGAGGGGAGTCTAGCAGCCTCTCATAGATGGGGAAACCAAAACTCAGGGAGGGGAAGAAACTTACTGAAGGCTCAGAGTATATTTCCTTTTTGTCAACTCCCTGACAGTGCAGACATTCTGTGAGAACTGTATGGACTCTAGGTTTATCAGGAATGAAAGGGGATGAAAGGCACCCACATTAAGACTGTCTTTCCTCATGGTTTATACAGTAAATGGTGGAGGAGGGGCTCCTCCCTCAGTCCCTTCCAAGGGGACCTCAAGACAGGCTGGTTGGGCCTGAAGGGGGGAAGCTGAGAGCTCTTTGTCCACCAGTCCTTCAGGCATTTATATTTCCCATGGCTGACCAGGGAATCCTTCCCTTAGAGGAGGAAGGTTCCAGAGCACATGGTATGGTCTATAGATTCCTCATAAGAAAGATGACCAGCAGCATTTCAATCTGGGCTTCTGGCCTGGAGTAGCAGACTGGCCCCTTTTCCTGAGAGGCTAGAGCAGCCCAGAGACAGAGTTGGAAGGATTTAAAGATGTTTGGTCTGAGTGATGGATATACCCCCAACTTTTGGCATTCTCTCAAGAGACTACAGAAAGCCTTCAACTTGCCTTCTCATGATTTCTGGGTATAGGGCTAATGTTTCTCTGACTGTGACTCATGCTGATGTTGACTTCAGGGAGGAGGCGAAATGGTCTGGCTTGAGGAGGGCAACACTGGATTCTTTTGTTTGTTCATATGACAGATACTTGCACCTCCCACGAAGTGTCGGGCATTGTGGGTGACCAGTGGTGAGGACAAAGTAGAAGTGGCCCTTGCTCTTGTGGGGAAGACAGACATAACTCCAGTAGTTACACAAATGGAAACGTTATTGCAAACACTTTTATTTAGCTCTACCCAAAAGAGACAGGGACTGCTAAGAGAAGTTATTAACAGGGAACTGGAATTGGTTTTAGGAGTCAGAGCTTCTTTGAAGAAATAATGACCATTATTTTACATATTGGGAAACTGAGGCACGGGAAGATTGAGTAGAATCCAATTTATACAGCTGGTAAGTAGTGGGGTGGGGATTTGAACCCAGGCCCTCTGGTTTTGCAGTCCAGCTTCTCAGCCATTTTACTCCCAATGTTTCTGGTGGATGAGTGAATTTAATGAGGCAAAGATGGAGAGGGCATGGGGATTAGGTGTGAGTTCCAGGCAGATGGAACAGAGCTGAATGGAAAATGCTGGGTGATAGGAAGAGTGCAGAGTGTTCAAGGAGCCAGATGGGGCCAGTGCAGCTGGCACAAGTGGTCCAGTGGTAGGAGGGCAGGGGGAGATGGGCAGGGCTAGACTGCATGGGGCCTAGTAGGAGCATTAGGGTTTGGGTCAGGATCCTGGCAGAACGAGCTCTACAGGGCAGGTACTCTGTCTTCCTCCACCCATGAGTACCCAGCTCTGAGCACACTGCCTGGCGCATAGTAGGAGATGATGAATGGCTAACTAAAGAGGGAGAGAACTCCCCTCTCTCCAGCCCTCACGCTGCTTGGCTTCCTCAGTTCCCACTGTCCCATCAGAATCCCCAGGGATCTTGTTAAAAATATAAATCCTGGGGCTGCAGCCCTGGAAAATCCAGTTTAGTAATTCTTGGTTGAGTCTGGGGATCTGTATTTCCAATAAGCTGCCCAGGTGATTCTGACCTGGCTGTCCCCTGGGGACCCCTGGAAGCCAATAGTTTGGCTTGCAATGGGCCACATGAAGGTGGGATGCTGCCCTGCCGACACTTGCTGGGGGACACACCTCACTGCCTCCCATCACAGAGTCTATCTACAGCCTTCTGGAGAGAAACACTCTCGGTAGGGGGTCTTCTGATGGCCTGGCAGCCCTCTTCCTTTGGGAATGCAGACAGCAGGTCTGGACTGAGCCTGACCACCTGACCACCTGAGAACCCTGGACTGGATCATTGTTGACCTCGAGTTTCATGTATTCCTAGAGGTCTGTTGGGAACCAAGAGAGAAATCAGTCAGTCAACCAACCAACCAATCAACTAGTCAATCCAGAAAAGAGAGGAAGAAGAGGGCGGGGATGGAGACAGGCAAGAAGGTGAACTAGGAGAGGAGATGGAGAGAGGTGGAGGATGGGGATGCAGAGGGAGAGGAGAAAGAGAGTGAATGGAGAGACAGAGACAGAGGGGAGAGAGAAGGCACCAGGGAGGATGGGGTGGTTCTGTGGGGACAGTCCTGAGCAGCGCCAGTTCCAAGAATCCCACAGCAGGGCACTAGATTTCCCCGACAGTTGTGGAGGGGCTCTGCGGGGTCACCAGGAAATGTGAGCACAGCTTGCAGGTGTTGACAGAGGTGGTGGGAAGATCTCTGCCCCCCGCCCCCTCTGCCGGGTTCAAGGCTTCAGTGGCTGGGAAAGAGCCCCCTTCCTTGCATCTTCACAGACCAAATAGGTTCAGGACTCCTTGCTTACCTGATTGGGTTGGCTACTCCCAAGGGCTCTCCTGGACATAAGGGCCACCTTTTCCTGATATCATCACTATACAGTGTTAAGGCACAGGAAGCAGGGAAGGCTGGAGGTGGCCAGGAAAGGTGGCCATGTCAGTCCCAGTGGAGTCCAGGGCTCCACTTTATGTTATTCCGAGTTTCAGCCCTGACATGTGGTGGCTCTAGGGACCCTCTCCATCAGGATGGACCACTGGGCCATTAGCGGATGGACTGTCAGTCACACAGGGCAGAAGAGGGCCCACCTATAGGACTTCTTCAGCTGAAAAATGAGGGCATGGGAGCAGAAGATCATACCTACAGCTATTATGTTGAGCTCCCATTATGTGTCCTACTCCTTTTGTAGGCATTCTAGGACCAATCCTGACCTGGCCACACTGGCTGCTCCAATCTCAGCCCCTGCCAATTCTCACCACTCCCTGTCTTCAACCTCAGTAGCCTCGTAGATGCCAAGCCCATTGCCACCCCAGGGCCTTTGCATGTGCTCTTCCCTCTGCAGAATGTCTCCCCCTGGTCTTTGCATGACTGGCTCCTTCTTGCCATTCATCCACATCACCTGTCTCAAGTAGCTTCCCAGTCACTTGCCATTCTGTGACCCACTTTTGTATTTTTTGTCACTCCACTCTTGGCAGCCCCCAACATGTGCAGTCCATTAAAACAGGGACCTTGTCCTTCTTAGTCTTGGGTATCCCACTCCCATCCCTGTGTCTTGCTCAGTGCCTGGCATACATAGGTACTGTGTGTCTATTTGCTGAACAAAATGAGTGAATGAGTGAATGAATGAATAATTGAATGAATGAATAAATGAAATGCAGCTAAAGCATTGGTGCTTAATTCATGTTATTTCATGTAGGTATTATGAATACTTACTTTCCCTGGTACTGGGGGGATATTACGGTCGGCCTCCTACACATGAGAAGACCCAGGTTCTCAGAGATGAGGTCCCATAGCTGGGACCCAGACCAAGGACTCTGCCCCCAGAGTCCTCTGTCTTTCCATTACCCCAGGCTGCCCCACCCTTTGCTGAGCCAAGAGGAGGCCCAGGCAATGAGGAAGTGGGAGTTATTATTGTATTTAGATGGGGAGGTGGTGGTTCAGGGTCAGTCACCAGCTCCTGGCTGGTGGAACTCAGCACTGCCACCCACAGGCCTTTGGTGATGACCTCCCTGAATGTTCTGGTTCCCACCCTCTGCAACTCTGTGATTCCGGGAAGCCCAGGGCAGGGCTGGGAGCAAGTGGCTGCTGTGTTGTCCCCCCACCGCCCCCCAGCAGCTGGGTCCTGTAGGAGCCAGGGACAGATGCCCAGTCTGAATAAGGTGCTGGGGCATGGGGGAGAGCGCTGCCCTCAGAACCATTTTGGGCTTACTTTCCAGCCAGACCTTGAGAGAGGGGGGAGGGGTGAGGGTAAGGGCCTTTCCTGATTTCTCCCTGGTGGTACAGGGTAGTTTGAGGCCTCCCGCCCACAGGACAGAGGCTCCTTGTCTTTGTGGGCAGCAGAAAAGCACCACGTGTGCCCGGAGCTTGCAGGGATGGGCTTCATGTGTCCCCTGTTGGCGGTGGCCTGCACCTCTGGGAGCCACTGAACTGAGGTTTATCATGGTCAAGGGGCAAGATCATGGCCTTTAGAGCTACCCAGGTATGGGTTCAAGTCCTAGCTCTGCCACTTACTGGCTATGTGATGTTAGGCAAGTCATGCAACTCTCTGAACCTCAGTTTCCGTATCTGTACAGGGAGAGCACTTAGCAAAGTGCCTGGTCACAGGAAATCAAGCAAGAGGCGCCATCTCCTCACCATCTGGCCACACTCTGCCTTTGGGCACACTGTCCTCACCTTGCCCTCCCTTGCCCCCTGGACAAAGGCCTCATCCTTCTGCATGGATGAAGCCTTCCCAGATACCGCAGAGGGCTGGTCAGCCCTGGCTTCTCTGGTGGGAGCTCTGGAGTGAGGGGGTTGTGAAGGTCAGTGTGTGTGCGTTGAGGACCCAAGCTGTGTCTCGTTCATCCGTGTCCCCAGCGCCCAGCGCAGGACTCAATGCAGAGCAGGAGCAAAAGGGAGAGCACTTGAACAAATAGATGGGAGAGGAATTAAAAATAGGAATGAATTAATGAGGAGGAAAAGAGGGAGGATGGAAAGAAGAACACAGGAGAGGAAGGAAGGAGGGAAGGAAACGGGAAAGAAGAGAAATGAGAGAGAAGGCAGAGGGGGAAGATGAGTTCAAGGCTGTGTCCCCAGGCCCCCACCCCCTGCTCAGCGCTGACACCTCGGAGCCTGTCCCCTCTCCCCTGCCTGCTCCTTCCTGCCTGCTCCTTCCTGCCTGTCACTCCACTGAGAGCTTCAGCTGCCTCAGCCTCCCACAAAATATTCATTGTTCTCTTGCCTGCTCGGCTCCGTCTCTCCCTGCCTCTTAGGTGCCAGAAATGGTGGAATTATCAGAGGTAAAACATGTCTGTCACCAGGCCTGGTGAGCGGGGTTGCTACCACTGGCTGATTCATCAAAAGACGCTCCTCTTCCCGGGGCAGGGCTTAGGGTACACAGGCTGACTCAGGCCTGATTGTGTCTTCCCCAGAGGACTCAGGGAAGGTGGCAAAGACTATGGAAAGGAACAGTCCCTGGGGCTGGAGCATCCTTGGCTGGGGTGGGGGGCTTGGAGTGCTGGAAGGGGTCCGGGGGAGGGTGCACAGTGAGCTGGGCGTCCTGGAGGAACCCTATGGGCAACTCCTTGAGCACAATGTAGGGCTGCTGGGATCTTGGGATGGGCTTGTGCTCGGGGCAGGGGACAGACTCTCCAAAGGGGGCTGGAGACAGGCTGAGAGAGCAGGAGAGAGTTAGAACTACAGGCTGAGGGACTGAGGCCAAGAATCTGAAAGGGGGCTGAGGCCTGAGCCCGCCCAGGTGTGTAACGATGGCCACAGGGAGTCCAGCTACTAGATGTTGTTTACTGTGCACCCACCCTGTGCCAGGCCTCGATGGGTGTTCTAGAGGCCCTGTCTCATTTTATCCTCACACTAGGCATCATCACCATCCCTATGTCAGGAAACCACAGCACAAACAGGTCAAGGAAATCATCAAGCCCACGAGGACAAACTGTCAGAGTCAAGATTTGAACCAAGGACTGTCAAACCCTGTTGCCTCCCTGTCAAAGCTCACTTTAAAAAAATGATGTATTAATCTTTCTAGAATATAATAATCCATGCTAGCTGTAGGGATTTGGAAAGTAGGTTTCAAAAAAGAAGGCAGAATTTATTCTAAGCCAAGGTTTTTTTCTTCTATGCCCTTACAAAAAAAACCCATACAGCACACACCACTTGGCAACTTGTTTTTCCTACTTAGCACCAGAGCATAAGCAATTTCCTAGGTGAGAACCAACTCCCAGTAAGTATAATTGTTAATGATTTTCGCAATATTCTCGTAGGGGATATGTGCCCCAATTTCCTTAGCCGTTCCTTAATAGCCAAAACATGGACTCCCAAGTCTTCCGTGTTATAAGCAACATGGATGCATTTCTTTGTGCTCAAGCTTCCTCCTGACTTCAGGTGATTGTCTGAGCCTAGATCTCTGGAAGGGGAATGATTGGACCAAAGGAAGGCCGGTTTTCCAGGGGCAGGTAGATGGGAAGGGGATTGAGGTTCCAGGCAGTCTGCCCCAGGAAGGGTGGTTTCTTTCCAAGGGAGACCAACTCATGAGGGAGGCTGGCTTCCTTTGGACTAATGTGTCCCTGATTTCCGGCCATGGGAGTGAGACCTAAAACAGAGGTTTGATGATTCCCCTTTGTTTCTCAATCCTCTCTGTGGAGCTGGTGGGTAGTTGTTTGGGGAGACCTTCATGTAGTCACTTAGTTACTGGAGGCATCTACCAATTCAGAGATCTTTGGGATCATCCCATCCATCCCTCCCCATATTCACATAGGTGTGTGTGTGTGTGTGACAGGTGGGGTCCCAGCAAGGACAGGTAACTTGGGGGTCACTCTGCCTGATAGTAACTTTGCTGCAGCCAGAGGCAAGCCCAGTCTGTTGTTCTTCCCATGATGCTAGATGCTTCTCATTTTTTGATTCCAGGCCATATAATTCTACACCCTGAGCATAGTGAATAACAACCGCTGGTATCATGGTTACCATGGTAACGTTGGCCCCAAATGTTCTCCCAGAGGGGCTGGGAGTGGGGCTTGGGCTGTGAGAGACCTAAGGCTGGGTGCGGCCTGACCTGGATGGGGCCAGAGTCCACTGGTGTCTCAGGCCTGAGGGATGACATCACCCCTAATGCCCTCAAGGAAGCCCCAGGGCTGGGCCTGGAGCAGAGACCGTCACCAGTGATATTCCAATTTGGTGTTGATGTTACCCGCGGAAAGAGAAGCAGGATCCATGTTTCAGATTTTTTTCTTTTTTTTTAAGACCAGAAAATGAGAGACACAGCTGAGTCCTGGAGCAGATGAGCCACATAAGCAAGGAAGGGCCACTGGAGAGAAACTGTGTCAGGCCCTTTTGAAGTTCCGGGGAGGGAAGAGAAGTGCTGGTGAGTGACAGGTGTTGGTTTGTTCTGGAGAAACAACACAGAAAAGTGCCCTGAGAGAGGGGTAGGCCCAGAATGGGGTTCCAGGGATGGAGGGGCTCCCAAGACACAGTCCCGGGGCTCACAAGGCAGGATGAGCTCCAAATCCTGCTCCCCAGGTGTCCCCAGAGCCCTTATGCATGGGGGAGGGGAGGGGTTACCTGGGCTGAGGCTGCAGAAGAGGGAGGTGCTGTCACAGGGGAGGATGGGGACAAGCGAGGCCCTAAGAAGAAGGTGGGCCAGAAGACTCCAGGGTCCAGGGACTGAGGGGAGGTGGTCCACAACTTCCTGCTATCCTCAGTTATCCCTCTGCTCCCCTCCATTCCCTGCTCCTTGCCTACCTCCCTCTTCCCCAGTCTGTCCCCCCCACCCTCTGCCCTTGCTTTCTTCCTTCTCTCTTCCCCTTCCTTCTTCCTCCGCTGCCCCTCTCTCCCTCCTTTCTCTCCTGTCTCCTGTTCCCCACCAGGTGACTGGAAATGCAGCAGTCCTCAGCCCCCCTACAGCAAAGCCAACCTGAACTTTACACATACACACATAGACACACATACATTCAACCGCGTAGGCTCTTCTTGCCTCCTAGTCATCACCTGGGCCTGCCACTGTTTGCTCAGGGAATCTAAACAGCAGCCCAGAGCAAACAAAAGTGAAAAGGAAAATCTATCGCTAAAATCCGAGGCTAAATAGACATGCACCTGGGACAGCATTTCCCAGACTGTGGCCTGTGAACTCCAGGTCCTCCAGGTGGGGGCTGTGGTCCAGTGACGCAGCTATAGTGCAGCCTTTGGAGCAAACCAGCCACGTGACCTTGGGCAAGTATGTCATCCCTCTGTGCCTCAGTTTCTCTTTCTGCAAAATGGTAATAATGTATCTGCTTCATGGGTGGTTGTGAAGATTAAGTGCCCTAAAATGGGAAGATCTTAGAATAGCTCCTGGCTTATGAGAAGGGCTATATATGTAGTGTGTGTATTTATAAAACCATTAGCTGTTCCTATAGGTGTTCCTGGGAAGGATGTTTGAGAAACACTGAGTACTTCTTGCCCACCATCTTGGAAATAATTAACACACAACAGCGCATCAGAGGGCCCGGAAGTCCTACAGCAGAGAGATCTGTTCAACTTTGTTTACCTTCATAATTCTCAGACTTGTTTTGACTGTAGTATTTTCCCCTTCCTTCTTTGGAGGCACGAAACACCTATCTCTTGGGACACGCCCACTTTGGAGGGTCACAGTTTGAGAAATGCTGGCTTGGGATTATTCACTGTTTGGAGACCATGGTGAGTGAGGTAGAGGTAGAAAGCATTATCTGAGTCAACAAAAAGATCGGGTCAAACCCCAGCTTTACTCTGCCAGCCACAGAGCCCAGGAAATGGTGCGGTCAGGCCCCAAGCAAGGAAGTGGCTTGCCCAAGGGAGAGACTCAAGACTGATTCACAGGACCCCTCAGTCCAGGACTCTTCCACTTCCTTCCTTGCTTCTCCCTCAATGCCAAGTAAAAGCAGGAAGTCCTATTTTGGGGGGAGGAGGCGTCCCTCATCTTTGAGACTGGTGGGAGTCTCCGCCGCTGCTCCCCATTGGCTTTTCATGTCCTGCAAGGCTTGGGCCACCGTGGCCACGAAGAACATATGCTTTCCTCCCAACCAAGAAGAAGGAGGAGGTAAGAAGTTCCCACTCTTCTCTCCCCACTGAAAAGAGTAAGAGTAAAAGAGCTAAACTTCCTGCACGGGCTGAGTGACCAGGCACTTTTGAGAGAGCCTGTGCGTGTGCCCCTGTCCCTGGTGCTGAAACGTGTCTGGCCCCTGGGTGGTGGTCCCTCAACCCCAGACCCGGCTGGAAGAATGGCTGCAGAATCTCCTGGGGGAGAATCCACCAATACTGTGATTCCCAGGCCTTGCACCTTATCTGCTCAGTCAGAATCTCCTGGGGTCAGGAGCCAGCCTCCTCATGTTTAGAAATCTTCCGAGGGGTGGTTTGGGACCCCTGTACCTTAGGGAGCATTTGTGTACCCCAACCCTAGCCTGCTTCTCCCATGGATCAATGTTTTTCAGTGATATTATTTTCTGAAAACAATTTGTAATTTTGATACTCTCACAGAAAAAAATAAATCATTTTGTATGTTTTATATTAATGGAGCAGATTTTATGGGGGGTTGGCAGTTCTATTATGTTTACAGCGTAGCCATTTTTTTCCCCCACTTGGAGCTTGAGGGTGCATATACCCTCCTGAGTCCATATATGTGGTGCTCTGAAGTCCACTCCATTCTTTCCCTCGGCCTGCAGGCCTGGCAATTTAGGGCGCTAGAGCGGATTTAATTATGTTTCTGTGTTCTCTGTCCCCATGTTGCAATGCTCCAGGCATCAGTGAGATGCCTCTAGTGTGGTATTTACTCTTTCAGATACTTCTCTTTCCCTCTGGGACCCTGAGGACCATCCTCAGTGGAGAAACAGTCGCACCAAAAGAGATGCCAGCAGGATGGGGCCAGACAGCTTCCCCAGCCTCTGATGACCCCCTTGGGCTCTAATGCTATGGGAGAGGGCGGATCTGACCCTTGAAGCTCTCATCACCTCTAACTTCGCGGATGCCAGAGTGGCAGGCTTTGAGGCTGTGAGGAGGTATAGAGTAGTGATCACAATTACAGGCTCGGAGTCAGGCCTGGGTTCAAAGTCTGGTTCTGCTTTTGTTGCCATGTGATCTTGGACAAGTTGCTTTCACTTCCTGGGCCTCAATTGCCTGAAGTGTGACATATGGACAGCTCTGTCCATGCCTTAGCAGGGTTGGTGTAGAGATATGGGAGGAAATGGACATCAAGGTGTCATCCTTCAAGTCATCATGAGTTTTTCTATCATACAAATTAATCTCTACCCAGATAATGGCAGCAAACTTAAGGAGGGCATTTGCACGTTAATGCAATATTCTTGGTGGTCTACCCACTTCCACTTCTCTCCCCCTCCCCTGGAAATCAAGTTCTAAGAATGAAGTTGAAAGTACATGTTTGGGGTCATGGAAGAGCAGGGTTGTGTGTCCAGGCAGAGTATTGGTCACTGTCCCCTCAGAGTATTGGTCATTGTCTTGCTCTAGGGGCAAGTCCAGTCCAGAGGAAGAAAGGAAGCTGTCCCAGGGGTTGGAGAAGGTCATTGAGTTTTCCCAGGCCCGGGTGTGGAAGCCTTGGGCCAGTGTGGGCCTGGAGCTGCTCAGGTCTTAGGGTTGGGCGGAGGGGAGAAAAATCAAAAGTCACAAACTGGGGGCCCCTTTACCTTGTTTGGACAGATGAGAACATGGAGGCGCAAGGGGATCCAGAGACTCGCTCAGGGCCACAGGGTTAGTTGGCAGCAGAAGCAACGGAAAGAAACTGGTGTCCTTTTCATTGCACCACATGGCCTCCTGGGCATGGTGCGGAGTCCAACTGCTGCGTCTGTCTAGAGTAAAAAAGACTAGACTCCTGGGGACCTGGGTTAGTTTCTAGGAAGGTGGATTAGATTGGCTCTGTGTGGCCCCAGGGAGAAGCCGCAGTGCTTAGGTGTTGGAAATATAGATTTTGGCATCAGAGAGACTGAAATGTGAACCCAGGCTCTGCTGTTCTCTGTTGCTATGAGCTTGACCTCTGCGAGACTCCGTTTCTTCACCTGGGTGGTGGGACTAATGGGACACACTACCTTAGTGATGTTGTGAGTCACAGAGCCAGTGGCAATGCGTATTGATCTGTCTGTGCATATGCTAAGATGCTCTGTGAGAGCAAAGAGGTGATGGTACGGCCAGAAGTAGCCGAAATTGTGTGTGTGGACGTCCAATGACGGAAGGAGCTGCCTTATCACCAGAGGTGAGCAACCCCTGGTGGGGATACCACCGAGAGGATTCAGGCATCTGCTGGAGAAACGAACCAGTGCCTCTGATGTTCTGTGAAGCCCACTCTCCCCCTTCTCAATTCCCTGGCTCCTGCTCACCAGGGGCCTCTGTTTTCCAAAGCAGCAAGCAGCCTGCATGGTAATTACTTTTGGACTTATTAAGCATAATTATCCCCTAATCGCATACAACCAGTAATTATGGTGGCCGTTACCAGGGGCCTACCCATGCAGCACCACCCGCGGCCCTGGGGTCCAACACCCAGCTGGGGCCTGAGGATGGCCTGGTGTTCCCTGCCCAGGGGTTGGGGGGTGCTGGCCTGAGACGGGGCTGCTGCATCCCCCACCGGGTGCTCCTGCAGCCTGGGCACCCCGCTGGTGAGGAGTTGCTCACACATGACAGTCCCAGGGCCACTCCAAGCTCCAGCCAGGCCACACGCTCCCCACCCTGTTAATGCTTGCCCAAGCCACCCTGCATCTGCCCATGCTGTTCCCTCCTCTTTTCCTCTTCCTTTTCTCCAACCAACCACCCTCTCCTCTTCCCTTCCTTCAAATATTTTTGAGACTCTTTTATGCTCTTGACATTACTCTAGGTACTAAAGTTACAGCAGTGTTGGGAGCAGGGGACAAAAGCCATGCTTTCATGGGATTTAGCGTCTATTTGGGGGAGAGAGAGAGACAAAGAAGAAAATGGGTAAGTTATGCTCTTAGAAGAGGTTGAGCGCTGCGAAGGAATAGAAGGCAGAGTGATGAGGATGAAGACGAGGGAGGGGTTAGAGAAAGTCATAGTTTTAATGGGATGGCCAGGGTTGGTCTCACGGGGAGTGGCACACTTGAACAAAGACTTGAAGGAGGTGATGGGTTAACCTGTGATGATATGTGGGGAGAGAATGTTCAAGGAAGAGGGAGCAGCTAGTGTGAAAACTCTGAGGTGGGAAGAGCCACAGCTGAGGAGGGGGTGGTGGCTGGGGCAGAGTGGAGGTGGGGGTGGGGGAGGAGGTCAGCACCAAAAGGGAGCAGTGGAGGGAAGATTGCTGGCGCCTGGTGAGCCATTTAAGGATGTCCGTTTTCCTCTGAATCAAACATTTGAGCAGAGGAGCGGCCTCCTCTGGCTAGTGTTTTTGTGTCTCTGTCCACAGAAAGACATGGGGGCAGGGGTGGGGGGAGCCCAGTGAGCAGGGGCAGTTGCAACAATCCAGGTGGGAAATGGTGGGGGCTTGGCCCGGGAGCTGGGAGGAGTGGGAGGATTCCAGAAATATTTTCAAGGTAGAGAGGACAGGATTCCCTACTAGAGGGGAGAGAGGCATCAAGGATGACATCCAGGTTTTTGGTCTCAACAACTGGAAGGAGGGAGTTGCCACTTAGCAAATGGGAAAGACAAGGGTGAATCAGGTTTCTGAGGAGGGCAGGTGCTCGGTTGGGGACGTGTTAAGGTCTTGGTTATCAGAAACGTGCTAGTCTGGGATTCAGAGGAGACAGGTCTGGCTGGGGCATGATTGTGGAAGCCCGCTCTCCCCTCTTCGGATTTATCCCTGTCCTTCCCTGTCCCCCACTCTCTTTTTCTCTCTCCTCAGGGCTTTTTGTGTCTTCCTCCGCGTCTCTCTCCCTCGGCCTCCTTTCCTGGGCCTCGGCCTCCACCCCTCCCTGCCCAGCGCCGCAGGGGGTGAGGCCCCAGGGGTGCCGGGATCTCCTGCAGCAGAGGCGCCAGCCAATCTCCCGACGTCTTGGAAGCAGCTTATGGGCCAAAGGGCTGCGCCTCCTGCCCGCATAATGCGCTCCAATATTTATTTACATGCGGGCCAGACTATTATTTATTAAGGTATCGCTGCCAGCTGTGCGTGGGCTAATTGTTCTTAATGTGCCCCCTCCGGGTTCCCACGGCGGCGACGCCTTCCTGGCAGCGGAGCCAGCGTGGCTCGGAGCGGGGAAACCGAGGCCCGAGCGCGCGGAGGGTGCTGGGAGTGCGGGTGACCGCGGGGTGCGGGCGACCGCGGGGTCCGGGCGCGGAGAGAGGCCAGTGCGCAGCGCAGAGGGTGCTGGGAGCGCGCCGTCGAGAGGTGGGGACACGGGAGCGCGGGCCGGGGGTCGCGGAGCTCTCGCCTGGAGCGCAATGTGGAGTCTTGGAGCGGGTGGGGGACCCTGAGCGCAAGGGACGGTGCAGGGAAGACGGGGGGGGGGGTGTCTTCTAGCAGGTGAGGGACCCCGAGAGCGAGGGGCCGTGCAGGGGGACTCAGGTGGGGGTCTTGGAACGGATCGGGGATCTCAGGACGGAGGGGCGGTGCAGGGGACCCAGGTGGGGGGTCTTGGAGCGGGTGGGGGACCCCGGGCGCGAGGCCTGGCGGGAGTGAGTTTTGGACGCACGACGCTTGGGCCTCGCGCGGCTCGCCCGGCAGTGGGCGGACGGACGGACCACCGCGGGGCCCCGGGAGGGGGCCGTCGCCTCCCCCCACCCCACCGCGTAGGCGGCGGCTTCGCCTCGCCTGGTTCTCCCGACGTCAGCAGCAGCCGCCGGAGCCGGAGGGAGCGGTTTAATTGGCAGGATTTTAGGTTAAGGACAGATGTGGCTTCGCCGGGTTTGGAGGCAGGACGCGCGGGGGGGGGGGGGGGGGGGGGGGGGGGGGGGGGGGGGGGGGGGGGGGGGGGCGGGGGGGCGGGGGGGGAGGTGCTGGACGGAGAGGGGAGGGGAGCGGGTAAAATAGACTGAGAGAGACCCCGGCTGGGCGCCCCTGGAGAGAAGAGACAAGGCAGAGGTGGGCGACAGTTGGGAGCTAGAAGCAGATGAAGAGGGATGGCAAATACAGCTGGGGAAGAACCGAGGCGACGTGGAGGCTGCAGAGACAGCCGGGAGAGGGCGCTGGCGCTCTGACCTTCCCCTTGCCTGGGACCTCCCCCCCCCCATTAGCACAGCGCCTCCCAGGCGGCCGTCTTCCTTGCGGGAGGGGCCAGCTTGGGGACATTGATTCATTTAATTTTATTACTGGTACGGTGGGTACAGTGTCTGCCCATTCCCAGGCCTTGTTGGTGTCACCCAGAAAGTTCTCTCCTGCCTGGGAACTGCAGCTTAAGAAAACCCAGGGAACCCTGCCCTGCCCCCTAGCCCTCCCCCCTCCCCCCCCAGCACCTTGTAAAGGCTGACTTCAAGCAGGCATCCTAGCAGCCCCGTGGGTCCCCCTCTGAGGGGCACGGGGCCAAGCACATTTCTTCCTGTGAACAGCGCTGAGGGAGGGATGGTGACAGGCCAACGCTGGATGGAGTAGCCCAGAAACTCGCATTTTCCACCACTCAGGGCCAAACCTCTCATTGATGGTGGTTGTAATTTCACCAGGCCTCTGGCCCTGAGGGACAGTGTTGTGCTGGCCGCGGAGCTTTCTGGAACGGCATCCAGTGGATCTGTGGGGTCGGTGGTTACTCTGAGGTTCCCAGGCTTCCAGAGCTCATGTCTCCACCCCTGGACCAGCTGTGGCCATGCAGGACGCTGCCACCTGCATGCAGGGGCCTTGTGGCCCAAGGGAAGAGTCCTTGTCTCCAGGAGAGCTGACACAACCTCATGGGCATCCCCCACCCATGGATGTTCTGGAATGTTCTGAAGTCTGGAACCAGGATGGTAAAGGCACCACCGGGGAGTTATCCAGCCCTCCTCCCTCATTCCCCAGATGGGGAATCTGAGGCCCAGAGTCTGTGTGCTGGAATGACCTGGGCTTTCATGGAGGGACCATTGGCGAGGGGGCTGTGGACGGTGCCTGCCCTATCTCCTTATTTCAGCATCAGGGCAGCTGGGTTTTACTACAAAGTGGGGAGGGCAGCAAGATTCATTTTCTGTGTGCCCAGCCTTCTTTCCAGCTCTGCTCCCCGTCACCTCGTGCCCTCTGCTGTACTCTCTGCTGCCCTAGGACTCAGTTTCGCTGCCTAAGTATCTAGCTTGTGGGAACCATCCTCACCCACACACCTGACAAGGGCCTTCCCGAAGACCTCCCCTTAGAGTAGCTGTAATGTAGGATCTTTAGACCCAACAAGGGCAGGCCTGGGGGGACCTGAGTGACCTGGGTCCAGGCCGCATCGCTTCCTGGGCCTCAATATTTTCATCTGTAGAATGGGGCAGGGTAGACATTTGGAGATTTCTGAGCACCCTTTCTAGCTCTGATAGCTCGGAACTGCCCAGTAGGAGGAGCAGCTGGGACCTGGGTCGGGTGGGTCAGGGCCCATCTGCTGCTTCCCTTCCTTGGGGCAGGAGTAGAGGGGGTGATGGGGACAAATAGCAGAGAAGAGGCAAAGCTCTCTGGCCCCCAGGAACAGCATGTGCTATGCAGGAGGAGCATTTGTTACCCATTCTCCTGTGCCTGGAGCCTCCTGGTCCTCCGCTGCCTTCTGGGGAGGGACAGGAAGAGTGGAGCTGTACTTGCCTCCTGGGGGGTGGGGTGGGGAGGGGAGGAGGGGACTTAGGCGGCAAGGGGGCAGTGAACCTGCGGCCCCAGCAGCTGAGCTCGGCGGAGGAGGAGAAAATGAAAAGCTTGGTATCAAATGTTCCCTGCCCCTGCGTGGCCCAGCTGCCCTGGCCTGGTGGGAGCCGGCACCCAGGAGATGTGGGGTGAGTGAACTAGTGGGGCAGTGTGTTGAAGGAGAGAGACCTGGCCCTAGGGTTGGGCGGACATGGGTTTGGATCCTTCCCCACCTGTTTCTAGCTGGGGGACCTTGAGCAGATTAATTAATGTCTGTGAACTGGGGTTTTCTCATCGGAAACACCAAAAAGCTACTTCATAGAGTTGTGAGGAGCCCATGAGAGGCATCAATGGAAAGACCTTAGAAAATGGCTGACATTTAGGACTCCCCAATTTAAAACTTCTGATTATTTTTATTAAAGAGAGGAGGACTGGCTCACCCTCTAAGTGTGCACTTCAGCCTACATGTACTGAGCATCTAGGAGGTTTCAGGCACTGCAGAAGCCCGGTCTCTGCTCTCAGGTTGCTTGTAGTCTGATGGGGGAGACACACAGCCCTGAAATACCACCTAGAAGTGCTGGTAACAGCCATTACCTGGAGGACAAAGGACTGTGGGAGAGGTCCAGTCGGCCCTGGGGGTACAGGTCAAGGAAGGCTTCCTGGAGGAGGTGGGCTGCACGCTGAGCTCTTGGTAAACATCCAACTTGGCAGAGAAAACATGGCAAGGACATGAACAGCTTGCTTGGGGGACACTTGGAATCCAGCCTGTGTTCCTCTGTCACCTGTCGGAAGGTTGTCTCTACCAGCCCGAGGAAAGCAGCATCCTCCCCACCCTAACACTCCCTTTCCCCTAACATTGCTTCATTTTTCTGCCTTTTGCCTTAATGTATGTTTCCTTGATTTTGTTTCTTGTCTGTCTCCGTGAGAACATCAGCCCCACGAGTGCAGCATTATGGGCACAGTTGTGCCCCTCACTCCCAAATTCCTGTGTTGAACTCTGAACCCCTAGGACTCAGAACGTGACCATATTTGGAGATAGGATCTTTCCAGAAGTGATCAAGTTAAAATGAGGTCATTGTGGTGGGCCCTGATCCAATATGCCTGGGGTCCTTGGATAAAGGGGGAATTTGGAGACAGTTGCGTCCCAGAGCCAAGGCCATGTGAAAACTGGGGTGGGGTCTGCTGCCACAAACCCGGGAAGCCCCAGCAGCTGGGAGAGGGGACCAGACCCTTTCCTTGAAGTGCTCAGAAGGAACCAACCCTGCCCACACCTTGCTCTTGGACTTCTAGCCTCCAGAACAGGAGACATGGCATTTCCTGCTCTGTGGTCCTTTGCTACGCAGCCCTCCGGCCGCCCAGGCCGAAGCTGTTGGGTCATTGCATGGCCCCGGTCACTAGGGGGCAACACGCGTTGGCGAGGGCCACATCCTGGGTGGTGGCCCGTGTGGAATGGGGGGACCTGCAGAGCCAGGGCCAGCGTGTGATGCAAACAGGGGGTCTGGTGTCTTCAATCCCTCTCGAGTCTCGCCTGCCCGCTTTCTGTTCTTTCCCGGAGTGGTGATCTTTCCTCTGATCCAACCCTTCTTTCTCCCGCCCAGTGTGCAAAGCTCAGGGGACTTGGGGGCATCTCAGATCTCCCCGTGGGGGCGGGGGAGGAGGGCCGTCTTCAGACTGAGTATTGTCTCCCCACAGGGTCCTGAGACAGGTGCCACCGGAGCTGCACAAGAGTTGCCTCAGAGAGCACACAGTCTGATGGAGGAGACAGAGCCCCATTTGGAAAACCCCTGGTCAGATGGAGGAGATAAGATCTGTGCCCCTGAAGAGCCTCCGGTCTGATCAGGTCAGGGAGGGCTTCCTGGAGGAGGTGGGCTGCACACTGAGCTACACAATCCTGCCCTGGGAGAGACCAGCAAGTATGGCTGGGAGCTCCCAGTCTGATGGGGGAGACAGAACACACATATGTAGACACTAGTAAATATCCCGTAAGAAGCTGCTGCTGGGAGGAGGCCTGGGAAGGCTTCCTGAAGGAGGAGGGCTCTCACGGAGTCTGGAGAAGGAGGGGTACTAATAGGGTGGCCAGGAGGAGGAGTGGGCAGGGCAGGGAAGGCCCAAGTAGGCGCCTCCTTTCCAGTTCCAGGGGAGCTAGTCCAGTGCCTGGACTCACGGGTGAGTACGTGACCGGCACAGCCTTTCAGTGGGCTTCCTAGCCATCACGAATCACCCATTTTTAGCAGGGAAAAAAGGCTGTTGACAGGGGACAGGAATAGCTTCTGAAGCCTCCCTTCATCCCTGCCGCTGTGCTCCTCTTTCCCCGAAACGTCTCTGCAGGCCCGGGCCTGGAAGGCAGTGCACGCCCACAGCGCCCTCTGCTGGAAGGCATCAGACAGCACCGCAGGCTCTGCGTGCCAAGGCATTTGTGCGAACAGCCCCGCATTCCGGCTCTGTGGAAGCCCCAGATTCTGCGGTCAGGAGTGAAAGATAGGCGGGAACTGGGTCAGTACCTGAGAGGGTCCATATCTGCAACCTGCAAGATCTTGGAGCTTAAGATCTACTTGGAGTGGCTGAAGGAGCCACCATAGACAACAGTCCCACTCAGCCCAGAGCTTACTGGAGGCTCAGGAGCTCTGAGTATCCAGGGCCCCGCCTCCCCCCAGGCTAGGAGGGGACCTTCTCCCAACGGATGACCTATGTCTCATTATATCGAAGAGGATGTGTCCCTTTCTTTCTCCAACCCTGGATCTGGGGTGGCTAGACTTCAGGTGAGTGGTCTGGATGCTTCCAGAAGGGATTCATCATTGGGAGATTCTAAGTGATGCTCCTACGAGAAGGAGGGTAGCTGCTGCTGGAGGGCAGAACGAGAGAGCTTGGCAGAGCTAGGCTAGGAGTCAACATACTGTTTTCTCCCATTTCAGACAGAGATAAAGATTAATGAAGCCTAAGGGAGCTCAGGTTTCTCAGGACGCCAACAGTGCCTTGGAGGGAACTGGCAACCACAGGACAGAGAACCCAGGAGAGCCAGGACCTGAACCTTGGGCTCCCTTCTTCTCTCCTTCTGCAGAGTTCCTGGAGAGAATCCAAGGGTACTGAGTCTCTGCTTTCCTGAGTATGTTTTTCATAGCACGAGGGGCTAGGAGATCCTTATTGCCGCCCTAGCAGGACACACATACACACACACACACAGACACACACACCATGCACATGTACACACACGCACACACACATACACACAAAGTGGCTTTTACAAAATGCGCAACTGGAGAAGAAAAGAAAGCAGCAGGTTTCTTATAAAGATGGAGGTCGTGCCTGCTCATAGGTCAGTGAGGTGCTAAAAGAACTTCAGGTCCCCCCGCAGCCTAGAGCTGTGGTGGGAGGTCAGAGAAAGGGCTTGTCTAGCTCAGCAAAGGCCCATTACCCAGCTGAGAGTCATCCACGAGGGCCACGCCTGTGTGCAGCATTTCTGTTGGCCTTGTCAGTCTCAGCCTGTTGACTCCTCAGATGGTTCCTATTAGGGGCTGTTAGCACATCACAGCGACGTTTTTTGGCCTGTTGGGAATTCCTGTTTTAGTCGCCTGTTCTCCCTGAGGGCTGCAAAGGGATGACCGATGTGAGGAAACAAGGTAAGGTGCTAAAGGATATCCAGATGACTTAGGTTTGCTTTTGGAGGCAGTTTGTGTGGGTTCCAAGACAAAATGGCGGCTGGGGATGATTTCCACGTAAATGTATTTTGTGACCACTAATTGCTTTGGAGGGAAATCGGAAATGTGGGAGGCAGCTGTGCAGAGCATTAGGGTCCTGCTGTACCCCCACAGCTGGGTCAGTTCCTGGAGCACATGGGCTGGACACCCACCAATACCTGTACTTCTCGACTGGTGGCTTTCTCTACCTGCAGAAGTGAGCCCAGCAGGGGCACCCGGGCCGAGGCCAGAAGTGCCACGGAATGAGTGCCATTTCTTAGGAGTGACCCTCAGCCAGTGACTGGAGCTGGAGCACACACCTCATTCCTTCTCCGTGAGCTTGGAGATGGGCATCTACTCTGGTTTCCAGTGGGATGAAAGTCCACACTCATAGCCGTAACCTTCCCTTTACTGGTGTCCTTCGTGTTGCTCTTTTACTTCCTCACCTGCCTCAGGGTGTTTCCGGGGATTGCACAAATACACTCTTTGCACTGAATCCTTATCTCAAGCTCTGCTTCTGGGGGAACCACCGTGACCAACTTGTTCCGATTTTCCCAGGATTGTTCCAATTTTAAAAGTTAAAGTCCCACATCCTGAGACTGCCCCGCACCTCAGTCCCAGGCAGACAGGGACGATGGGTCACCCGAGGGGGGATCCCAAACCAAGACAGATGTGAGCACACGGAGCAAGGCAGACAGACCACTGAACCACCAGTTTGAAAGCCAGGTATCGGTTTTGGAGAACAAAAGAGCAGACACAGTATCATTTGGTCATATCATCAGGTTCATTAGTTTTTACGAGCTAAAGGCCTCTAAGAGAACAGTAGCCACCAATGACAAATAAGCCATTCCTTTGAAAACAGACATGGTCCTACAGCCCCAGGGTGTGGTTTGCTAATTGTTGGTGGATTGAAGACGGCTGACAGTCAGGACTCCCACAGCATCCACGTGACTGGCTACTGGAAAACGGCAGCGGGTGTTCTATGACGTGTCACAGGCACAGAAGGGGACATTACAGTGAGCAGGCAAGGGAACAGGGCAGCACGTTGTAGGCACTTAAGGCTCCGAGGGGGACAAGCACCGGCCATGCCACTTGAGCCAGAGCCACCTGGGCAAATAGCAAAACTACACAGCGTGTGTCACCACATTTGACCACATTGAGGCAAGGCGCTTTGCCTTGGGAAGCGGCGGTAAGCTGAAGGCAGCTGGCTCTGAGCCAAGGAGGTTTGCAGCATGAACAGGAGGAATCCCACTTTGTCAGGTGATCTGGGAGGCGGTTCAGAGGTCAAAGTCAACAGGCTGAGGGCCTGGAGAATGCGTGGGTCAGGGAGCTCCATTGTAGGGGGCTGGGAGCCTGGCTGGGAGATGCTGCCAAGCTCCTGACCTTAGGACATATTTCTGCAGATCAGATTATCCAGCTGCAAAATGCCACATACGCCCCTGCCCTGGTTATTTTTATACTGGCACTGCGGAGCCTGCTCCAGCTGAGGAATGCGCCCATTTGGTGGGGGGAACTGATTTCCCTAGTCCCTGCTAGATTGGTGGGAAAAAAAAAAATCTCCCAAATGCCACGGCAGTGAACACACAGCCCATTCCTGGGGTAGCAATGCCTCTTTCCCTTTCCCTTTCCAGGGCACTAGGATGCAGAATGCATTTGAGTTTGGGGACCACTTGGGAGAGGTTCCAATACGCAAGTAGTGAATAGCAGCATTTGGACCCTGCAATAGCAGGTGCTTCTCACGGGTTCCAGTGGGGCTGGTGAATGGGGTGGCCAGTCGCCAGGCGGAGGCTGCACACAGATCAGGGGAGACTCCTTTTCTCACTTCCTTTCATTGGGGGTCCCTGCCAAGGAAGAGGGAAGATTCCCCTCCTAGCGAGCAGGTGAACCCGCCCCCCCCCCCACAGCAGGTAGTTTTCGAACTCGCTACTCCATTCACCCTGTTACAGCAGCCGAGGACAGGAGATGTCTGTTTTGTCCGCAGGCAGGGGAAGGATGGGGAAAACGCAAGTGCTACCTGGAAGCCGGTGTTTATTTTCAAATCCAGAGCAAGTCTGCCCAAGTGTGGGGCCCAGTTTTCCCAGGATCTGGAGTTGATCTCAGCTGAGGGGGCCCGGAGGGAGGACTCTATGTGTGGCAGGAGGTTGGATCCTTGGGACACTTTTTGGCAGGGACTCCCTTGTCCCTCCTGGGAAAGGTGGCCCATCGCAGGCGCTCCTGCCAGGGTCCCACGCTGCTCTAACCCACCATCGGTGTCGGAAAGCTCAGGGGCTGTCCTCTAGTGCAAATGATGCACCATCTGAGGCCACCCCTACATACGGCAGCATCAGAGGTTGGGGATGTGGCAGGCGAAGACATACTCGCCCCGGCATGCCAGGGAGTGGGGAAGTGGTTCATGGAGCAGACATTCTTCAGATACTTCTCACCAAGCTCCGAAAGGACGGGAGCACCAGCCGATGTGTTCACTCTGCTGCCCCAGGAGGCCTGGCATACAGGAGGTTCTCAATAAAGGCTCTTTGAATGTCAGTGCCTGAAGATCCCTAAGGGAGATCTAGACCAGTGTTTTCCCAACCGAATAACCTGGGGGAGAGCAACCTTCTGAATCACCTCTTTGGAGACTGACAATACACATTTACATATTCATGACTCTGAGTCTGTCTTGACCTAAAGAAGTCTGTTTTCCTTGTGTTTCCCCAACATATTTGCCTGCTGGACAGTTTCTCGTGAATTGCTAATTCACATATCAACCAAGGAATAGTGTTGGAAATGCTGATTGAGTGTAACCTCCTCATTCTACAAAAGATGAAACAGGGCGCCGAGAAAGCAAGCAACTTGCCAGAAGTCACACAGCACGCTGATGGAGTTTAGACCAGCACTGAAATTCCCCGGTGCTCCTCAGTGTTCTTGCCGCTGAAGGCGGCCTCTGTTGGACAGGGCCATTAGGCATGTGCACTCTCCTGATCCTTCAGCCAGGCAGGGCATAAATGTTTCTTTGCATCACCTAGAAGGCAAGGGCTAGCTTAACAAAAAATCCAGATCCAAGTTAATCCCAATTGCAGGAGCAGTGTGTCCCTCCTTGAGAATTTCTGGAACCATCTTAGCTTCAGTGCATGTGCTAATTACCTAAGGTTCTTATTTTTTCCTTAAAGCTAATCCCTTCTGCTCTGGGCTTGGCAATCCTGGGGGCAGTTTCCGGAGACTGCGTGTCATCTCAATACCTCTGAAGGCCTTTAAGAAATGTCTCTTATCCAGATGTCCTCCAAAGCCCTGGGGTTATTTGATATCCATGAGGATTTGTTCCTCTACCCCTTTGGGTGCTAGGCACGGGAGCCAGGGGGTGTGGATGTCAGCGGCCCAGATTTCCAGCAACTGTTCCTGGAGCAGGATCCGAGGACATTCCCTGGAGAAGGGGGTGGTACACCTACCACCTTGCTGGGTTCTCGGTTACTCCTTCCAGTTCCACACTGGGCCACCTTGAACCTGCTCACTGTCCACATTGAGCCTGGAGACCCTGAATCAGGTGGCTCGGGAGGCTGGTGGCCCAGTCCAGTCTCATCGTGTTGAGAGGAGAGGGGCCCAGAAAGCACACATAACTGGTTCAAGGTTACACAGACAAGTCCATGGTCACTAAGGGGTAAGCATCACAAAGGCAGAGAATCTGGGAAAGTTGGAGCAGGGGCAGCGCCCCAGCTCCTGCGCACCCAGCAAGGGGAAGCCACTTGCCCAAACGAGTGCCAGGAGTTCCCACCCTCGGCCTGACAGGTGCTTCCACTAATGGTGGGCCAAGGAGGGGATGTCACACCCCTCTCTCCCTACCCCGAAGCTGGGGCTGCTGGCTGCATGAGTGTTACTTTTGTGCGGGGAGGTGTGTAGGGAGGCGACAAGGCTGTCCTCACACCTGCTTGAGGCCTTGAGCAAGAGAGCCTAAAACCCTTATCCCGCTCAGTGGCACTGATTTTAAGCCAACGGCCCAGACTGTCATCCATGCGCCACCTGGGGTGGTGGTGGCCACGGTGCTGGTGACTGCCCGGCTGGGTTCCTCCCCAGAGGGTGATTCTAAAGCACAACACTCAGCCAAGCAGCAGACAGGACTTTATATGAGGTCTCCAGCCCCTTCCCCTCCCTTGGGGATGGATCACCAGGTTTTCGGAGCCTCAGCTGGACCCCAGGGGAGGGAGGCCCTCCTGGGGGATTTTGCAGCACGGCAGGCGGGCAGGGCAGGGCCCCAAATCCAGGGCAGGCTGTGTGGGGGGCAGGATACCACATCTTCTTCTCTACGCCCGAAGGGCATTCTGCTGGAGCCCCTCTATCCCTCCGCACCTGCTGAAGACCAGGCATTTCTCGAGTCTTCGTGAGGCTGGGACGTGTGCCAGAGCCCACAGCCCCTCCACAGGTCAGTTTGCTCTGTGGGGACCTCCAGATCTCCCTGGAGAGGGACTGGCTTTGTGCCAGGGCCCTGGGGCCCGAAGGGACCACTTGGTGAAGAGACATTAAGGCCTGGAGAGGGTGGTGTGTGGGTTCAGCCTGGAGTCCCAGGCTGCTGGACTTCCAGAGGAGTCTTCAGGGCAGAGACGACTGGGCGCCAGCCCCCAGGGAATCTGAGGCTGCGCCCGTCACCACAGGGTACATGTGGGCTTGAGAGAGGGAAGTGCCCAGGGTCTCTCTGCTGGACAATTCAAGAGTCCTTCATTTCTTTGAATAAATCCCCCTCCCAGCTGAAGCTCTTGGCCCCAAATGCGCTGCAGCCAAGCACTGGTTCTTTGTTGCAGAGAGGGACCCCGAGACCCCAGAATGGAGCCGACGCGGGGGCTCGCGTGCCCCTCAGCGCCAGCGGAGGTCGCCTCGCACAATTCCTGAAACTGTGCAAATTATTTAAGGTGTTGCCTGGTTTCTCCACCGGCTTCTGTGACCATGTCTATTTTGTTTGGACTATTTTTGCACAGACTGAAGCTTAGTTTTCACACCTCCACTGGCAGGGGGTCTCCTCTTGGCCTCCCGCCTCCTCTTCTCAGACTGGAGGTCACCGAGAGTCTGCAAACTAGAATATACTAAGGGCTTCCAAGCCCGGGGAAAAGGCCCCTGAGTGACTCTTTGTAACATGTTGGGAAGGATGGTTCTCCAGTGGGTTTGTAAGTGGGATTTCGGGGTGCTGGACTGTCACCGTGGAGACAAGGTGGTCTCCCGTGCCTAGACGCGAGCTCGCGGGTCTGGTTACTGACAGTCTTTGGGTTCGCTCATCCACCCTTTTATTTTGGGGGGGCGTTGCCCACGGGACCCTCTTCCAGAGAGAACTGGGGTTTAAACTGTATTTTCTCTCTCCCCACCCCACGGCTGCCTGGGCATCCGGCCGAGAGGAACCTTGGGAGCATCTAGAGATCTAGTCCAACTCCCTCACCTCACGCACTTCTTTTACAGGTGGGGAAACTGAGGCCCAGACAGGGGGTAGGGGCTGGCCTACAATCGCACAGCTAGGTGGTAGCAAATTTGGGATTGAACTCAGGCCTCCTGACTGCCAGTCCAGGGCTCTTTCTAGCAACCGTTATATTGGCTACAGCTGCAAAAGCTCCCCCCGCCAGGCCCGCATGGTCCCCCCCTCTCCTCCCTTCCCGCCCCGACTACACGTAATTCGGGTTATAGCAGAGCATGTTGAACTCCAGGTTCTCGTCCCAGTGCCTCAGCAGCACGAAGAGCTGGCGGGCGGCCGCCTTGAGTGTGCCCCGCGTGCGGCCCTCGGGCACCTCCTGCTGCTCCAGCCACCAGTTGGCTTTGGCGGCCACCAGCTCCCACTCAACGAAGTAGGAGGCCGAGCTGTGCTCCAGCCACGCCAGCGCCACCACCGTGGCCCACAGCTTCCCCGTGTGTTCTGTCACGGCCCTGGGCTCCCAGCCTGGCTTGGCCTCCCCCAGAGGCTCCGGGGAGAAGCCATCACAGGAGGGGTGCTGCGCGGAGGGGCTGGGGCACAGCTGGGGGCTTGGGGTCTTAGACTCAGGCTGGCGGGCGGTGAGGGACACTCGGTGGCAGGTGAAGGGTGAGGTCCACTTGAGCTTCTCCATGGGGATGTGGATGGCCTCGCAGAAGGCTTGGTTGAGCAGGAAGGCTCCGGAGGCCAGCTGCAGAGACACCTGTGTGTGGGGGAGCCCCTCAGTGGGCCTCAAACTTTTTAGCCTGTGGAGTCCCAGGCCGTGCAAAAGCCTGGGTCCACATAGCCCGCCCATTCGTCCCCCCTCCCTGCCCCCAGCCTGCCCCTCGCGCCTGGGAGATCTGCGGGACACCCCGGCCAACCGGGCATCTCTGAGCTTATCCCACGGGCCCTTCAGACTGATCAGGCCCAACCCAACATCTTCCCCTCACACCTGCCTCTTGTCCTGCGCAGGTGGGCCCCGCTCGGCCACTGGGGCCGTCCACTGCCATCCGACACACTCTGGGCAGCTCACCTCCCAGTCCCTCCTCCACACTGATCAGTTTCTAAGTCCCAACAGGTGTACTTTCGACTCAGCTCTGCAACCCACCAGCTGCTTCCACTTTCCTCCCCTGCGCCATCCCCCCAGCTCCTCCTCTTTCCCGAATTTGAAGGGTTTTGGTAAGGCACAGACCATGGCGCTCTTTGGAGGCCATCAGCTCAGTGACTTCAAGTTTCTCTTAGAATCAGCGATTTCCAGATCGCTGGCTCATCCTCAACTATCCCCCCGCCGCCCACCCCCAATTCTCCGGCCCCCAAGCTCTCTCCTCTCTCCACTGCCGGCCATGACTCCTCATCCTTCAGGTCTCGGTCTGACTACTGTACTCCTCAGGCAGTCAGGCTTCCTTCCTCCCTGACCTCAAGCCTGAAGTGGTGTCCCTCCGGCCGTCACATGTCCCGCACTAAACCCGACCTCTGCTCTCACATCGCCCAAGCATCAGGAGTGTCTGGTTCCTTGTCCATGTCCCCACTAGGCACTGAGTGCCATGAGCTCAGGGACTATGTCCATCCAGTTCAAGGTTGCCTCCCAGGGTCTAGCACGGTGCCTGGCCCCACAAACACTTAATACAAGCACCGTGCTCTGCAGCCCAGGAGGTTTGGAAATTCAATGTGACACTATGCGTTGGGTGTGTGGGGCCTGGGGCTGTGTGGTGCAGCTCACACTGGGGCCCCTCTCCCAGCACCCTCTAGTCCCCAAGCCCCGCTGGGCCCCCTTGCTCTTCAATGCAGAGACCCCCCCCCCCCGCCCCCGGGCTTCTCACCCTGCCACAGCATGCTGGGCTGTCTGCAGAGTCGCTTGCTAAACATGGTGCGTGTCCCTGGGGTGTTAATTTTACTTACTTGTGAGCTATTTTGAGGCTTATTTTTATGTATTGGAAAATAAACACACATAGATGGTGGAGTAGAATGCAAAATTCCTGTGAATTTTTTAAAGCAAAGAGAGCAGATTGCAAAGAATATTCGTGATGCTGGTGCTGGCTTCTAGCAACACTCTTAGGCCCCCGGCCCTTGCCCTGCTGGCTACTTGGGTGGGAAGCTCTCAGTCTTCTTCCCTTTGTGAAGGGGGAGAGGTGGGCAGGAGGCTCACAGGAAGGCCCCTCGGAGTGTGTTGGGGGTTGAGGTCTGGGGTCTGGGACACTCACCAGCGGGATATAGTCGAAACTCTGGCTCCCCGGGGTTGACTCTGGAGCCTTGGTCAGTGGCTTGCTCAGGAAGCCCTTGGCTGCTCGAGTCAGCAGCCTGGACTTGCTCAGATTCAGCCTGTGTGGGTGGAACCGGGCAAGAGTGGCCAGAGCTGCCCCCCTGGTGTCCCTGGTCATCCCACCCCCCAGCGCCCGCTCAGCCGCCTCCGAAAGTCAGGGCCAGAAGGAAGGTGACAGATGGCTTTCTCCGACTTCCTCATTTGACAGCTGGGGAAACTGAGGCCCAGGGAGGGGGGCTTGCGTTTCCCGAGTCACTCAGTGAGTTAGCAGCAGCCTAGATGAGGAACACGTTAGTGTTCTTTCTGTGACCCTCTTCTGATAGTGTATTCTTGTTTAGCCCAGTGGTCAGAGAATCTTAGGCTAGCCCTCCCAGGGGGTTTGCACCTGCATGGAGACCATGGACATGTCGGGGGGCTTCCACAGTGCGAAACCGGAAGACAGTGTATCTGGGGGTAGGAGGCCTTCTCGATACCCTTCAGATTGTTCATTTTTGTCTAAATGTCAGGCTGGGCCTGCTTTCTGCCTCCCAAGCCGGGGATGGCCCCGGGGGTCAGCCTACCTCTGGTGGAAATCCCACGTACCTGGATCCAAAGAGAGAGTCTGAGGTCTTGAAGGAAGAAAGGGTATTGGTGGCCAGACTGCGCAGGGGACCTGGAGAGCCACAGAATGACGGTTGGGGCCAAGCGGGGAAACAGAGGCCTGGAGAGGAGAAGGGGCCTGCCTACATCCCTAGGGGTCCAAGCTAACCGTTAGGCTGCAGGGCTGCTTTTGACCCAGGTGGTGTCAGGAAGGGTGAAATACGTATGTTCACGTGTAAGAAATAGGCCTCCAAGTTTCCGTGGCTGGTGGCTGCTGGTGTCTTCTGGAAGGTTACCCATGGGAGGCAGTGATGGCTTCGTATCAGACCCCTCATCCCTGAGTGGGGACATCGAATTTCCTTCCCTGGCACATTGCTGGAGGCTTTTAAGCAGAGTTAGGTGGTAGAATGGTCCCTCAGCTGGGAACTGGGAGGTCCGGTTCCAGGCCCGGTGTTGTCACTAACTTGCTGTGTGACCTTGGGCAAGTCACTTTACCTCTCTGAGTCTTAGTTTCCACGTCGTTAGATTAAGGATACTCCTATTAATCTCACACAGGGATGTTTTGAGGAATAAATGAACCACTGAGGACTTTGTTGGGCTAAGACACTCTCCTGGCCCAAGGATCAATCACTGCCACCATCTTAATTAAGGACGGAGTTGGCTGACTGCCTACTCACCTTCGGAAGCAACATACTTCTCACGGCCCGGGGACGTGATCTCACTGAAGGGCGCGGTGGGGCTTTCCTCCATATCTACAACAGATGATGAAGCCAGTGAGGCCTGAGCTCCTCTGGCCCTCCCTTTCTCACCTCTCATCCTCCCAAGGAGAGTGAAGGTCCAAATTCACAGTACCTGGGGGTGGGCTGGGGGAGCAAGGTCAGGGTTTCCACCCCTGCTTGTGTGGGCCTTTGTCTTCCAGAGAGAACACCATTGCTCCCCCATAAGAGTCAGATACACCTGGATTCAAATCCCAACTCCCCCACTAACTAGCTGTGTCACCCCGGGAAAGTTACTTCCTTTATAAGTTTAGACTGAAAATTGGGGATCGGACTATCCATCTCACAGTGTTGTTGTAGGGATCAAGGGAGGTAATACCCAGCTAGTGCTTAGTGCCTGGCCCAAGGGAAGTGCTCAATAAAGCCCCGAGCTATAGACCTAGCAGGGCAATGGGAGCAGGTCAGGGGCCTGAGGGTGGGGGGAGAGGTGGGCATCAGCTCACCAGGTCTGTGCCTCACTGAGGAGGGGCTCATGCCAACTCTGCAGGAGGCACCAGAACATGGCACTGACTTGTCAGAGGGCCCTGAGCCTCAGTTTCCCCATCTGTAAAATGGGGGATAATAACTGTACATAGTCTGTTCAATATGCATCATCAGGGTGATTATTCTTATGATCGTTATTTCAAGGGCTGGACCAGGATGGGCAATATACCACAAGGGAAGAGTATAAAATATGGAAAAGTCTTCAGGCACACAATTTATCAAAGCCTCTGTCTCCCCTCTGAGACCATTAGTGGCTCTGTGAGGGCCCAGAAGCTCTGTTTATCGCTGGGGGCTCGGGGGCAGCACCACAGCGAATTAGGGACTGGATGTGGAGCAACTGAGGCAGGCGGGAGGCCAGCAGCATGGTAGTTCACCTCATGGGCTCTGGAGCCAAGCACTGCCTGGGTTCAAGTCTTGGCTCTACCATGTATCTGCTGTGTGACACTGAGTAAGTCACTTAACTTCTCTGAGCCTCGCTTTCCTCACCAACTTTGTCAGACGCTTGGAGGAAATTAGATTAGAACAGCGCCCAGCACAAAGAAAACTCACAGGACGTGTTAGCTATTGTCATCCTTGGGAGAGAAAGGGCTTGGGATAGAATAAGAGTTTAGAAGTTACAGACACTTGGGTGTGAATCAGAGGTCAATGAAAAGAAGGGATTGGGGTGCCTGGGTGGCTCAGTTGGTTAAGGGTCCGACTCTTGATTTCGGCTCAGGTCATGATCTCAGGGTGGTGGGATCAGCCCCACGGCAGGCTCCGGCTCAGTGGGGAGACTGCTCAGGATTCTCTCTCTCCGTCTGCCCCTCCCCCTGCTCTCTCTCAAAATAAAGAAATAAATCTTAAAAAAAAAAAGAAGGGATTTGTGATTTTGATGGAAGCCATGGGCCACCAAGAACTGGGCTATGGAGAAATGAAAAGGTAGCTAGAAATTTCCTCTAGACGGGAAGCCCAGCTTGGCTCAGGGGTTCCAGCAGCTTCCCCCACCCCCAGTTTGGGAGGCTCTGAGGGACCAAAGAGCTGGCAGAGCTTTTTAGTTCTGTAGTTACGCATTCTTCTACCCCTCACACACTGTTCCTTTTTTTACTCCATCAATGTCTGTGAGAACTTTCGAGTCCCCCAGGTAAAAAATTATCATGATCTGGGTGTCTGGCCTAGGGGCCAGGTGGGACTTCTGATGTCCTTCCCATGCATAGAAGAAGGCAGGAGATACATGAGAGGGCACGAAGGAAGGGGTTAGGACCTACTGCAGCAGCCAGGCTGTCTATGGAGGGACCAAAAGACATGCAGACATTCAGGAAACAGAGGGTTAAAGCTATCCTGTGAATTAGTGCCAGGTCACAAAAGGGTCAAATCATGGATGCTTAAGCCATAGGCACAACGAAATCAGGCAAAGGCAGAAAGGAAGCTTTGGGAATTCTGAAAGAAGCAGATGGTAGGACCCAAACAGATGGAACTACCTCTTGGCCCTCGCTTTTCCCCTTGTTTATTAGTTTTCCTGGCATTTGGTGCCTGGGAGGACTCAAGAGATTGGAGTCAGGGAACAGCCCCTGGGCTCTGCAGACTTTGAAAGGGGAGAGGTGGAGGGATGGTGCGGGCCCACGGCCCCCGGCAGCTCTCTCAGCAAAGCTGTGTTCACGGAGGCATACTTGGGCCAAGCTGAGCCTCCGAGAGCCTGGGAGGCCTGGCCTCACCCTGGTCCTGCAGGGGGCCCAGAGGGCAGACTCAGAGCCTGGCTTCCAGGGGGCCTTGGATACCAGGGTGCCTCTGGGGCCCAGGCTTCAGAACACGCCTGAGGCAGCTCTTACTTAGGTTCTGGAATTTGCCATCTCCTGCTGCCGAGTCTTCCCCGAGCAGGGTCTGAGACCGTCCGAAGCCAGCAGCAGCGCCCCTCCACTGTCGGGTCAGGACCTGAGAGTTGATCATCCGCCATGCAGCACCTTCATGAGGACAAGGAGAAGGGGTCAGATGGATACACTTGGGTCAGTCCTTGGCCTCTCCCCCAGGGCCGGCAGGAATGATTCTGCCTTCAGTCTGTCACTTGTCCAGAGACAGAAAGACATTGTACAACGTAAGACCATGAGCTTTGGAGCCAGAATGACCTGGGTTTGAACCTCAGCCCCATCTCTTAGTAGCTGGATGGGGTGCTAGCCACTTTGTGCCTCAGTTTCCTCATCTGGAAAATGGGGATAATAACCTTGCCAGGTCCATGCTATGGCCAAGACAATGCTCAGGAAGCAGCAATATTTTCTAGTTAGTTAAAAGTCTGCTTTTCTCAAGAACACCCAATTTTCCTTCTCTCCTAGTTTGTGGTCTCAGAGACCAGGGTCCCCATTCCCCTCCCACAGGACAGGGCCTCACCAACGGGGGACGGATAAAGAGAGATGAAGCTATAGCACTCTCAAGTGTGTTTTGGGGAACCCCACTCTTGGAGAACACTAGTCTGTAAACTATTCCTTAAAAAAACGAGGAGTTCTAAGGGGAGGTAAGTTTGGAAGAAGCTGCAAAATACAGTCCCTTCTCTGAGCCTCCTGATGTATATTAACATACTAAAGGCTCTAACAAGTTCTGCAATCAAGAAAACACTGGGCGTTGAGCTTTATTTAATCCAGTGGTTCCTACATGTATTTCCTAAACTGGGACTTCCTAGTTTGTGCTGAATGGCCATGCTCAGGAAATGCAACTAGGGTTCTAGTTTCCTGAACCACACTTTGAGAAGTACTGATCCAGGTCTTAGGGGGCTGTGGGACTTGAGTTAAGACATGGGCCAGGTCCCTGAACCTTCTAGGCTGTGGGCTATAGACACTAGGATGGTCTGAGATGGGCGAGGCGGGTGAGATATCCTGAATGTCATTCAGGATGACAAAGCCCAGTGAATGAGAATGTCCAGTGGAGTAACAGTCTGGGCCTCTGGCCAGAACCTGAAATGAGAGCAACCCAAAGAGGGAACAGGGTCCTCGATGATTTTGATACCACAGATAAAAAACAGCAGGGGGAGGAGGGAGACAGGAACAAGGAGAGGCACATTTTGTTTTTAAACATTCTTTAGAAGTTCTGCTAAAAAAAAAAAAGAAAAAAAAGGAACTGCAGAGGATGCGAAAATGTAATTCAGGAAAGAAAAAGTACATATAGTTAATGTACCTATGAAAAGTATCTCACCAAAAAAACTAAAAAAATTCCCCAAAGAGAGATTCTTCCCTTGCCTACGAGCCTGGCAGCGTTTAGAAAGATAAGCAGCACACAGTGTTGGTGAAAAGCAGACCCCCAAACAACCTTTCCAGTCAGGTCACTTTGGCAAAACACATCCCAGTTTTAAATGGGCAGACGTTTTGATCTGCAATCTTACTTTGGAGAGTTAATTAACCCCTAGGAGATAACCAGACAGGGGCACAAAGATGTTCTTTGCACCATAATTTATGATAATCAAAAGGGGAATAAATTGAAGGTCTAGTACCTGGGGGGCTGGTGGCAAGGTTCTGATAAACCTTAAGTGGTAGTGGAGAGGAGTAGGAGAGAGTACAGATTCTGCAGCCAGGCCTCGAGATTCAAAGCCTGGCTCTGCCCCTCACTGCTGTGTGACCTTGGGCAAGTAACTTAACTCCCTCTGCCTCTACCTTCCCATCTGTAAAATGGGGATAATAATAGCATCTACTTTGTGGAGCCGTGTTGAGGATTAAGTCATTCGATGTAGATAAAGTGCTTTGGACCACTGTCTAATTGATGATGAAAGTAGAAAATACTGCAGCTATTAAAGTGGTGATAGACAGTCACCTTCATGGAAAGATTTTTTTCCACACCCACATTTGGTAGAACACAGCATATATTGGTATAATCCAATTCATGAAAAATTATCCTTTGATTTCTCTACATGTAGATATTCACAGCGAGAAGTCTGGAAGGATAGTCACACCAAGGAGGTAATTAGTTACTCATTTCTGGATGACTGTCAATTCCAGGCATTTTTATTTATTTTATGTCTTTCTATATTTTAGAATTTTCTACAGAGAGCACACACATTGTCCCAATTGGAAAAGTACAATAAAATCCTATTCATTCGGTGGGGAAAAGGGAGTGGGGTGGTTTCATTGCCTTCTGCAGAGCAGTGGCGGGGGGGTGCTCATGTACCCACCACCCTATGGTGACTGAATCATCGGCCAGGAGCCTTTTTGCTTCTAGGCCATTCCTAATACCCCTCTTGGCAGGTCTGTGCTCCTTTGTGTCCCAGCTCCCCTCTGACAGCCAAGGGGGGGCTGCTTGGCCCTCACACGTGCCCATCTGCCTTACCAGAGTTGGGGTACCCCACCACGGTGGGCAGGTACCGGCTCCTGCTCACGTCCACAGGCACAAAGACCGTATACTTGCTGATGACGTTGCAGGCCTTGCTGGCGTGCACAGCATTCACCTGGTAACGGCGGCTGGACCCTGTGGAGGGAGAAACCGGGGGTCAGTGTGTGGATCCGGAAAGTCCTACCTGGCACAGAACTTCTGGAAGCTAAAGGAAGGGCTAGACCAGTGGTCCCCATCTTTGGGATTCCATAAGCCCTTAAAATCAAGGGGTCTGCCCACTTGCCAGTTAAGGAGATTAACCCCCACCCCCAAGATTATTAACCTCCATCAACGTTTCATAAAATAAGGACATTTTAATGTAAAAGAGCTAAGACATCTAGGACAAAAAGATAGTTACACCCCTTAAATAACTTGAGTGTTATTAAAAAAAATCCTCTAGGTGTGCCTGGTGGCTGTCAGTGGAGTGTGCCACCCTCGATCTTGGGTTGTGAGTTAGAGCCCCAGGTTGGGTGTAGAGTCCACTTAAAAATAAAATCTAAAAAAAAAAAAACAACAACCAAACAACAACAACCCAACACCCCTCTACGTCACCTGTATTCTCTATTTTCATTTTGCAGCTATCCGATAAAAACTTTGCTGCAGGATTTCACAGGTACCCTGGCTGGGTGGGGACCCCTGGTCTGGCCCATTGGGACAATCTTGCAGAGAAGATTGAAAACCAGAGAGGGAGAGCACAAAACACAGGGTCACACAGTGAGTTAGTAATGGCCCTGGGATCAGAACTCAGGATGATCTGACCCCCAAACCCAAGTTCTTCCCACGGAACAAGTGAGCAGTCTCCATGGCTGGCTGCCTCTGAGGGCTGTGTGAAGAGTCAAGGTGGTGAGGGATTGTACAAATATTTTGTAAACTGTAAGGTGAGGTGCTCAGAAAAAAAAAAATGTGTTATACAAAAGTACAAATAATGTAAACTATAAGCAATATATATTACTGTATAAACAAAGCATGAACCTATCACAAATAGTGTTCTCTGTATCTATACCAATCTATTCTCCAAGCGTGCACCATCGTGATCTCAGGAATCACTGTCTTAGGAATGTTTGCCCCAATTCCTGAACTAAATTAGTTCCCTACCATCCCCGTTATAGGATTTCTTGGATCCCTGTATTTCTTAATAGTACTCAGGACAAATGCACTCAATTAATCGTGTGTATAATTATTTGATTCATGTCAGTTTCCCCGCTAGTCCGTGCCATAAGGATGGGGATTGTGGTGGTCACTGCACTGTTGAGCCTGGCCCCGGGATGATCCAAAAGTAATAAATGGCGTTGATGAGTGGGTGAGTGGACCAACTAGGTCTAGTGGGTTCCGTAAGAAGGTGTGGTCCCAGGGGAGCAGGTCAGGGGCTAGGGCTGGCCCCATTGTTCTGTCTCTGGAGCCCTACAGGGGGCGCTGCAAGGAGAAGCCCTGGGAGGTGAGAAGGAACGGGGGACTGCAGCAGAGGGAAAAAGGAAAGAGAGGACAGATCACCGGATCACGGGACGGGGTGGGAGGGGTGGAGGAGGCCAGGGCTGGCGGGGAGGCGTCTGGGGGCTGGGGGACGGGGGTGATCAAGGAAAGGATGGAACCCTGGGCTGTGTGTGTGTGTGTGTGTGTGTGTGTGTGCGGGGAAGGGGGAAGTGGAGGGTGGGGCTGGGAGTGCTGGGGCAGAGGGGAGACACCTGGAGGCAGCGGTGGGGGACAAGAGGTGGAGCACTAGACACTGGCAGGGCTGTGGGAAGAAGGAGGTTGCCGAAGCCTGGGGAGGAGAGGGGGTCACCGGTGGGTGGGCCGGGAGGGGGATGGGGCGGGGCCCGGGTGTGGGGAGGAGGAGAGAGGATCGGGGGGGGGGGGCGTGGGATGGGGCATGGGGCGGGGCTTGCGGAGGGGGCGGGGCCCGGAAATGGGGAGGGGGTAGGATGGGGCATGGGGCGGAGCTGTGAGGAGGGGCTCCGGAGGCGGTCCGGAGCGCGCAGGCAGACTCACCTGGCTCGATCTCGCCCTCGCGCTCCGCCAGCTGCTCGAAGTCGCGGATGATGGCGCGGGCCGCCAGGTGGTGGAAGGTCTCGCTCCACAGGTCGGCGTCGTGTGCCCCTCCCCGCTCCGGGCCGGGGGGCCCCAGCTCAAAGGTCACTTCCCACTGCAAACGTTGGCTGTCGCGCAAGCCCTTGACCACGGCCTTGCCCAGCACCGGGCCTGGAGTGGGGGGCCTGCCGGGATTGATCCGCTCCTCGGACTCTGCCGGGGGCTCCCAGTCCGAGGACGTCTCAGTCTCGAAGGCGGAAGGGTGATGGGACGGCTCTGCGGGCGGAGGGACAACCAGAGGTCAACCCTCAGGGACGCCATTCCTCCCCAGGGCGCAGATATCGCGAAGCAAGTGCAGCCTTCTTCCCCCCACCCTCCACCTCAAGGAACACAGGAAGCCTTCCCTAGGACAGCTGGATGGTATGGACCTGTCCCCAAAATGGGGCAGACCCACCTCCAGGAATCCAGTGCCCGAGGGAGCCAGATAGGGTGGGGTGGGGACACTTGGGCAGCGAAGAGTGCAGCCACAGGGACATCTGGGAGCCTCAGTCAGCCCAAGGGCCAGGTTGATCGGGGAAAAGTGGGATTGGTGAGGTTCTCTGGCACGGATGGGCAACAGCCTGTCCTTCCCTCCAAGGGCACAGACAAAGGCATTTGCCCTCAATCCTATCATCTGACGCTGGGCTACAGCCAAGAATTCCTCCCTGTCCCCTGGTCAGGTCCTATACCCTGTGGGCACTTACCTAGGTCCCCAGGGCTACGGCTGTCTGAGGCAGGCTTCAGGCTAGACCCAAGATCCGGCTCTTTCATGGGGCTCCAGGTCTGGGTCTCCTGGCTGGAAGGCAGGCTGGGCTGGCAGCCTTGGGGCAGCAGAGAGGGCCTGCGGGCTCCTGGGCCGTGGAGTCTGGGGCCCTGGCTCAGGTCCAGACCACTGTTGAGCAAGGGCTAGGAGTACAAGAGGGAGGGGAGGAGGCTGAGCTCCTACTGGCTGCCCCTTCCCTCCACCCCTAGCCACAGCTCTTCCCCTGGGCAGCCCAGGTCCTTCTGCAGTACCCGAGGACACATAACCTACTCTCCACTACCCATGAGAACCATCAACACAAATAATCCCAAAGCATGGATGAAGTCCAAACCATGGAAAACCATGGAAAATCACATACCATGGATAATATTCTAAACCCACTCTTTTTTTTGCCATAAAGTTTAAAACTTTGTGTGTGTGTTGGGAGGAGGCTAAAATTATCAGCCTTTTCCTTATGTCTTCTCATATGTCATGCTTAAAAGGTCTTTCCCACTCAAAAAAAATTCTAGAATTTTTATGATTTATTTTTGTTTGCTTAAATCTTTGACTCACATGAAATTTATTTTGGTGTAAAGAAATAGGAACCAGCCTTTCCTTGATTTTCTTAGTACAGATCTCAACACCATTTATTAAATATGGTTCATTCATTGAGTTTCTAAGGTTTATCAATTCCCTACCTCTATCCTATCAAAGCTCTCATGTACATTGGTTTTATTTCTGGACTTTCTCTTCTGTGTTGTGGATTTAATCTGTCTATTCTTGTGCTGGTACAAAAAACACCAAAAGGCAAGGGATAAACTGGGAAATATATCTGCAACACGCATGACAAAGATCATTTTCAAGAAAAAGCTCTTATAAATCACTGGGGCAGGGGGAGCAGAGGTAGACTATGGGTTCAGGGCATCTATAGGCAATTCACAGAAAAAGTATCCAATAAACCCATGAAAAAAATGCTCTGCCTCATGAGCATTGCTCTAAATTACAATAAGTTACATGATTTTTTCCACCTTCCAGATTGGCAAATATTTAAACATTTGATGACACCCATTGTGGCCAACAGGGAGACAGGGTTTCTCTCGTGGACCGTTGATGGGAGTATGAACTTGAAATGTGCACAAGCTCATTTGACCCAACGATTCCATTTTTAGAAGTTCTGTGGAAATGCACAGGATGCGAATATCTTTGTGCATGTACTATAGATTTGTTGCAGTGTTGTTTGTAAAAGTGAATATCTGGACATTCTCAAAATGCACATCAATAGGGGTTGACAAGTTATGGAAGATCCATGCAATGGAAGGCCACACAACAAACACTGAAATGAAGGAGTCACATTTCTTCATACCCGTGTGCGAAGATGTCCAAGATCAAACATATTTTAAAAAAGTAAATTGCAACCATTCTGTATTTTGATTGTGGAGATATTTACATGACTATGCGTTCGTCAAAACTCACAGAACTGTTCACCAAAAAGAGGAATTTTACTGAATACCAAAAAAAAAAAAAAAAAGAATTAAAAAGACATTAAAAGTGTAAATTGGAGATTTACTTTTGGATTTTAGAGATATCCAATAATAATTGGATATAATTGGAGATTTACAATGTGATTATTCAAAACATATATGTGTGTTGCGTGTGTGTGTGTGTGTGTGTATTATTTCTGGAAGGGAACACTGACAATCAGTGGGTTCGGGCACAGGGAAGGGGTAATTTTATTTTTACTTTATACCTGCCTGAACTGTTTGAGAGTTTTTATTGCAAACTCTGAGTATGTATTACTTCTGTAATTAAAGAATATTAAATTAATTAAAAATGAATTTTGTGCCTCTGGGAGCACATATGCTTGGTAGGGGGAGAGGATGGGGGGCAAAAGCACTTGCAAGATGAAACAGAAAAAGTGGACTCTCAGGTTTTTAGGTCAACAGTTAACCATGGAGGCTTTCTTATCTCTATCAAGTATTTATTGGGAAGAGGATTGTGCCTCTCCTTTAGATAAGGGCTCCTAGGGCAGGGGCTGGGGTCCTCCTTCCTGTCTCCTCTGGGCCTGAGGTCCTGGAGATGGTACAAGGGTGTGAGAGAAGAAAGGGACTGGTCACTGGTAGGACGGCCTCGGTAGGAGCTGGTATCCAGCCAGGGCTGCTGGGTCCCAAGAGGTCCTTAATCCCCATCTCCCATCAGAGGCTGGGATTCCCCTCACCCCTGCCCCACCATCACCTCCACACTGAGAAACGGACGCTGCTACAGTTTCCATGGCAACGGGTTAGTCTAAGATTCAGCCCTTCACCCAGCCAGAGGCTGCAGGAAGGGTGTACGTGTGTGCGTGTGCATGCATGTGTGTGCGTTTGTACAAGTGTGTTGGGGAGAATCAGATTGGAGAAGAAGCCGAGCAGGCGACCAGGGAGACATGAGCAAAGATGGGTCAGAAGCAAGCAGGAGACAACAGATGCTAAGCTGCCCAGAGCTCTCACCAAGGAGAGTTGCATTTAAAAGACACCTACTGTATACCAGGGGTGCACCAGGCAGTTCATCTCCTATCAGCCATTGCCTGCAAGTCTTCCACTTAGAGTTGTCTCCCAGTCAATACCTGCTGATGGCAGTTAGCTCAATCAGCTGTACAAACTACTCTCCCCATTTCATAGATGGGGAAGTTGGGGCTCAGAGAGGGTAAGCAACATGTTTGAGGAGCGGAGTCCACCTGACTCCAAGATCAGTGTCTTCCGACCACATCAAATGATCCCTGACTAAGCACAGAGAAGGGCCTGCAGGGTCAAGGGGTCAATGTCTCTGCCCTTGGGGAGTGTAGGAGCTTATGGAGAGGCAGGGAGGGCTGGTGGTGGTGGGTGGGAGAGGGGAGACCGAAAGGGTCCTTTTATGGAATTTGACTCACAATGACAAAGCTACATGAAGCCCCTTCTTAAGAAAGTGGATAAGGTATGCAGATAATAACAAACACCAATTTGGTTTGGGACAGTATTTCTCCATCTGGTGGTTTTACCCTCTTCCTCAGGGGAATTTGGCAATGAGTGCAGACAGTTTTGGTCATCATGGTTGAAGGTGGTATTCAGTTGATAGAGGCCGGGCATGCTGCCAAACATTCTACAATACACAGGACAGCCCCTTCAACAAAGAATTATTGTGTCAATAGCGCTGAGGTTGAGAAACTTTGGTCCAGCTGAACAGTGGGTGACTAGTCCCGTTCTGGCTCTAATTCTGAGATGATCTCTGCCCTGAGTGAATGTACAACCCTTGGGATTTGCAGAAGGTGCAGTGTGAGGGAGGAGGGAAGTGAGGGCTTCGCAGGCAGAGGGTCCTGGGTTGCAATCCCCTGACTGGCTATGTGACCGTGGATAAGTCACTTGACCTTTCTGGCCCTCAATTTCCACATCTATACAGAGCGGGGGTGGTCAGCTCCCCCACTCCTTCCTCTCAGGAGTGCTATAAAACCAAATGAGTGTAGATGGGGCTGCTCTTTACCAGCTGGGAAGTGTCGCGTACAGAGAATGGGTGATGTCACTGAGTACTGGGTACCATTATTAGAAAGGGGCTCAGGCAGATGAAGATCCCCAAAAATGAGGAAGAAGACATTCATTTTGCAGTATAAGTAGTGGACAGGCTCCATCCTTGTGGATGAAGCAGGAGACAGCTCTGTCCCCGTCTATGGTCCCCCCGCAACTCCAACCTGCCCTGCTCAGGTACCTGCAAATCAATCTGCCACCACGGGGCATCTGTGCTGGTCTGGTTGGTGAGGTCCTGAAGCTTGGCTTTCCGAAGTCGGTATCTCCTGGCAGGCACTGTGGGGTCGCTGGCTGTGGGGGCCCTTGGGGAGGGCTTGTGGTTGGTGATCTGGTTGGTGCTATATGCCCGCCGTCGCTGGGAAAAGTCTAGACCTGGGTGGGTGGTGACAAGGGGTGCCGTCAGGGTGGAGGTCAGTGGGGAAAGAGAGAGAGGGGCTTGCATGCTCCTTTCCTGCTTGGAAACTTCTTGAGTTATCCATGGCTTGCCTGCTGAAATATTTGTAGATGTCTCACCTCCCTTGGCGTTCAAAGCCTTATGTAAACTGGTCCTAATCCATCTATCCGGCTACTGTCCTTTCTGCTCCTTTTTCAATGTACTGTGTGCTCCAGATGTACCAGATGAGCAATCACTTGTGTATGTGTTTTCTAATTTTCTAGGTGTCACATTTCTACATCTTTGCTCAGCCAGTTTCTACTGCCTGGAATCTCCTCTCCCATCCCACTTCTAAGAATCTGTGCCTTCATTATGTCTCTTGATATCGTCTAACAATGTGTCTTTCCTTGGGACCAGCCCCCCCAGAGCTTATTAAACTTTGCTGTGGTCCCTGTCACTCTGCTTCTATCAAAGTTAGAGCCAACTGTATCTCTTCCACTAGGCAGAGAGTTTCTGAAGGACAAGAGTCCATGTTTGCATCATCCTTGCTTCCCACGCTGTGTTCAGGACTTAGCCATGGTAGGTAATCAATAAATGCCCTATGAATGGAAATTAGCACCATAAAGAGGCTTTGGATGCAAACAGCTCTGGACCTGTCTGTACCCTCCCTCTTGCAGGTTTCATGAGCTTAGCCAAGTTGCTTAAGGGCTCCAAGCCTCAGTTTCATCATCTATAAAATCGGTGGAATAGGATCCATCCCTACAGCTGCTAACTATTCAGTGAGATTCTTTGTATAAAGTGCTCCGCACATAGTAAGTGCTCCGCAAAATGTAGCCATCATGGCCTTCCTGAAGAGAGAGTGAAGCACAAGGAACAGCAGACTAACCAGGATTAGTGGTGGAGTCTCCGATGGATGGCTGGGCATCTTTGGGCTGCCTCAGGTTGAAGTGTGACCCCACGCTCTTGGCACAGTTTCTGCTGTCTGGGCTGGGCCCCTCATCCTGGGAGTGGTAGAAGACGGAGCTGCTGGACCCCTGAGAGTGCAGCATGCTGTACCGTCTCCTCTTGTCCTGGAGGGAGGGAGAGAAAAGAGGGCTGGGAGTGGGGCTAGATGTCAGAAAGAACACCTGTAGGGCAGGCCGGGTGTGACGGGAGGTGGTGGGCGTTCCATCTTTGAGGATCTAGAATAACAGGAAAGCTTTTTGCTTGCTTGAGTAATTTAGGTAGACTTCTGTTCAAGAGATGGTGAATGGAACCAACTCTTCATAACATTTATATTGTTTATATATATATTTAAAGATTTTATTTATTTATTTGACAGAGAGAGACAGCAAGAGAGGGAACACAAGCAGGGGGAGTGGGAGAGGGAGAAGCAGGCTTCCCGCGGAGCAGGGAGCTGAATGCGGGGCTCGATCCCAGGACCCCGGGATCATGACCTGAGCCGAAGGCAGATGCTTAATGACTGAGCCACCCAGGCACCCCCTATATTGTTTATATTTTTAATTATCTTCTTTATTTAAAAAAATTTTTAAAGGTAATTCTCAATGCCACTGCTGTCTCCAAGTAGGTAACCAAAATTAACAAAATGAACCATCTGCTCCTTCCATTCCATTCTCCACGATATAAACATATATATAAAACATAAGGGCTTTGGGGATAATTTTTATTTTACAAGAACTGGACTATATTACTTACATTTACTTACATTTACATGTATCTTGAATTTTGCACTTAAAACATTTTGGAAATCCTGCATATCAACTCTTCTTTTTAACTTTTGACTGCACAATATTCTAGCACTCCTTATTTTTAAGCATTTGCTTTGTGGCCATTTATTTTGCACCACAAAAAAATTGCTACAGTGAATCCTTGGACATAAATCCATTACATCACTTTTATTTCTAGGTGTTAGATTCTTAGAAGGGATTTCTAGGCTGAGAAGTTATGTATTTCTAATTTCTTTTTTTTTTTAAGGTTTTATTTATTTATTTGACAGAGACAGACACAGCGAGAGAGGGAACACAAGCAGGGGGTAGTGGGAGAGGGAGAAGCAGGCTTCCCGCCGAGCAGGGAGCCCAATGCGGGGCTCATCCCAGGACCCTGAGATCATGACCTGAGCTGAAGGCAGACGCTTAACGACTGAGCCACCCAGGCGCCCCTGTATTTCTAATTTCATTAGTTATTTCTAGATTGCTTTCCAGGAGGGCAAGTCATATTTACACCACAATGGGCAAGGGTACCTTTCCCCAAGAGCCCTGCTAGTACCAGGAGAAAACTTTGCCAGTCTCATGGGTAAGGAAAGGAGAAGGCATTTATTTGAGGATCCATTCCAGTGGTAGGGTCCGTTGATGATCTGCTGCCTCCAAGACCTCCAAGGAGGGTCTAGACTGTTCAAAGACCGACCAACATTCTGTTTAGCATCTTCTCCCTACATTTGAACACCCCACTCTCCATAACACAGTAACCATTACCCTGACATGATTCTTAGGAGATAGTATAACATACTAAAAGCTGGAAATATCACACACAATTCTCACTTCTCTTGCAAGATTGAAAACACCTTTAACACAGAGCCCACGCTGGGGTGGGGTCACCCAATTGAGATGGCCGTGTGCCATCCAGTTTGCCATATTCCTCACCACCCCTCTTGCCTCTCTGTGGCCCCCGTGATAATTGCTATCCTTCATGGCATTTTCCCCTTTTATTTTTAGAAGTCCATTTCATTCATTTTATACCTGCCCAGTCCCTCTAGGCAATGAGTTGGTGACTCCTGCTTAAAAATAAAACGAGATGGCAAATCCTTCAAGCAGGCATAGAGAGACTCACTAAAGAGGAGAGATGGGGAAATTTCAGGCAATTCCCCACATTTTAGCATGAATTCCACCTTCCTTTGAGAAGTTTCTCACTTTTATCTCACTTCTGTCACCACAGACAAGAGAATGATCCATGTAAGTAAAACACAAACTTTTCTAAGGAGACATGACCTGAATAGAGCTTTTGGGGAAAGAAACCTGAGTGCAGTTGTTCTGAACTGAGTTGTTTGTCAAAATCACTTTGGGCCGATTATGTCAAATGCAGGTTCCTGGGCCTTACCCTCAAAGACTTTTATTGAGTAGACCTGGGTTGGAGCTTGGGTTCTGCGTTTTATTTATTATTATTACTTTTTAAATTAAATTAAAATTTATTTAAATTCAATTAATTAACATATAGCATATTATTAGTTTCAGAGGTAGAGTTCAGTGACTGCATTTTATTTTTTTTACTTTTTAAAAGATTTTTATTTATTTATTTGAGAGAGAGAGAGAGAGAATGATAGAGAGCATGAGAGTGGGGAGGGTCAGAGGGAGAAGCAGACTTCCTGCTGAGCCAGCAGCCCGATGCGGGGACTTGATCCTGGGACTCCAGGATCATGACCTGAGCCAAAGTCAGTTGCTTAACCAATTGAGCCACCTAGGTGCACCTATTTTATTTTTTAAAAAGATTTTTATTTATTTGAGAGAGAGATAGTTGGAGGGGCAGAGGGGGTAGAGAATCCTGAGGCAGACTCCCTGCTGAGTGCAGAGCTCCACACAGGACTCGATCCCAGGCCCCTTAGATCAAGACCCTGAGCCAAAATCTAGAGTTGGCCACTTAACCCAACTGAGCCACCCAGGTGCCCCTTGCGCTCTGCATTTTAGACACATTCCCCCAGTTTTTCTGCTGCAGGGGATTTTAAGAACCACATATTGCAATGATAGCATTTACCCAAGAAGTGTCACCATGACCACATGCCCATGGCCTGGCAACCAGACCCCAAAACTGTAGACCAAGATCCAATTAGTTCCTAGTGGCCACCAATAGCCTTTCCAGCTAAGGATGGTTTTGTGGGTAATGCTCTGGAGCCCCGCTGTTCTGGAATGTCTAAGATACTTACAGATCTGGGATGGGAGATGTATAAGGAGGCATCACACACAATGCCATATCCCACCAGCCGCTCTCCGGGGAAGAGGGAGCTGGTGCTCACAGGCGAGATCAGGACCTCAGTGGTCTCGGGGAAGACCCACTCCACAGTTACATCACTCAGGACTGGGGCCATGGCCTTCTTCAGGGATTTGATCATCTGTTAGGCAGGGTCAGAACACAGGTTGGGGGCACATGTGAGCAGGGGCATGCAGAGATGAGGAGCACAGAGACCATGTGGGTATGAGCATGACGGGGTATGAGCAGAGAAGAAGACACAATAGGCCTTGGGGTGGCTTGTTCAGCAGTGAATGTGACTCTGAGCTTCTTAGACTACTAGAATGTCAGAGTTGGAGCAGATCTTGCTTCTCTAAGCTTAGCATTTTATAATGAGGACATCTAAGACCCAAAGAAAGTTTGTGTCAAAGCATGGACTGAATAGTGATCTTGAGCAAGTTAATTTGCCTTGCTGGGCCTCTGTTTCCTTTTCCGATAAAGTGAGTTAGTAATTTTCAACTCTCAATGTAGTTGGGAGGATTAGCTGAGATACTGGATTTGAAGTCGCTGCCTCATGATAGGTGTTCAATAAATGACAGCTGTGGTTTTGCATCACTTAGGCTGATTTCTTCAAATGTACTGCAGAGCTGGAGAAAAATGATTTGGGGATTGTGCAAGCCATAAGGGTGCACTCCCAGATCCCCCTTGGAGGAAGACTGTGTCCTTTTTCTGCAAAGAATGCCATTAGGTGATAGTCTCCAGATGCAGCCCCAGCTTTCCAGCCAAGACCACACCTCTCTCTGGAAGCCCTCAGGCAATGACTGAGCACGGCAGGGATACTAGTGTTGGCATTCCAGCCCAATTTGACTACCTAATGGGTGATCTTTGCTCCAGAGCTCCCTGTTGGGTTGGCTGAGACCTTGCCAGACTCGCAGTCTGAAGCTCTCCCTGCTCAATCCTTTCACGGGTATGCATGTGCATTACGGGCTGAAGAGTTCTCCTTCCTGCTTCTTCCTCTTTTTTCTTTCACAGACATTATCCCCCAACGAACCTCTTGTAGTTATGAGCTTCTTAAAACCTGCTCTGTCTCTGCTTCCTGGAGGATCTGGACTGACCCAAGGATTTTTTAAGAGTTCGGTTATTAGTGCCAACTGTGCAGAAAATGGAGAGATGACTACAATCTCCTTGATTTCTGGGTCCTTTAGATGCTTCTGAGCCACCATTTGTCATCATCAGGAATGTGGCCAGAAATGACCCCCAACACAACTCCAGATCCATAGAGGCAGTGACTCTTTCAGAAGTCCCAGTCCTGCCCAGCCAGTGGATGGAGCATGTGATCCAGTGGCTGGAGACCAGTGGATCTAGTGTCCTGTACTAACTCCAGGAGTTGCCTGCTCTGTGGCCTCTACCTCTCTGATTCTCACTGGGGTGTATAGTGGCCTAGTGGGGAGCTTAGACTTGGATGAAATGAAATCTCAGCCCCACCACTGAGTTGCTGTGTGATTGGTCTGGGCCTCTGAGGTACCAGCACCAAAGAGACTGAGCCCCTTTCTCCTACCTTGGGTTGGAGCCGTTCTCCCTCCACCAGAAACTCAGCACTGCCCTTGGACACAGTTGCCAACCCTCTCACCAGTCTGTGGCAGACGTTGGGTCCAATTCCAAAGCTGTAGCACCTGGGGGAAGGGGAGGAGAGAGGGTGCTATTTCCCACCCTCTGTGTCCTCTTTGTCCCTTTGGTGGGGAAAGGGACAGAGCATGATCCAGCAGAGCTATCTTAGAGCTGATCCTAGCATCAGGCAGAGGGTGAAGGAGAAGGCAGAGGGCCATCAGTGGGCACTCACATTCACAACAGCCCATTAACTCCCACCCCAGGACAGAGTCAGAGCAGCAAGAAGGACTTCCTCCACCTAGGCTGCCCTTTGGGAGCTATATGCAGAGGTATGGTGTTATCTCATCCCACCTGAACTCTTGAGGGAAAAAGGCAAACTTGGAAGTTAGTTACACCACCCTAGAAAGCAAGCACTGTAGGAACTGGAGTTCTCTCCTTTCCTTCTGGCATTTTCCATGATACCCCACTTCTGGCACCCCCCAGCCCAGGGCAGCCCAGGATAACCAAGGCCTAGACCTTCAGCCTGTGCCCACCTGGTGGAGAAGGCATGGTTTCGCAGCAGTTCTAGCACCTTGCCGGTGTTGTTGACGGCACCATCTGTGATCAGGAAGAGAAGCCGTGGGTGGCCTCGGCGCACTGGCTGCCGGATGATCCACTTGAGCGGGGAAAGGATGTTGGTGCCACCCATGTCAGCACGCATTGTCTGGATGTTATCACAGGCCATGGCCACGCTCTCCTGCAGGGAAGGGTCATGGACAGGGAAGATAGCCCCCAGCATCACCATATGGCACCAAGACTGTAAGCCCCCTGGAGGATGGATCCTTTGTTTCCTTAGATCTTAGATCCATGGATCCAGGGATGCCTTAGATCCATGCACAGGAGGAACGGATGGCCACTCATCTGGTGTGATTCTGCCCAATAGCACCCCCTATGAATGCCCTAAATGCTGTTTGTGGTGTACTAACTTACCACTGTCCTTTCTTTGCTCCTCATTAAAAATATAAACACCCCTGGAAAAGGCAGCACATCAAGCTCCAATTGCTCAGTACAAATGAGTGTCCTTTTCCGATGAGCGAGGCAGGAGGTGTAGTGGTAAGACCATTATACTAGAAATCTTAAGACTCAAGTTCTGGCCTGCCTGTGTGCTAATCCCTACAGTACTTTGAAGAAATCATGTGCCCAATGTGGGCTTCAGATTCCCTTCCTCCTGGATCAACACTGTGGAACCCAACTGGCCAAGGACTCCTGCCACCGGATGGACATCAGATGTTTTGCTCCTGATTCATGAAGATGCTCTTTCAACACCTGTGCTTGGGATAATGGCATCTATCAAAAGTCTTGAAATGGATATGTACCTTTTGAGCCAACAAGACTAAGGATTTATCCCAAGGGAATCATTAAGGATGGGTGTGGAGTCTTCGCTACAAAGATGACTGAAGAGAAAAATATGGAAGCAACTGACATGCTCAACTGTAGGGATTTAGTTCAATAGGTCCTGATTGATCCGTGTAGTGAAATACTAGGCAGCCATTAAAATTATCTTGCAGATTAATATTACTGACACGGAACTATGCTCATGATAGGCTGTTGTGTTAGAAAGTAGGTTACAGAATGGTATGGCCCGTCTAATCCTATCGTTATTAAAAATGTATCTCACTAATACGTGGAATTTGAGAAAAAAGACAGAAGATCATAGGGGAAGGAAGAGAAAAATAAAACAAGACGAAACCAGAGATGGAGACAAACCATAAGAAACTCTTAATCTCAGGAAACAAACTGAGGGTTGCTGGAGTGGAGGGGTGGGTGGGAGGGATGGGGTGGCTGGGTGATGGACATTGGGGAGGGTATGTGCTATGGTGAGTGCTGTGAATTGTGTAAGACTGATGAATCACAGACCTGTGATACCTGTGTACCCCTGAAACAAATAATACATTATATGTTAATAAAAAATAAATTAAAAAATGTGTGTAAACACATAGAACAAGGTCTGGAGGGATTTATACTGAGCTTGTAATGGTGGTCTTTTTTTTTTTTCTGATGTGATCATGGGAGACTTTTCAATTTTTATTTTTGATTATCCAGATTTAAAAATTGTGGGACAATCAATATATATAATTTTTGTATTTTAAAAACCTATAAAGTTATTTTTCATTGAAACGTGTTCTTCCTTTCTCCCTCCCCTCCCTTACGTTCTTTCTTCCTGTTCCTAGACCTGGACAGGATATGCTCCAGTTGTGAGTGTGCTGCTGGGGCCCCAGTCCTCTTGTTCTAAATTGTAGTTTGAGCCTTGTGAGTTCTATTCTTAGCCCACCTCCCCACTTATTCACTCTGTAACCCTTACAATTCGCTCCTTTAGTTCAACCTTACATGAGTCTATCATTCTCTTGAAACAGAAGCAGGATATATCCTCTCTCTACCCCTTCCTTGAACCCCCTCTCCGTGCACAACCATACTTTGCCCAAAATGGTCCTTATTTTAAAGAGGAGGGATGTCAGAAGACGAGATGTCAGCAAATGGCCTACTCAGAGACAGCCTCTCTAGTTCCCTGCTGTGGGCATCATTGAGTTTCCACAGGGCGTGTGGGCGGCAGCATCTGAGGCAGGCCTCAGGGTTACCCACACTTTCTTTTTCTTCTTTTCCTCTGCTCCTCACCACCCACCCATTCTGGACCCAGCCCTGGCCCCTCCTTACCTCACTGTAGGTCTGACTGGAAGGGAAGAGGGTCTTAAATGTGGATCCAAACCCAATGACATTGAAGAGGCAGGCTGGCATGAGGCTCTTTAGAGCCACCAGCATGGCATCCTGGCGGGCGAGAGAGGGATTTTCAGAGCTCTGGAAGGAGTTACTGGCTGCCACCACCCAGCAGTATTCTTATCCCAGCACAGAAGCAGCCTCCAGACGGGCTTTCACCCCACTGCCCGCACGCAACAGTAACTTCTCCCTCAGATCAAGAAATTTGCTGACAGCAACCAGAGGCTGGACCAAAGCCATCATCATAAAACTTCTCATCCGTGTAGCAAGTCCAACTTCTCAAAGCCCTTCTAGTATGCTTGCCAGTTCCATTTCACCTCCTGCTGATCCTGAGAGGTTAGAGAGAGCAGGGAGCATCCACTCCCTTCTGCAGAAACGAAATCGACATCCAAGGGAGGCACGTGGCTGAGCCGGGGGCACACTGTGGGGTGGAACAGGCTTTCATCCAGGCCCTTCTGCATCCTACGTGCCCTACCTAGGGTTGACTCTCTAGTTAACAAGTCTCTTAGGGGCAGTCTCTTCAGCTCATATTTGTAAAATGCCCAGGAGATACTTTACATGCATTACTTCATCTTTCCATGACCTCACCATGACTAAAGGGGGATCTGGAGTAGAGAATCTGTGCAGTCTCCTCTCTACTGTAAAGAGGCATGGATGTTTGCATCCTCACCATGACCCTTTAGGCAGGCACAATATTATCCCCATTTTATACAAGAGAAAACTGAGGCACAGAGAGGTGCGCTGACTCATTGGTGAGCATTCTGAAAGTAGCGCCCCCAAAGTCTGGGAACATTACAGAGTCCTAATTGGCTTTACCATGCAACACCAGGAGCCCTTGATGAGTTCTGTTGAAATGAATAATGACAAAGAGGAAAGGTGGAGGAGATGGCGGGAGGGATGACGATGATGACGATGATGATGGTAGCACCAGGCAACAGTAAATCTCAAGCAATTACTATGTGCCAAACCCTGTGCTGAGCACTTTCTATTAATTATCTCATTTAATCTCTATAACATGTGTTACAGCACAGTGGATAAGAAGATACATGTTGAAGTTAGCCATCTGTGGGTTTAAATCTCACTTTTATCATGACTAACTTGACCCTGGACTAGTTAGGTCACCCCTCGGAACCTCAGCTTGGCATGTAGTAAGCATTCAGTGAATGGTTACCATCACCAACCCAATGAGAAACGTATGAATAGCAACATTGCTGTTTTACAGATAAGGAAACTGAGGCTCAGAAGGTTAAGACGTTGCACTGGATCACAAAACTTAAGAACAAGACAGCTTTTAAAACATAGCTCCCGAGATCATTATTCATGTTGGCTCTCTGCCGTGGCACAGAGCTCGGGAATGAGGGGCTCTCCCTCGTCCCCAGGTAGCTTATTGATGGCACCCCGGGGATCTCAGCATGACTTCAGAGAGAAAAACTGTTTGTGTTCCAGAATCTAGAAGGAAGCAGTTGCAACTGGATCTTGGCATCTTCCACAGCATACAGCCTTGCAGGCTCCACAGACCTGCAGCCCCTCTCCCATCCCCCTCTGTAAACATTGAACAGTAACATCAATGTTCCCTCATCTCTTTTTTGCCCATGTCAATACATTTTGTTTCTCTACAAAAAAAGTCAGTATCTCCTTATTTTTTCATTAGCCACTAATGAATATTCCTGCTAGCAGGAGACTCTGCTGATCCATACAGATTGTCTCTGCTCACACCTATTAGAGTTTTAAAACCATGTTTTTGGCAGCCAGTGGTAGCTGGAGAATGAGACCAGCTGCAGGAGATTAAATTGGCTGAACTTTCCCCCTTTGTGTGGCTGTTCAGATCTCTATTCTCTCCCACCTTCCTAAGCCTAGTTTTTCCTAAAACAGTCTACTAATGGGCCGCAATTAATGACCCAAGCAAAACCCGCCTATGGCCTCATTGCCAGTGGGGAAAGGAGTGTGTGCCCTGAGTAATTTCTGCACCTTTCTCTAAAAGGGGGCATGTGTAGCAGAATGGATTGTGCCAGGGCAAAGCCATTTGTGAAGGGATGACCTTGAGCTCAGTGAGCTGAACTGGAAAAGAGAGCAGGAGAGACTCCAAAGGGGAAAGGGACTGAGAGGAGAGCCAGAGGAAGTTATTGTCTGAACATTCTGGAAGGTAAAGGTTGGAAAGGTCTTTAGTTCAGGAAATGGATTTCCATTCATAAACTAACTCCATTTAACTGGTAGTAACAGCCTGGAACCCAGAGATGACAAGGATATAGAGAATGAGTCCAAGCTCAGCATGAGAAAAAATGCCATGGTCAATTATTGATGTCTGTCTGGCCTTGGGAGAGGGGAACAAAGGGACATGTGACATATGTTTGCCCTTCCTGAATTAATCTTTCCTTCTCATTTTATAGAAAGGATAACTGAATCCCAGAGGTGAGAAGCAACTTGTCCAAAGCCACATAGCAAGTCAGTGGCAGAATGATCCCCAAACCCAGCTACTGCTCTTTCTACTAAGCCATGCAGCAGAAATGACATAATCAGAGAAGAGAGCTTTTCTCAGTAGAGAGGTATTATCATTCCCTATCAGCAGGGTAAGGAAAATGAGCACTGATCCAACATAGGGAAGGCTTTGATTTCCTCATTAGCTCTGTGATGCTGGGGAAAACACTTGGCCTCTTGGGGACTCAGTCTCCTTACCTGGAAAATGGCAGGGAAAATGGATTAAATGCTCTCTAAGAGAAATCATAAGATCCCATGATACTTGAGAGTAACTGAAGAGATGTCTTACAAATTGATACAGCTATGGAATGAAATACACATGGCCACAGTGGCCTGGAGTGTGTTTCAGCAGGACTATGGACAGCTCCCCAGTCCAATTCTTGCCTTTGATGGAGGGCAGAGGTCGGGAGAAGGTGACAACCAGTCCTGCACCTCAGTGTCAAGAAGCTTCAAATGGGAACTTTGGTCTCATACATGATTGCTCAGTCATACTTCAAGACTAAACCCAGTCATAGCAAGCCCGAGGAGATAGCGGGTATCACAGATCCCACCCAACCCCTCTCCTCCTTGTCAGTCCTGTTGCCCTGGAAACAAGAGTTTTCT